>NW_006160168.1:2546201-2548326 GCF_000334495.1 Tupaia belangeri chinensis | reverse complement strand
TTGTTTTTGTTCTTGGTTTTTTTTTTTTTTTTTTTTTTAAGCCATATCCATTTTTTTTCTCCTAAGCCACATCGATTACACCTTAAAGGAAAATAAACCAACAAGTGCCTATTGTATTCTAGACACTGTATAGTTGGTTAGTTTTTGTATTTGTTTCTGTTGTTGTCTGTTTCTTTCTTTCTTTTGCTAGCAGGTGCATGCACTTGCTAGAGAGAGAGAGAGAGAAAGAGAAAGTACCCCTCATAGGGGACAGTCATGCCATAATGCCTTCTCCTCCATTTCTCCTCCGTTCTCCTGTCAGGATTTTAGGCATGCACACATGCCTGGCATTTCTAATGTTGGGTTTGGGGTTCCAAATGGGCAATCAGCCAAGTGGGATCCAGCCACTTTAACCATCATGCTACCAACTGGTCTGGCACTGTAGAATTTTAATTTAATCCTCCAAACCTCCCTGCAAGTTACTAGTTATTGTTACCTCCATTTTGCAGAAAACTGAGAGTCAAAGTGGTACGCGATTTTTCCAAGGATATATCTTAATAACATGTGTCAAGCTAATAATTAAAAGAGGTCAAAGTCAAATGTAATCTGTCTGACTCCATAATTACCAATCCACGCTACCTTTCTTATTAAGGACGTTGGTGCCTATTTATTCAGAGACATCAAGGACACTCTGTGTTCAGTGGAGACAGATTTTGCACAGAGAATAATATACCCAGTTCAAATCTCAAAGTCAATCTGGGACATAACTTTAACCTTACAATATACTGCAAAGACATTAAAAATAAATAGCAGTTCTATGTTGATCCTATACTAAAACTCCACTAATTTTCAACAGGTTGATCCAAATCAATTCATTGTAAAGAGCTAATCAGAGGGCCAACAGGTGGCTTGGTGGTTAAGACGTTGGACTCCCATATGGCTGATTGTAGTTCAAGTCTCAGACATGGCAGCTTGCTTTCTCACTTTCTCTCTTTCTCTCTAGTGAGCTCACATGCCTTGTAGAAAACTTAAAAAAATAATAATGAAATTAAATAAATAATACAAATACGTAAAATAAAATAAAAATAATTATTTTTTTAAAAAGAGCTAAATAGATAATACTACAGACATATTAGTGGCATCTAATAATTTAGACTACAAGTTTTGACCCAGTATTTCCACTTGTAAGATCAGTCTTACAATAAAACTTGCATAAGTCAAGAAATGCATATGTATGGAAACATTCTTCAAAAGGTGGTTGTAGAAGCAAAAGTGCAACAACACAAAGAGCCGTAATTGGAATCATTTAAAATTTTTCACTATAGGACCAGCTTGGTGGTACATCAGTAATGTGCTTCTCATGCAAAGCTGGATCCATATGGATAAAAGCAGGTTTGATTCTCAGGTCAGCCTGTACACATATGGGCATATGCACCCAGATCCTGGCTGGCTGGGAGGCTGAGGAAAGTTTGCATATAGGTGCTTGCATCTCTCTCTCTTAAACTCTGTGTTGAACTCTCCTGAAATAAGTAAACTTTTTTTTTTTTTTGGAGAGGTTTTCCCTATAGGGCGCGTGCACTCGCCAGACAGACAGAGAGAGACATAGAGACAGAAAGCGAGAAATCACCCCCCAGGGGGGATGGTCATGCTGCAATCCATTCTCCTCCATTCTCCTCTCGGGATCTTGGGCACGCACGCACATGCGCCCGGCGTGAGTTTTAAGCCCCCGGGTCCAGGACGCGAACCGCGGTCGACTACGTGGGAGTCCAGCGACATAGCCATTACGCTAACTGCTGGTTCCATAAGTAAACTATTTTTTTAAACTTTATTTATTTATTTAAATTTGACCAAAGAGGGACAGAGTCAGAGGAAGAGAGAGAGCGAGAGAGGGAAAGTGAGAAAGCAAGATGTCAGGTCCGGAACTTGAACTGCAGGTAGCCATGTGGGAGTCCAACACCTCCCCCACCAACCACCATGTCACCTGCTGGCCGAAAAATAAGTAAACATTTTTATTTTTTAGGAGGTTTCTGCTGTAGGACGCGTGCGCTTGCCAGACAGACAGAAAGAGACAGAGAGATAGAAATCGAGAAATCCCCCCCCAGGGGGGATGGCCACGCCGCAATCCCTTCTCCGCCATTCTCCTCTC
>NW_006160168.1:2522589-2545886 GCF_000334495.1 Tupaia belangeri chinensis | reverse complement strand
AGGATTTAAAAGAAAGGTAAATGTATGTTATATAAGAAGCATATATATAAGAAATTTATATATATATAAAATACATTATGTAGAGGTATGATACATAATAATAGATGTACTATTTTTATAAAAATAAAAAGATACATATTTGTATATACATAAAACATCAGGAATGAAACAAGCTAATTGTCAATAGGAGCAATCATTGTGGGAAAATATTGACCTTTTTTGTGGTCTTTATTTTTACAGTATATTCATAAGTGTATACTCATTTTAAAAAACTGAATAATAGGCCAAAACGTTAACAGTGGTTACCTTTGAATGGTGGGGCTAAGGTTTATTGTCCATTTTGCTCTGCACACATTTTTATATAGCCATGTGCTGCATGAGGACATTTTAGTCCATGGTGGACCACATAGACAGCAGCGGTCCCACAAGGTTATGATGGAGCTGACACACGCCTGTCACCTGGCGACAACATAACATCTCTGTGTTGTAGCATAAAACAGGATGTGCGTGTTTATGGTGACACTGGTGTAAACAGATCGTCCCTGCTGCCAGTTGTATAAATGTACAGCACATACAATTATGGACGGTACAGAACGCTTGTCCTGATAATACATGACTATGTTACTGGTTTCTGTATTTACTATCCTATACTTTTTTCTCATTATTTTAGAGCCTGCTCCTTCAACCTATGTCAAAAGTTTACTGTAGGGGACCAGCAGTTAGCGTAATGGCTATGTCGCTGGACTCCCATGTAGTCGACCGCGGTTTGAGTCCCGAACCCGGTGGCTTAAACTCGCACTGGGCGTATGTGCATGCGTGTCCAAGATCCCGAGAGGAGAATGGAGGAAAAGGGATTGTGGCGTGGCCATCCCCCCTGGGGGGTGATTTCTCACTTTCTGTCTCTCTGTCTCCGTCTGTCTGGTGAGCGCACGTGCCATATAGCAAATACCCCCCCAAAAAAAAAAAAAAAAAAGTTCATTGTAGAACTGGGTGGTGTACTGTGTCGGCAGCACCTCACACATCTTGTGTTCACCACGGGTTTCGGTTGTTTCATCTTCGCATGGTTTTGTCCCTTATACCTTAGCACCAAACAAGACGTGGAGTGACATTGTGATCTTCACCTCTGTGCTGGTCTATACTAATGTGTCTGTTTGAGTCTTAGTTTTTAACTGAAAGTTTTAAAAATTAAAACTAAATTAAAAATTTAGGGACCAGCAGTTAGCATAATGGCTATGTCGCTGGACTCCCATGTAGTTGACCGCGGTTTGCGTCTCAGACCCCGTGACTTAAACTCACGCCGGGCACGTGTGCGAGCGTGCCCAAGATCCCGAGAGGAGAACGGAGGAGAAGGGATTGCGGTGTGGCCATCCTCCTTGGGGGGTGATTTCTCTCTTTCTGTCTCTCTGTCTCTCTTTGTCTGGCGAGCACACGCGCCCTATAGCAAAAAACTCTTTAAAAAATTAAAAATTTAAATATGCTTATAGAATAAGAATATGAACAAAAGATCTTTCTGCAGCTGTACGATGTCTTTGTGTTTTAAGCTAAATGTTAACACAAGAGTCAGAAAGTTAAACAAAAATGTCAAAGTTTTGAAAGTAAAAATGTTACAATAAACTAAGGTTCATTTATTATTCAAGAAAGAAAAATGTTTATTTATAAATATAGTGTTGCCTAAATGTATAGTTTCTTTGTTTCTTAATTTGCAGAGGGCACTCGTGTGCCCACTGGAGACAGAGAGAGGGAGGTAGGGAAGGAGAGAGAAAGTACCCTCTATGGCAAATGGCCATGCCACAATCCCCTCACCTCCATTTCTCCTTTTCTGGTTTTGGGAACACACACCCAGGCAACTAGCAAGTTTCTCAAAGCTGGCCCCAGGGCTTGAACCATGCAGTTGGTCATGTGGGATCCAACTACTTTAGCCATTTACTTTAACCACCACACTACTGGCTTGCTCACCATAAAGTCTTGATAAAGTCTACAGTAGTGCATGGTAATATCCTAGGCTTTCACATGCACTCACCACTCAGTCACTGACTCACCGAGAGTGACTTCTAGTCCTGTCTACTCTATTCATGGTAAGTGCCATAGACGGGTGTACTTTTTTTTAAAAAAAAATCATTTATAGTGTATTTTTGCTGTATCTTTTCTATGTTTAGTCATATTTAGATACGCAAACACTTATCATTGTGTTGCAACTGCCTACAACATTCAGTACAGTAACATGCTATGCACATAACATAGGTGTGCAGCAGGCATTACCATGGAGATTTGTGTGAACACACTATGATTTTTGCACAACTAAATCATCTGATGACATATTCCTTAGAATGTATTCCCGTCTTTAAGTGATACATGACTGCATTTAAATTATTTCCTCAAAGGATATTGCAATCATAATAGCAACTGAACTGTGAAGTTTGATTAGAAAAACATCATGAGAAAATAAAATGTAAAGGAGATTGGCTTGCCTACATGTAAGGGTAAGGACAGAATTTACAGGAGATAGACTGGATTCATGGAAACAAATTGGGAAGATAATGATGGTATCCTTGTCAGCCTTGGACAGAGCTGGGAAGGTGGGAATGGAAACAGAAAGGAGCAGAATAGATCAGACATAGTTTATAGAGAATAAAGACAGGATGTTGTTTGATACAGAAGATGAAAGTGAGGAATGAATCAAAGATATTTTTTTTTTCCCAAGGATGACCACGGGATGAGGGATAAAGTGACAAGATTTGAAAAGTCTAGAGAGGAAGCCAATTTTCCTTCACAGCTCATCATGAGTTTCTTCATAAACATGTAGAATTTGAGGTCACAATGAGACATCCCCAACGAAACCACCACTGGGCAACTGGAGATAAGGACCAGACTTATAAGATAATCACTTCACACTTACCAGTTTCAAATGGGAAGATCTGACTTCAAAATGGTGAGACGAATTTTGTGGATGACTTGGGAGCCTCTTCCTCACCACTCCAATTTGAACAAAGTACAAAGGACATGTTGGAGGTGATGAAAACATTTTGGAAATAGGTATTTGTAATGGTTGTACACACTATGAATGTAATTAATACGGCTGGGCTATACCCTTAAAAATGATGAAAACAGAAAATGTCGTCATACATACAGTTTACAATTAACAAATAATCCCAAAAAAGTACAAGGAACGTGAACTCACAAATCGAAAAAGAAACCTATGTGGTTCAGACCACAGGTAAAAAGATGTTTGCAATCCTATTAATTTCTCATTTAGCCATTCCTACCTGAAGAGGGTATAGGGTATGGGCTGAGAAGAGGAGATTATTTCTCTGCAGAGTTCGTTTTATGTTTTCAGATATCATCATCATCCAGAGGGATTTATTTATTGCCAAATTAAACTCGAGCTCTATCAGGTACTGCACAGAGATAACAGCATAGTGGTGGTTGCTGGCTTCTGGACTCTTACTTAAACAAACAGGCAAAGCATTTACAGACAGGAGAGAACATTCTAAACAATGCAAAAATAGCGAATACCCACATCATGTGCAATTTGACATTGTTGAGGGAGAGAAGGAGGAGAGCTTACTGGGGAAAGAATGAGTGTTGCTGTCCACATCTGTTAAATGCCACTGATACGTGTTTGAGGGAAAATTCACCTATCTGCTTATTCAACAAACATTGGTCAGATTTTACCTCCATATGCAGGTCATTGGTTCTAGAAATATAAAAATGGAAGCAACATAAGCCTTGTCTTCAGAGGACATTGGTAAAAAAACATTTGGTACTAGGGAAATCGATTAGTTAGTATGCTTTTGACTGCGAATAACAAAAGTTCTAAGAAAATGTGGCTTAAATAATAAGCATAACAGTAACTCTCACTTAAAAGATCTCAAGGCTGAGGGTCCTAACATTGGTTAATTCAGTGGCCCAGTATCATCATGAGGGACCCCAATCTTTCTCCCTTTCAACCTTAATATGCTCAGTGTGTTGGCTTCAGCCTTTGGGTTTGTCCTCACTCATAAAGATAGCTGCTGCAGCTCTAGCCATCATATCCTGAAGCAACCAGAGCTGAAACTGTGAGGATTAAGAAAACTAATGCAAACACAGAGCATAGGTAAATAAGCAGACAATTTATGGAACAGTATACCAGAGCTGAGTAAACATGCCACTGACAACTCAATATATACTTCCAAAGACAAAACAAAACAAACTAGAAGTTTTGTCAAATATGTACAACATTTATGTAATAGTCACTGTAGAAAGACAGTAAATATACCTGTATCCCTAATTTGATTATTACACACTGTATATGCATGCTTTGAAAAAGCATACCATACACCATAAAGATGTACAATGATTATTTGTAAACCAGGAATCATAATTTAAAAATTAAAAAAAAACATTAAAAATAAAAATAAAACATAGTTGGGGAACCAGCAGGTGGTGTGGTGACTAAGGCGCTGGATACTCCCACATGACAGACCACTGTTCAAGTCCTGGACCTGGTGGCTTGCTTTCTCACTTTCCCTCTCACTATCTCTGTCTCTCTGTGTCTCTCTCTGGTTAAATTAAAATAAATGAATGAATAAATAAAAATAAATAAATAATTCTTTTAAAAAGCTATGTCATAAAAAATAAAGCATAAGGCATGGTATATAAAAACGTCCATGGAGGTTAGCTTTCATTATTTTTCTGTTATGTGATAACTGCTCAAAGACACTGCTATGTTACTTTGCTGAGCTGCTGTAACAAGTATCACATGCTAAATGCTGAAACAGCAGAAATGTATCATCTGTATTTAGTTGTGGTTTTGAAACCTACAAGTCTGAAGTCCAAATGACCACAGGGTTGGTTTCTTCTGAGTACTGTGAGTAAATGTTCTGTTTTGACCTTTCTCTGACATGTGTTTCCCCATACTGCCTTCCCTCTGCATGTATCTGTTTCTCTTCAATGGCATTCCTCTTATAAGAACATAAGCGATATTGGATTAGGTGCTCACCCTAGTAATATAACTTTATCTGTTTTTTTTTAATTTTCGAAAAGATTCTTTTTAATAAGAATTATTTTATTTAACTTTATTTATCTATTTATTTTAATTTGACCAAAGAGGGATAGAGAAAGTGAGAAAACAAGTTGCCAGGTTCAAGGCTCAAAACACAGCCAGCCATATGAGAGTCCAGTGCCCTTAACCACCATGCCAACTTCTGGACCCTTTTTTGTTTTAAAGATTTTTTTTTCCATTAAGACTTATTTTATTTAACTTTATTTATCTATTTATCTATCTATTTATTTATTTATTTTAATTTGACTAATCTGATCTTAATTACATCTGCAATGACCCTATTTAACATAGGAATTTTTGGGGGTGGACACAATTGAGTGGATAACACTGCTCATTGTTGTAGTTTAGTTCAGGTGTCTTTATGCATGCTTCTTAAAGGACCTGTCTAGAGAAAGAAAACAGGTGGAGAAATAAGGACTTGGCCAAGTGTTCAGAGTATTAGATGTCTCTTCTAGGCCGCTAATTCCCTTTCTCAGACTATAGACAGAAGTAAAAGCTGTTGTAAGGATTTTTGCATATACTGTGCTCTTTCTATAAAGAATTACGTTTTCTTCTCCTGGTTTTGCTTCTGTAACTCTTTTCTCACTCCAGCTTTATCTCACTTACTTGTTTGCTCTTTTTAAGAAAAAGAAAAAAAAAATCCTATCGTATTCATTTGCATTTCTTCCCACCTAGGAGAGAATACCAACGACCAGACGCATGTGTGTGTGTTCTTGTCTCTTTTCCATCCTCTTCTGCTATTAGAGACTGTGTCTGGAAGTTGGCCCTGTATATGTGTAGCACAGAGCAAAACAAAGCATAATACCACTTACCAACCAAGAAGCTCTCCTGCAAGCAAGAGGGTTTTCCAAGCTATTCAAAGTCGAGGGAGTACTCTTAGCTTCTTGGGGGAAATACCAAGACCATCTGGATGGTCTGTCCTTCTTTCACATAGGGTCATTGTCATTCTGCAATTGACTTGGAGGGAAGCTTCATGGAAGAGTCTTGGGTGCTACATCTAGGAAGAGATGGAGGCTGAGAAAGGCCCTCACAGGGATTCTTCCTCCTGCTTGTTAATAGAATAGTGGGCTTCTTCATCATGTCATTGCTTATCCAGGCCCCTGTCAACCTCCCTCTGCCTTTGTCTTTGTCATCCACTAGACCACCTAGTGCTTGAGAACCAGAGCTCTTCAACTTTGTAAATCTGAGCCATCCACCCAAAAGCTGTTTCGATTAGTGCAAATGGGCACATTCTCGGCATCCACTGGATAAACTTGGCACCTGTCCTGCCATTTGATAAAAATGATCAGGTGCATTTGCTATGATTACTCACGGATGACTTAACTGTATAATTTTTAATTTCAAAAGAAGCTGTCTTCAAATGAAATTAAATACGTTCCTTTGCTTTTTAATGCTTACCATTAATATTTTTAAGGAGAAAATGAAAAAAAAAAAAAAAAAGCTTTAGCATCTCCAACAGTGTGTTCCATGAGTTTCCTGGTGGGAGGTGATAAAGGCATTTTTTTTAACTGACTAAAAATGGTTAGCCACAACACCATGAAAATATCCCAGAATGTTTTAAAATGAAAAAAAAAAAGAAAAAAAACCCTCTGTGACATGGAAATAGCAATTTTGAGGGGGTCCAGGGGTTGGTGGCAGCTTTGAATGGCTGATTTTATTCTTCTCTGGACCTCCCTCCTGATTTCCACTCCAATTTCCATGGACTTCAAAAAAGCAAGCCTCCTGAGGTACAGAGGAGAAGTATGGGACCATTTGTTATTTTGGACACAGATGATTCCAACTGAGGGAGGACATTAAAATGTTTCAAGGAACACAGCCTTTGAAATACAGCAATAGATTCACATCTATAACAGACTCTTCCCTAATGTAAACCCCCTCCATCCAGGGCAGAACGCTTTTGTAACTCGGCATGCTTCAACCTCACTCCCTAGGCACCTTTTTAAGTAGTGGGATTCAGCCCAAGCCTGCCCTGATGCTTAACAACTACTTGCGCCACGCACAGATCTAAGCATAAAATTATGGTAGACAACATCATTCTAAAAATGTCTACCATTTTAAACTTTTCTGTCAAATAGAGGGTAGAAGTCTGTTTAGCTATACCTCTATTCCTGGAGGGAGGAGAATTAACACTGGATTTGTAAAGTGCCGTGTTTTCCTTAAGAGAAGGGTTTCAATTGATACAACTAGAAACCCAATCTACTTCAGTGTAATTAGCATGTTCCACGTGGAGGGGTGAGGGAGACGTCATTATTAGTTGCTGTTACTTCAAATCATGCTGAATGAAAGTGTAAATTCTGTGTCAGTTCAGTTGTTAGCTACACACTTTTTTTTTATTGAGCTGCAGATTTTTCATGATTTTTCCCCCCTACTTGTCTTTCTTTTCAATATTATTCTAGTAGTTCTAGTCTCTTGGTACCCACGGACAAGGATACTTGAGGGTTTACTCTTGAACATCTGCTCCTTTTTTTTTTTTTTCCTTTTAGAGGTTTTTGTCTCAGGGTGTATGCAAGGCTTGCCTGAGAGAGAGAAAAACAGAGACAGTGAGAGGGAAAGTGAGAATTCACCCCTCCAGGGGGGACAGCTACACTGCAATCCTTTTTCTTCCATTCTCCTTCTGAGATCTTGGGCACACATACACATGCGCCCAGCATGATTTTCAAGCCACCAGATCTGGGACTCAAACCACAGTGGGCCATGTGGGAGTTGAGCAACGTAATTGCCATGTCACCTGTTGGCCCAAAATGCACATCTTTGAATGACCTTTTACTATTTTTTCTTAGATCACTAATGAAGGCTGATTAGTTTAGCTTTTTATTTATTTATTTACTTCTTTGTTTTTTTTTTTTTTTTTTGAGGTGTTCTTCCCATTCCCCTCCTCTGACACACACTGAAATACACCTCTGGAATTACCCAATACACATCTTGTCATACCACATTGGGGTTTTTGTCCTATGGGTTTTGAATTGGCTTAACATAATACTGATGGCTTGCCTCCAAATCCAGGGATGGTACTGACTGTTTTACATCAATGCAAAACATTGTAACTTTGTCTTATTCTTAAGCTATTAATTTTTGTCTTTGGTAATTCTAAACAGTCTCCATATATCCGAATGCTGAATAACTCAACTCCTTATAAAAGAAATGGAATACACAAATATTGCTGTTCCATTTTCGGATGAAGAGAGTGAGGTGCACAATATGTGTAAGGTGCCCTTAAGAGGTTCGGAGGATAGACCACATTGACATACATACATATATTTAAAACCTTTAAAAAGTATATTTTCTTTATTTCTTCTGTGCAAGAGAGAGAGAGAGAGACTGAGAGAGAAAGAGACGGACACCTTCAACAGGCTTTCAAAGCCCCCATCCATCCCAGCCCTAGCCCAGTCATAAACATGTTTCTGATGTGCTCAGGGATGTCTTTGGATGTGAACCAACGACCTTTTCCAAGTGGGTCCAGTTGTGTTACCACTGTGCATCACCTGGGCTTTCTTCTTTTTTGGTATTTTATTCAAAGGATCCTTGAATTATGTGTGAGTGTTCAGATTCTTGTCCTGATTTTGCTATTAATTTGCTGTGAGACTCTTGAATTTTTTGAATCATTCAACACCTTTCTGGACTTCTGTTTTCTCATCTGCTAAATAAAAGGGTTAGACAAGATGGTCTCTGGAAGCCTTGCCTAAGGGCATCCTTTAAGGTTCTCTGAAATCCAGTTTTCATATATTATGGTCTTTGAGAGGAGGGGTGGTGTGGATAAGACGATAGCAGTATTTTATTTCAGCTTTGATTTAACTAAATTGGTTGAGTAGGGAACTTATAGCTACTCTTGTCTCCATATATAAAAGCGTAAGTTGCTAACTATATGCAAGGAAGCATTTCTTGGGAAAATGTGAAAAATGTAAATGTGGTAAAACTCTTTTATAATGCATACATATGATCTCTACAAAGTTGGTGATCTCTGTTCTCTTGCAGTCAGAAATCATAAAGGAAAACAAAATCAATGAGCTGCTAGGAGGGCTGTGTTTGTGTCCTTGAAGAGTAAAATGGCAAAATAAAAATGATCTTAACAGAAATGTCATTAATTGATTCAAGATAACGATTAGGGGCCCAATCTCATTTTAGTGCTATTGTACAGTCCTAGTTTTACAATTTGCTACCAGTTTGTTGGTGCAATGGTAAACTTAATTTGTGCTAATGGCTCATTGAAACTTATTACTTTTTTAAAAAACTAGAAGTCAAAACAAATAACCAAATTAAATACCATTTTCCAGTTCTTGGTTTCCTACATATACTTCTTCAATATGAAAATGCCATTGCTATGGAAAAGAAGAGTCAGCCACCATTTGGCTGAGGCCAGGAAAATAAACACTGGTATTGTCCACTTCATTACATACACAGCAAAGTGACGCGCCAAAGCCTATCACCTAGGTGCTGTTGTGACAAGGCAGGCTAGTGTGATACCTCCATTCTCCACCTCTCCAAAATGGCCTTGCAGGTATCTTCATGAGAGCTGACTCTATGGCACAGCAGTATTATACTGCTCAAGAGAAGCTGGATCCTGCATGGTGGCTGAGATTTGAATGCCAGTTTGGTCAGCCTGAACCATGCTGACAGACACATGAGTGTCCAAGACCTGGTGGGTTGGAGGGCTGGAGGAAGGGGATCTCAGCATGACTAAACCTTGTGGAGGGTGCTCCTCTCTTGCACCCACTCTCTCATATGTGTGTGCACATGCTCTAGCATCAATAAAGAAAAAAAAATTACCTTCATGAGATTATATAAAGTCTTTGCTTCAGATCCTTCGATGGATTCCATTTGGATTTGTAATAAAATCTGAACCTCGCTAAGACAGCTGAAGAAGTCCTGTGTTGGCTCACCACTGTCTCTAGTGCTGGAAACAGTATTGGGCACCAAGTAGACATTTGATGATCGTTGGCTGAATGAATTAAAATCCTTTGTGATCTTATCCCTGCTCACCTGTCTTTAATCTGCTCCAGCCACATTGACCATCTTTCAGTTGAGAAATTTACTAGGCTCCTCTTCCGCTCAAGGACTTTGGCTTGAACACTTTCCTCTTGTCTTGTTAACTCCTTCTTTTTTCTTTTTCTTTCTTTATTCCTTTTTCTTTCTTTCTCTTTTATTAGCTTTTTTTTTTTTTCAGAGGTTTTTGCTATAGGGTGCATGCGCTTGCCAGACAGAGAGACAGAAAGCAAGAAATCACCCCCACCACCACCCAGGGGTGATGGCCACGCCGCAATCCCTTCTCCTCCATTCTCCTCTTGGGATCTTGGATATGCATGCACACATGCCCGGCGTGAGTTTTAAGCCACCGGCTCCGGGACTCGAACTATGGTCGACTACATGGGAGCCCAATGACATAGCTATTATGCTAACTGCTGGTCCCTCTTCTCTTTCTTTTTATTCTTTCTTTTTCTTTCTCTTTCATTCTTTCTTTTCTCCTGTCATTCTTTTTTCTTTCTTTCTCTTTCCTTCTTTCTTTTTTTGTATATAAACTATATATTAACAGATAAGGCCTACAGACTTATTTCTTCTTGGACACACCCATGATATGACCATGATGGCCAACTGCCTTGGTGTGCTGGTCTCAGACCCAAAGGCCCCAGAAGTGGCACAGCCCTCTATGGGCCTGGATCTTCTTCAGTCTCTCCAGCTCTTCACACAGCTTGTTGTCCAGACTGTCAGCCAGGACCTGGCTATATTTTCCATCCTTTACATCTTTCTGCCTGTTCAAGAATCAGTCTGGGATCCTGTACTGCTGTGGACTCGGCATAGTAGTGATCACACATTCCCCTCATCCTCAGTGAGCTCTCCTGCCTCTGGCAAGGTCGATGCCTGCTTTGCTCCACACCATGTGAGCAGATCTTCACCCACACCCTTAATGGCAGTGATGACAAAGGCTAATTTCTGCCCATCGATGTCAGTGTTGAGTACTCATCAAATGCGCTGGAACTTCTCACGGATCACTACAGACATGGCGGTGGTCCAAGTGGCAGTGTGCAGGCCTTCTGTGGACTGTCTTCTTAACTTCTATTAGATTGTCGTGAAAGTCATGATGTATTTTTTGCATAGAAAAATGCAAAAGTTGTCATGACTTTCCTGACAACTTAATGTCTTCCTTCAGATGAAACTTGATTCCCTCAGAGAGTCTTGGTGATGCACCAACCTTATCTGGTCTCTCTTATTATTCTTTTTAACAGTACCCAGTTCTTCTCTTTCAGAGGATGATCAAATTTGGAGTTACATAATCATTCATGTGAATATTAGTTTTTAGATGGTTTCTTCCATTAGAATAGACTATTAAGTTCCATGAAGGCAGGGACTGGGTCTGCTAAGCTAAAAACTGTATGCTCTGTAATTGGTCTAGTGTTGGTATAAAATAAGTGCTCACTAAATATTTATTTAAAACACTATTCCATGGGGCCAGCAGGTGGTATGGTAGTTACAGCGCTGGGCTCTCACATGGCTGACCATGGTTCGAGTTCCGCATCTGGCAGCTTGCTTTCTCACTTTCTCTCTCTCTGTCTCTCTCTTTCTCTCTGGTGAGTGCATGTTTCCTATAGCAAATTTTAAAATAATAATAAATAAAATTAGATAATTATTTTAACATACTCTTCTAGAGAAACCACTGTCATGTTAAATATTACAACTTTATTGATTTATTCTATTTCCTACATGGAGGTGATTTTTTTAAGAAAGGGTACACAGTTCTATCCCAAGGGATAATTTCTGCTACACCGCTTACTTACATATGCTTCTTGAGATAACCTGTGAATAGATAAGCACGTATTTCCCATATATTCAACAATTTTTTTTTGATGAATGAATTCATGAATTGCTCCTATTATTACCAACCCATTGTGAAAGTTTTTCAGGGGCAACTAGATGGCAGCTTTTCATTCTCATTTTTGTTCAAAAATGGTATAAAGTAAGTCTTGCCAGGCAACAAAGAAAAAATAATATACTTTAGCCAGCTCAGAAAAAATATCTTTTCATATTGATTCTTCTTGTCTTTGTTTATAGCTCTGGATCAGAAAATAAATGTGACTATGGAATGTCAGTCACCCAACACCTATAAAGAAATGAGACATCTTTAATGAGATAACCCCAAAGTGTTCTTTCCTAAAAAGAGATCATTCTATTCTGAGGTGTTTCTGTAGCAAGAGAAATTACCTGATGAAATAGGAATTGTTCTGGTTTTTAACTGGGGGGAAGGGGAACAAACCAGAAATGGGGGAAGGTACCCCCTAAGGCAATCACTGGGAGCCACTGTCCAGGTTGAGAGGCTGGGTCCAAGAGAGTTGGTCACACAGAGTTCTGGGCCTGCAACAATGGAATGAAAACTGCAGACAACCCTACGGGGCACTGGCTTCTCCATCCTGATCACAGGGACAATCACTGGTGCTCATGCATTATGTGACCTGGTCCACTCTGAGCTGAGTCTTGGTGTCTGTATTTGTTTCTTAGGGATGCTATAACAAAGCACCATAAATGTGGTGACTTAACACAGCAGAAATGAATTCCCTCACAGTTATGGGGGTGAGAGCACCAAAATCAAAGTATCAGTAAGACTATGTTGGGCCAGCCCTGTAGCCTAGTGGTAAGGGAGCCAGATCCCACACGGCCAGCTGAGGTTCATATCCCAGTCCTGGCAGCTTGAAAAACATGCTAGGCACTTGCATGTGCATGCCCAAAATCCTGACAGGAATAAGAAATGGAGGAGAAGGAACTGTAGCATGGCAATGTCCCATCTGGTGGTGCTTTCTCCCTCCCAGTCTCTGTCTCTCTCTGGCAAGTGCTCATGCTCTCTGGCAATTAAAAGAAAGGGGGAGGGGCTATGTTCTCCTGAATGCTCTAGAAAAGTTTCTTTCCTTGCCTTTTCCAGATTCTGGGGCATAATTTTTGTGTCCCTTGGTCTGTAGCTGTAGCTGTACCTTTCCAATCTCTGTCTCCTTTGTCACATGGCCTTCTATCCCATGAGTGTGTTCCCATGTGGTCACACAGTCTTATAAGGACACCGGTCATTGAATTCAGAGTTCTCCCTAATCAAGTACAACCAGATTTTAAGTTAACTAAGTACATCCACAAAGTCTCTAGTTTCAAGTAAGGTCACATTCTGAAGTTCCAGGTGAACGTGAACCTCTGAGGAACACTATTCACCCCAGAACAGTGCTCAAGGCAGATGACCTGTGACCAAAGCCTACAACCATCTGAACATCTCTAGCAACAGAACCTCTCCCCTTCTGCCAGCAGAGACCCCAGGACCTTCCATACTTTCTTCACATGCCTACAATTTAAACAACTCTCTTACACAATTTGTTTTTAGATCTAGTGTTATTTTTATTACCTTTCACACAAATCCTTTCAAGTACTAATCCTAACCAACATGATTACACCACAACAAAACCCACCCCACAGGGGAACTGCTTAAGGTTTAGATGAACTCAAATCTAAGACGTGGCCTCCAGGCAGAGCCTTCCTGAATGAAAACCTGGGTCTTGCTGCTGCATTGTGCACAGTGCTTTAGAAAGCGGCTCTTTGTTAAAATCCTGGTAGCACAATGACAAATACAGCAGCCCACACAAGCAGTGAGACTGGCCGCCAGGCATGGCGGGGATATTTTGAGTGGTGCTCTGGAGGAGTTATGAATGAATTGTGCTCCTTTCCCTACTTTTAGCTGGTAGACAGCAGAAGCACTTTCCTCCTGGGGCAGGCACGAGTCAGTTTGCTGACAACACCTGAGCAAGGGAAATGCCAGTTTCAGAGAGTGCTGGGCAGTAAATGCATTGAGATGGTGCCCCAGAGACAGAGCTGGTCCTGTGAATATGGAAACTGAGATGGTGGGCGTGGATGGCGGGAGACTCAGTTCTTGCCCTAAGAGCAGCGTGTCCTATCCCTTCTATAACTCAGGGCTTGCTCAATCCTAACATGAGGGGCTGACATGTTGCCTGATTCGTTGGTGACAAGCAATTCTAATTTTTCTGATCATACTGCATTCTTATCTGACCCTGATTAGCTCATTCATTCCCAGTTCCTGGGCCTGCAAACGTATGCTTGACTCTTGCACACATCTCTAAACATCTCATTATAAAACATGGTTTCTCCATTTATAAAGCGGGCATAAATACTTAGGTAAAATGGCAATGAGATCTAAGAAACAGCCAGAGAAACAGCATCCATGATTCCAACAGAATCTGAATGTCTAATGAGCTAGGGACCACGCTAAGCATGAGGATACCAGGACGGAAAGGAGGGCTCCCCCCAGTCTCTGGCTGAGGCATTAAATCAGTCACAGGTGGTCTGAGAACATCAGGCCTAAACTGCTTGAAAATGAACCCCGAAGCCACTTCTCATTTACTTCAAGAGGCACTGCCTTTTGAGTAGGTCACATGAGAAAATCCCCTTTGGGGTAAAATATTTCCTTGATGTGGTAAGTATTGGAAGTGCTGCATTCTGGATGAGACGGGGAAAGGGCAAAGCTATTCTCGGGAGTGAGGCCTATCTGCTTTGTTCAATACATCACTCGGCCATCAGAGAGATGCTGTCACTCGGCCAAGCATGGGGAACAGAGACAACAGAACCGAAGGTCCCGCATATATAAACACAGGCTAATGCTTCACTAACCTGGTTGTCATCACGTACTGACTTGAACATGTTAATTAGATGAGTATTTCAGGAGCTCAAAGGCGGAAACTCCAACCTAAGAGAAGATGGGAAGGAAAACCGCTGCCTTTTGGAGGGACTAAAGGGGCCTCGATGGCAGCGTGGCAGTGCAGGGTTGGGAAAAGGACATTGGCTCTAGAGTGAGAGGAAACATCTTTCACATCCTTGTTCTGCTACTTGCTAGTTTGGGCCCTTGGGGAATTTCTTCATCTCTCTGAGGTAAAATTTCCTACAAAACGAGGATGACCACTGAGCAAGAATGAAAGAAAATACAGTGTCTGATACATGGAAAGCCCTCAGTAAATGTGTGATTACTGGTAACAGAAAATAGACTATGGGGAAAATTTAGTAATGGCAACTTATTAAATTCTATTACATATAAAATAATCATGAGGTAAAAAGTAATATAAAATATTTATATACAGAAATTTGACTTATTTCCAAAGACCACAGGAGTCCCCTAAAAAAATTGTTGATGAAAAGGTCAATGGTATATACTGTGTGTATATATACATATATACACATACACACACACACATACACGCACACAAAGTTGTGTGTATATATTTATGATTTTATGATATTATAGATGAAGAGATACATGATTATTTAATGTCTAATTTTAGACAGGGTAGTACAGAGACGCCTTAGTATACTTGCTGGTCCTGCAGCCTCTAAGCCTCACTTCCCTAAGAGGTATATTTTGGGGGCCAGCAGATGGTGTAGTGGTTACATCACTGGACTCCCACATGGCCAACCACAGTTTGAGTCCCTCACACTGTGGCTTGAAACTCACACCAGGCACATGTGTGTCTCGAGGAGAATGGAGAAGGGATTGAAGTGTGGCGTCTCCCATGAGGGTGATTTATCTTTATCTCTCACTGTCTCTGTCTCTATCTCTGGCAAATGTATGTACCCTAAGGCAAAATGCTGTTCAAAAAAAGTAAGTATATTTTGGCAAAGACCCACAGGTTCTGTCAGCCTAAGCTCGCATTCATAATGGCATTTTGGATTTCACATTCGCCTGGGCCTAGATTCGTAATGGGGAAATGGATGCAGGTTCCTTAAAGATCCACTGTCGCAGAGGAAAATGATAGTTGTTTGAAGAAGGCTTTAAATAATCAAGGCTGCAACAATTGGGTCATTATAAAGAAATAAAAAAAATCAGGTAAAAATTTGTGCTTTTACAGGGTTGAATAAATTCTCATCTATAATGATATTCAGCGATCATTTTTCTCTTAGGGAAATTTGGCCTTGATAAAGTGGACTCAAAGTACAAAGTAGAAGACATGAAAGGAATGTCTATAAACTTCCTTTCCCTCTCTCTGAATATTAGCCGTATATTATCTAATTAACAATTGTACTGGATTAAATTAGACAAGTATTTATGGAGCCTGTACTGTATAGCAGATACTATGCTTTAAGTTGGGGATGTAATAGCTAATAGACTAGTCGGTGCTTTTCTATAAAGGGCCCAGTAGTAAATATTTTTGGCTTTGTGGGCCACACAGACACTATTACAACCAGTCAGCTCTGCTGTGGTGGCACAGAAGCAGCCAAGGCAATACAAAAGCAAATAGGAATGGCTGACTTCCTCCAAGACTTGACAAAAACAGGCTGGGCTGGACTTGATCTGTAGGCCATAGTTTGAGCATCTTTTTACTTGCGGAGCTTAAACTCTAGGATAGTGGAATCCACTTGCTGGGCTGGAAGGGGATAAATGAATCAAACTGCAGTTGAAGCTGGCATGATGGTTGAGCCACTGGACTTTCACAGTCAACCATAATTTGAGTCCTGGACCCAGCATTTTGAGAATCATGCTGGGCATGTGTTTGCGAGTCCAAAATCCTGAGAGACTGAAAGAGAAGGGATAGCGGTGTAGCCATCCCCACTGGGGGGTGATTTTTTACTTTCCCTCTCTCTGTATCTCTCCAGTGAGGACATGTACTCTTAAGGCAAAAATCTGAAAGGAAAAAAAAAAAGGCAAAGCAGGGAAACCTTGCTGAAAAAGTGACTCTTGAACAAGGGAGGAAGTCATATTTGGGAGAAGAGTATTGGAGCATAAAGTTGAAATGCTCAAAAGCCCTGAAGGGGTAAAGGGCTGGAGGAGAGGGCAGCTGGAGTAAAGCAAGTGAGGGATAAAGGAGGTGAGGAGGAAGCAAATCACACAGGATTCCAGACTTTGGAAACCTGGGCTTTTATTCATAGTTAAAGGAGACAAGAAGATGCCACTGGAAATTACTGAGCAGATGTGTGTCCTGATCTGATGCCCCTGTGTAAAGGATCACTCTGTTGAAGAGGTTGCAAGAGAGCAAGAGTGAAAGTGGGAACCTCACTAGAGGAAGTTGTAATAATCTAGGTGAAAGGTGAGGGTGAGAAGTCTTCTGTTTTGGTAAAGGTAGAGACTAGAGGATTTTGTGACACAAATATTACGATTATGAAGCTTTGGTTAGAAACTTAACTGATTGGAGGTCCAATCTCTGTGGCACAATCAATAATGTACTGAACTGTGGTGCTGGAAGCCATATGGCTGACCACAGTTTGGATTCCAGGCCCAGTTACCTGAAAAACACAAGGTACGTGCACAGGTCCAAGATCCTGGTGAGCTGCAAGGCTGGAGGAAGGAGATAACAGGTGACCAGACCCTGGTGTGAGTGTTTCTCTTTCTTTCTCTCATCTACGTGTTCTCAATTATGAATAAAATTTAAAAATTAAAATATGAAACTTAGCTGCGAGAGACTTAATTTGGCAATTCAATGCAAAAAACACTAGACACAGCACGTATTTGGAATCAAAAATATAAAAACACAGGGCCCATTTCTGTTATTGATTTCATCAATTAATATTGACATAATATTTGAGACAACTCAGTTCCCTCTGGATTGTTATGATTTCATCCCCTATCCATTCCAACTTATCAAAGTGAGGATTCATGTATGCTAAGTGGTGTCCAACCAGCTTCTAACCTAAAGAATGAATCTGATGAGTGTCTTGGCCAGCTGTCTGATCCTATAAAGAATATTTCCCAATGGGGATTCCACAGATTTGAGGCTGACTTATATAAAACTCAGTTTGGAAATGTTTCTGTGACCAAATGGTCCCACATACCATAGTTGCTTCTCAGAGATTCAAAATGCACATAAAGTGGGGCCAGCTCCCCACTTCAGTGCAGGGATAATGCACTGCTCAAGAGAAGCCAGATTACAATGATGACAGTAGAGTTCTGGGCTCCCTCAGCCTGTGCCAAGCACATGCATGATGATAGCCTAAGACCCAATGGGCTGGAGGACTGGAGGACTGGAGGACTGGAGGGAGGACTGGAGGACTGAAGAAGGGAGAACACAGCATGACCAGACCTTGTAGGAGGTGCACATGGACTAACACCCTCCATTATATTTTGCTTAGTCAACTCGAACTATGAATAAACTCCTCTTTCTCTTGCTCTCATACATGTGCACATGACTTCATCATGAGTAAAGAAAAAAACTTTAAAGAAAGGTAAAGTTTCTGAGTAATCTTGCTACCAAAAGAAAAAAGAAAGGCAAAATCTCTTCATCTATGAATCTCTCTCCTTAACCCCCAACTTCCTACTTTTCCATTTGCTTCTATCTTAACCACAACATAAAATACTCATAGTAAATAGAACACACAACTAGCAAATAAACACTTCTCTCTCAGACCTGAGAATTACTGTATAATTTATTTCCATATAAATTATCCTGTCTCTCTCATAAGGTTGTTGTTGCAAAAACAAAATGTGATTACGTACAAATGTACATAATCCATCTCTAAAATATGCAGCCATGTGGGCAAGGGCAGTGTTTCACATAAAGAAGAGAAAACCTGAAGGCCAAGTGGTGGCACAGTGATAGCACAACTCAACCTATATGAGAAAGGTCCTGGGTTCATGTCCTGGGACCTCTTTAGGCAAATGTGATCTAGGCTGGCTGAAACCAGGAATAGATTAAGACCCTGTTGGAAGTGTCTGCTTATCTTTCTCTCTCATAGAAGAAATAGTTAAAATTAAAAAAAAAAAAAAAGGAGAAAATTTGAGAAAGATGTTTTGAACAAGGAACAGAAAAATATCCACACAGGTTTTGAACACTAGAGTAGAGGTTATCTTGAGAGACTGCAGGCCATCCATTCTAACAATGAACTTCATCCTTGTATTACCAAGGTCAGATTATTTATCTTTATTAAAATGCTACCTTTTGAATTATAAGTTTTGTTACTCTAGATATCAAGTAACTAAAAACTGCATGAAAAGATGTGAAAATCCATTTTAGTAAAAAAAAAAAAAGGAAAACTACCTTGACATTTTATATTATGCTTTGAATTTAAGTATATGATAAAATTATATTTTTGGATTATGTAATATACCAAAATATGCCAAATTTCATTTTGAAAAAAATATGTATTTAATATTTTCTGATTACAAAAGCATACATGCTCATGATATGAGAGCTAAAGTACAGAGTAAGTATAAAAAAGAAAATTTAAAAAAGAATCTTAGTTCACCATACAAATATATAAGCTTAATTTTTCATTTCATTTCCATTTAATTTTCTTACACATAAATATTACAGACACAACTTACTTCTTATGCAACTGGGACCATCCTTACATAGAGTTTTAAATCTTGCTTTTTCTACTTAAACAAGCTTGATTTTCTCTGTTTTCCCTTAGATGTTGTTCAACAATTTTCAGCATCTTCATTAAAGTCCATCACGTGGGGATACCATAGTTCATTGACCCATTCTTTCATTAGTGGAGAGCTGATTTTCTCCATATTTTCATTGTGTGAAGAATGCTATAAGGATAATTCTCAAACACAGTTCTTGGTGTGTGCAGTTCTGATCATTTCCTCAGGAAAAATTCCCAGAAATAAAAATTCTGGGACTGAGCATACAATTTTAAGGTTTTACTATATATTGTCAAAGTGCTACCACCTTTCTGGAGAGAAGTTTATATTCCCAGTCACAGTGTTTAAGAATGTTTATCTCATGTTACTCCTCTGGTACTTAATGCTGCCTTAAACAAATATCTGCACATTTCTCATTGTTATACATTACTTACTTTTGCTTTGATTTGTATTTTTTTTTATTACTAGTGAGCCTTTTTTTTCTTTTTTTAAAGTTTCTTGGAGATAGTTCCCCCCTGTGAATTCCTGTGTAATGCCCATATATTTATCCAGTGTTCCTCTTGAAAACAACTGCTCATAAGACTCCTTAACTTTGTTATATTTTTTTCTAATGCTTTGTTGCTAGTTTAGATTTAGGCTGTTTCTAACTTACGATGTAAAGGCACTGTTTTTCCTTCTGCAATTTCATTACTAGTGAGCCTTTTTTTTCTTTTTTTAAAGTTTCTTGGAGATAGTTCCCCCCTGTGAATTCCTGTGTAATGCCCATATATTTATCCAGAGTGTTCCTCTTGAAAACAACTGCTCATAAGACTCCTTAACTTTGTTATATTTTTTTCTAATGCTTTGTTGCTAGTTTAGATTTAGGCTGTTTCTAACTTACGATGTAAAGGCACTGTTTTTCCTTCTGCAATTTCATGAGCTAAAACAAAATTAATTAAAATAATTCAGGCTGAGGCAAACATGGCACCTATCAACATTAGCCCAACGCTACCTCCAAACAGGTGCAACCAAGTGGAGATTCCTCTTCCAGAAGCTACTGTTCTTTGGGAACTTTATCCAGCAAGTTTACACCTTGGCCTCTGGCCTCTCCAATTGAAATGCAAAGTCCATTTCCTCATTAACTCAGTACTTTTTGTTTTGTTTTGATTGTGGTTCTTTACAAGTCATTGTGATCCTGGTCCTGGATGCTCTACCAGGAAACTGAAGGACATGCAGTGGGGACAGGTGGGTCCCTCTTCCATCACAGTCCCAGCATCTTCACACACCTTTTGTTGTGAGGCATTCCAGCGATGGCGGCACTTCTAATTAGCACAGAGCTTCTGCCTGGATTTATTTTCATTTCCATACATATTACTGTTGATAGGAAGGCAAGCTGCCTATCACAGATGCTAAACAATTGGTTGTTTAACCACTCGGCAACTGCGGTTTCCACACTGAGTGAGGTGGAGAGTGTGCACATTTACACAACTTCTTTGGCATCAAAGTCTCTTACAAGAATGTTCTCAGATGAGATTTCCTGCAGTGACAAAAAACACACTTGAGTTTTTTTTCTCTCTCCATTTCACAGTTCTTGTCTACCAGCCACTGGCAGAAGTCACCATTTCTTCAGCAAAGGAAGACTGCTTTCCAAAATCCTTTGGCAGAATCTCCTAGAGATTTGTTTTTCTGCTCCTTCCTAATATAGAAACAGTCTTCAAAGAGGGAAGAAGAAAAAAAAAAAAACCCTGACAAATTGATATAAGAAACTAACTCTGATTTAGTTTCACATTTCTTGGAAAGTTTCAGAGTTTATCATCTACAACCAGAGACTGGACCAGAGAATTTGAGGGTTGGGAAGAAAAAGTAAATGAAATGTTGTGTATCCCAATATTCAAATGATGTTTATTCTAGTCAAGAAGCAATATGTGATACAAATTCAAGATTTTATTACAATTGCTTGTAAGTTAAATTAACATGATATCTTGGTCATGAAGGAAGACTCTTAACAGAGCAAAGTAATGAGTTTTGCGAATGAAGAGGAAGAGTGCAAAGTGTTAACTGCGATACCGAAGTGGTTACATGATTTTAATTGTTCGCAATGTCTTTCCAAGCAACTAAAACTGTGCCTACTATGGAATTTGCAGTTGAATTAAAGCTTTGTTTCTGGACTTGGGAGATTTTAAAAAAGGAACAAGTGGAAACTGGTTTTAAGGCTATATATATATATATAATGTATATAAAATCTACCACCTACCAAAAGAATTTAAAAGGTAAGGCGGTAAGCACTAGAAAAAGTGAAAAGGAGAAAAAAGGAAAAAAGCCACACACATACATTGCATTTATTTGTGAGACAGAAGTGTTAGTGAGAGAAAGGGCCAGGAGCCCCGCCTGGGCCAGCCCTTATTTGTTCTTGGCTGTCAGAGGTTTCCGGCTGATCTTTTTCGATTTGTCATTATTCTTCTTTGGTGGTTCTGGGTTGGCCTGCATGTGTCTGCCATAGAGGCTGAAACGAGAGACAGAGAGAGAAAGAGAGAGAGGAACCATGAGATGATTTTATTACCAATAACATAAGACGAGCTCCTGTTGGGAGAGCTTTAAATCACAGATTAATCTCCAGAAATCGTCAGTAAGCTAAAGAACACTCAAAAAAAAAAAAATCACTTCTGTTTTCTCTGGCTCATACACTGTATTTCAGAATTTAAAATTCGCTTACACACAGGCGTGTGCACACCACGCTGTGATGTCCTAGCATGGACAGTGTCTTGGAATTTCACACACTGGGCAGGAGGCGAAAACAGCGAGACAGGGATCTTGGGGACTGTGAGAACCGGCGCTGCTCAGCCCAGCCCTCCAGACTGCAGCACAGAAGGCTGTGTGTGGCTGAGCCGACCATGACACAAATTGGGTTGAACTGAAGAGATAGAGTGTCCATTTAGTGAAAAGTGAGCCTCAGGCTTGGCCTAAAAGCCCAGGGGCTGGCTAATGTGACAAAGAGCAATGGTGTCCGTGTCTGCTTGGGCTGCGCACGCGTGATTGATGGTGTGGGGAAGGCTACCACACATCAATGCCACATTAATAAGCGCTGCTGATTAAATGTTGACAAAGTGCCCTACAATTACTGTGGACGGCAGTCATTGCAGAGCAAAGCTGGTTCCATGGCTGAGAGGATTTAACTGAACAGCAGATAGTAATTAATCGCTAATTTATGAGTAATTCTGATTAAACTAAATTAAAAGCTGCCCTAAGATAAATACAGCCCAACCTTCACCCCCATGATGGATACAACTGTGTCTCCAAAGGACACCTGTGGGCATCTCCATGCTCTCCGTTCCTCTAGAGAAAAGCTGTTACATGACTATTGGCTGCAGTGGCCTTGGACCGATGGGCTGAGGGTTGACTCAGACTGGCCTCCCTGTACAAGGTGCTCTTAGTTCTAATATTCACTCAAAAAACTGGTACCCTGTCTCCAGCCTGGCATTTGTGGCATGCATGGTGTGCATCATTCAGCATACACTGCTGTTCTGGATGCCATTGTCACTGTGGCTGAGGGGAGGGACTGCCTTAGGGAGTGTCCCAGTGACTGTGTGATAATTTCTAGAAGACTAGACACTGAGGTGCTTTTTTTTTTCTTTTCTTTGAGAGATTTTGGTATAGGGCATGTGCTCTCCAGAGAGAGTGAGAAATCACCCCCCAGTGGGGGGTGGGCATGTACAATCCCTTCTCCTTCGTTCTCCTCTTGGGATTTTGGGCACACACGCACATGTGCCCAGTGTGAGTTTTAAGCTGCCGAGTCTGTGACTTGAACTGCGGTCGACTATGTGAGAGAGCCTAACCATTATGCCACCTGCTGGTCCTGACACGGGGGTTCTGATAGAACATGTTGTAATCTGTCTTCTGGAGTTATTCAGGTGCTCCTTAGAAACGGTCCGAGCACTTCATTATGACCAGCACTGG
>NW_006160168.1:2490688-2522558 GCF_000334495.1 Tupaia belangeri chinensis | reverse complement strand
AAGAGCGGTCTCTGCCCTCATAGGGTTTAGGATGAGACTGTGGAGCCAGCAGCAGACAGACCAGTGAGCCAGAGGTTGTACATCCTGCCAGGTGCTAGGGAAACTCTCCAGATGCAGGCAAGGGTCATTCATTCTCTTGTGTCAGGAAGGCACCCTGTATCCTCAACAGGTAACATTAGAGCCTGCAAACTCACTTCCAACTTCTATAGAAATTAGGAGTTGAGAGGACTCTGCATTAGTATAATGAAGAGAGAGGTCCAGTCCTGCCCAGTCCACAGTGCCTTCTCTGGAGCCACAGGAGAAACATCTCCTTTTCCAGGAAAACCTGCTCCCAAGAAAACACATCTTTAAACCCATATGGGCAAGGCCCTGACACACACACACACACACACACACACACACACACACACACACACACACTTTAACAGGAGTCTTTGATGAAGACCAGGTCATGGACACCTAGGGGCCCTGGACCCCAGATAATGGGTCACTAGTTTAGACAGAGAGGAAAGTTCCATGAACCCAGTCTCCCCTCTGTTGTGGACCTCAATTTCCAATGGTGTCTATGTCCTGATCCTTGAGACCTGTGAACATGCTACCTTATATGGCAAAAGGGGCTCTGCAGATGTAATTTAGTCAAGGATCTTGAGAGAAGACCATTCTGTATCATCCATATTGGTCCAAAATATGCACCTTTCTCTCAGATACACCAAATAGAGGAACCCTGAGCCAATGTACTGGGTCGTCAGAAAAGTCATGATGTATTTTTCTATGTAAAAATGTGTCATGACTTTCCCAATGACCCAACAGATCCATCCATCACAATTTCTGACCTTAAGCTATACACTCTGAAACATACCTTTTTCTCAACAGGTATACTCTTCTAGGATGTTGCTTTACTCACACCCACTGACCTGATGCTTGGAGACTTAATGCTGCAACATGGCATGCTCTGGAGGCCTCTGGTCACCACACCCCTTTCCCCTGGCATGAAGCAGAGGTCTGACTCTGTTCCATGCACTCACACAGGCACCTACAGTCTCAGGATCTTTGGTTACACGACTTTGTTGCAGTCTTGCAGTCTTTATAATCCTTAAAGTTGGAAATGTATCTTTCCTCTGTTTTCCTCATCCCCACAAAAGAAAAACATGTAGTTTTTACAGACTCCATCCAACTTGAAGGATTATAAACATCTACGGAAATTTGACTCAGGCCCATGGAAACCCAGCCCTACCTGGGTCCTCCCAAAGGGGTATCCACAGTAAGAGGTCAGGAGGCGTGCCTGCTGCAGTGGGAGCTGAGGAGGGCGAGGCAGGTCTCACCGAAGGGGCGGGCACTCTGCTGAGCCCTGGCAGCAGGACTCCAGCAAAGTCATTTCAGATGGGGGTGCAAAAGCTGCTTGGAACTCAGTGGGGAATCTTCTCCTTTTCAGGAGGGAAATGGAATGTTCAGAGGTTTCAATCCAGCCTTTTTATATTCAGATCCCATGGTGTGTGCCTGGACTTCCTGGGGCTACATAGCAAGTAAAAGGCCAGGTGGGAGAGGGCAGCCCAAATCCTGATGTTTAAATTGTAGTTCTGACACTCAGAGCTTTCGACAGGGCACGTGATCAGCAATCCTCACCTCTCTCTCACTCCTTGCCTCAGTTTCTTCATCTGTGAAATAAGGATGTGATTTTCCACACAAGGTGGCCAGGGTGGTTTAATAAGCCCAGCACTGTGGCAAGCCTATTGGAAACCAGTGAATGCTCACTGGAAAATAGGACTGACGTGGGGATGTAAGCAGAACGATTAAATAAAGATAATGACATGATTACCTTACTTACATAGGGCTTCTTCCTATGAAAAATAGCATGGTATTTTCTAACAACACTAAATCCCCAAACACCTCTAGAAGAAAGGTTTTAATCCTCTTTGAAGAAAGCAACTAAGGCAAAGCTAAACGCATCGCCCCATGTCCTGGTGAGTCACCGGGAGAGGTGGATGACGCCGCCCTCACAGCACGGTCCTTTAACTCCTCTAGCTGCGTGGGCTGATGAGTCGGAGGTTTACTGAACGGCCATTCCCACATGGAGACGAGACTGTGGGAAGCAGTAATAAGTGTCTTAAGGTCCAAAGTGTTGGGTTCCATTCCTGGATATACCAGTTATTAGCCATGGGACCTCGATTTGGTAATACGTGTGTAGATGGAATAATGCCCCCATCCAGATTCCTGAGATCAATGAGTATGCTATTGCTGTGGTTGTAATGTGCCTCCTTGTAATTCATGTGCTGGGATTCCATTCTGGTAGTGATGAGATTAAGAGGGTAAAAATTTAGTCCAACTATCATGTGGAAAGGTGGGGCCTTGGGTAAGTGATTAGGATTAAGCTGACCAGGTGAGTGCCCAGTGACTGAATTCTGGTGGGATTATAAAACAGAATGAAGACAGGGACACTGACATGCAAGCACTTGCCATGTGATGTTCTACAGACCCCATCAACGCAAAGACCCTTACTAGATTCTGTCTTTTGACCACTGTCCTCCAAAACCATGACTTAAATAAACCCCTATTCTTATAAATTACCCAGACTCAAGTATTTCTGTTATTGGCAATAGAGCAGACAAACGTTACTTGACATGGTAAAAGGGACTCTGCAGATGTAACTGAGTTTTAAGGACCTTGAGCTGGAAGGTCATTTGGACTATCTGGTGGGTGGGTCCAATGTCATCAAGAGAGTTCTTTTAAGAATTAGGCGGGAGGGTCAGAATCAGAGAGACTGCAAGATGCCACAGTGCTGGCTCTGATGATGGAGGAGTGGGCTACAGGCCAAGGAGTACAGGTGGCTTCTGGAGCCAGAAAGGCAAGGAAACACACTCTTCTCTACAGTCTACAGAAGGACCCTAGCCATACAGACCCTGATAGCAGACCAGACATTTGCCCTCCAGAGTGACAAAGACCAGATTCATTTTCAGGTACTGCATTCGTGGTAATTAGTCACCATAGTCACACAGAACTAGTATAGAGAATGAACTTCTCGGGGCCTTACAAGGTAGTCTATCGGCGAGGATTATGCTTAGTTTCAACAGAAAGAAGGGAAAGTTTTTGAGGTAGCAGTTCCCTGAAAACAAGAAAAAGTGAAATAACCAAGTTTCAAAAGGAAAAAACAAAAACAAAAAAAACAAAAAAACTAAGAACCAAGTTTCAGAAAGGGCAAGGTATACCTTTAAAAAAAGGAATTGCTGTTTCTACCAGAAGAAGCGAAAACAAGTGGGTAAAGTGTCCCCTCTCTACCTTAGAGTGGATGGTCCTCACAGCCCTACCCTATTCCCTGAAAGTAAGGCTGTGGCCCTTGTTTTGATTATACCTGGACATACTTTATAAAAATGACTGAGTGACCACAGAGAAGTAAGAGCCACTGAAGGAAGTTTTATTATTTGCAGTTCTGAGAGGAGGGACACACCACACCACGCCACACCATGCCACATCATACCATACCACACCACACAAGGCCCTGGGGAGAGCAGCAGAGCTGGCCAGAAAGTAGGAGAGATGGAGAAAGTATGACCACCCTTTATTATGGCTTCCATGGGAAGGAAGGATTGGACAGCTTGACAGTTTCAGCAGGCTGTGGGCTGCAGAGGTGGTCTCTAGGTGTCTGGTAGCTGGCTCTGGGGTGATCGGGGCCAGGAGAGTTGGTGTGTGAGTTGGACGAAGGAGGTAATTGGGGAGTGGCAATGATTGGTGGGTTTACACATGGAAGGTGCACAAAGGCCAGCTATTTGCCTTCCCGAGTCATTCCTAGCCCTCTGAATAACAGTCTCTCTCCATCCAGCAAGGTCTCCAAAATGTCAAAGCATCATAAAATATAGACACTAAACACATGTTTACTATAGCCCACAACCTTCCCGACTGATCTTATGTCTTCCTGACTTCCTTCTCTTGTGACCTGGCAATTTTTCTCTTAATGCCTGGGAGTTTGGCTTCTCTTGCTTCGCTTGCTTCTTCCCATCTGCAGCTGGAAAAACCCCAACCATCCTTCAGACCCTGGCACCACTGTTCCTTCCCAGATAGCATGTCCCCTTGGTGCCACTGCTGCTGTAGCTCTTGCCCAGATGGCACCTTTCCAAGCCCAAAGACAGCAGCCCTGGGAATTCCTGTGAAGACAGCAGCCCTGGGAATTCCTGTGAAGACAGCAGCCCTGGGAATTCCTGTGAAGACAGCAGCCCTGGGAATTCCTGTGTAGACCCAGGTCTGCATGCTCATCCCACAATCTGCACCGTGCTCAGCCCTGCATGACAAGTGGCCTTGGGAACATCATTGACTTGCCATAGTCTGATGTCCTCATCTACAAAATGAGGATGAACATCACTGGCTATCTTGGAAGGCTTGGGAGAAGATTAAATTAGATTAGACACAGCAATGATCTTGTCCATGTGGGCACATGGTAAGTGTTCCAGAATGACGTGCTGCCTTTAACCTCTCACTAAGCTCCATGACTCAGGCTAGCTGGCCAATGATTCTCACTTCTCACAGGCTGCCGTCATGCTCGATCAAGTCTGAAATCTGCATCGCCACCATGTATGTGCCTTTGGGGCTGATCCCTTCTCATGGAGGGTCCCAGTGGGCATTGCCATTGGGCTAAGCCAGCTGGGATGTGATTAAGGGAGCCTGACTCCAGGTCATCCATAGAGCTGCAGCCACTGATGGGCAAAAATGCTCAGTTCAGAAAGTGGAGGGGACTCTTTGGCACAGAGTCCTAGAAATCATCTCTCCCCTGAAAGCTGAGGTTTGTAGAGGATAATTGGGAGATGATTAAGGAGTAGGAAAAACCAACAAAGAGCACTCTGAGTGAAAAGGAAGATCGATGACTCTCAGGGGTCTGATGAACAGGCTTCTATTGCTGAAGACAATTTCTAAGGCGAGATGCCAGTGGACGTTCTGACCTGAGGGAGATGAGGGAATCAGCCCTGCACAGGCTCAGGAGGGCTCTCCATTCTTCTATGTGAAACCCAAAGGCAAAAGTGGGAGTGCACCCTACCCCGAACAGTCCCCCGAAGAACCCTGCTGAGGATCATCATGGAAGACTTGTTATACAGTGATTTTGTGGACTGCCCGGGTCATGAGGCTGGTGACTTCAGAGGCATGTTCTTAAAGCAGTCTGCAGACTGGCCACTTGAAACTTCATGCAATTGACCACTACTGCTTGCTGACAGCTCACACTGCACAGCAAAAAATTCTAGCCCATCATAAGCCAATTTTGTAACAAATTTTACACTATGATGTTTATGATTTCCTATTACTGATGAGTTTTATTTAATCTGGGTATCTCTGTTTTTTGAAAAATCCTTGGATCTTATCTGAATTTCAGTTGGATCAAAGTTGGTCTTTTGAGGACCCTTGCACACAATGAAGACCTCCATGGGCCATCCCATTCTTTCTCAAAAATTTCCTCCCTTGGCCACAAGGCACTAAGATGGCTCTTATTCTCTCTTTGAACACTGTTTTAGTCCTGTGTCTCTGCTTTTATCTCTGTGTACCTTCTTTCTCAGGAAGATCTAATTTGGGATCAGCAGATGGCATAATGGTTATGTTACTGGACTCCTACATAGTTGATCATGGTTTGAGTCCTGGATCTGGTGGCTTATAAACTCATGTCAGGCGCGTATGCATGCGTACACACAAGATCCCAAAAGGAGAACAGAGGAAAAAGGATTGCAATGTGGTCATACCCTGCCCCCCCGGGGGGGGTGACTTCTCTCTATTTCTCTGTCTCTTGATGACTGTCTCTGAGAAGCGGCTCTCCCAGGCACTGTTCTCTTCAGCACTTGGGGTACAATGGTCAGGCCCAGCAATGCAGATTAGCATCCCCTGACCCCAGTGTCTACAGGTCTGTCTCTCTCCATCTTTTTTTTTTTTTTTTTTTTTTTGAGAGGTTTTTGCTATAGGGCACGTGCACTCGCCAGAAAGACAGAGAAAGACAGAGAGACAGAAAGCGAGAAATCACCCCTCAGGGGGGATGGCCATGCCACAATCCCTTCTCCTCCATTCTCCTCTCGGGATCTTGGGCACACACGCACACGCACCCAGCATGAATTTAAGCCACCGAGTCTGGGACTTGAACCGCGGTCAACTACATGGGAGTTCAGCAACATAGATATCATGCTAACTGTTGGTCTCTGTCTCTCAGCATCTTTAAATTTCCAGGATTAAATGTTGAAATCATTTTCACTTCTGCCTCTTTTTTTCTATTATCAAATTAATCAAGTATGAGGAGTTTCCTCTACAGCAGAAATTCTTAGCCTGGGACCACGGAAGTACAGGTTCAATATATCTTATCTGAACTGTGTGTGTGTGTGGGGGGGGGCAGAATTGTTTTGGATTTGGGCTTCTTGTTTGTTTTTAGGATATTTGCATATACATAATGAAATCTGGATGGGATCCAAGTCTAATCAAAAACTTCATTTCTGTTTTAGATACACCTGGTACACCTAGCCTGAAAATATTTTTGTATTGGGGCTTTTTCTCTTTTTCTTTACTTTTTTTTTTTTTTTTTTTTGCCACAGGGCATGTGTGCACTCACTGGTGAGGAGTTAGATAGAGACAGACAGTGACAGAGATGGTGAAAATTCAACCCCTCCCAAAGCAGATGGCCATCCACAATCCCTTCTCTTCCACTCCATTTGTGTACATATGCACATGTTCCTGGCATGATTTTCAAGCTACTAGGTCTGGGACTCGAACTGCCATTGGCTATGTGGGAGTCCATGCCTTAACCACCACACCACTTATTGGCAGTATTTTGACTGTGACCTGTCATGTGAGGTCAGGTGTGAAAACTTTCTACTTGTGGCATCATGTCAGTGCTAAAAACATTTTGGATTTGGGGGTATTCTGAATGTGGGGCTAGGGATGCTCAATAAGTGGCAGTTTAAGCAAAGTTGTATGTAAGTTTAAGCAGAATGGACAATTTCCATAGCTCCTCGAAATATCTGTAACTCAATGGGTTAATTAGTTGCTTTATAGTTCTTAGTTTATTGTAATTGCATCATTCTCTGACTATTCTTTTTTTTCCTCCTATCCTAATATAAGCCTATGTCACATGGCCATGAGATTATTTTAACAGTTCCCTTTTGGGTTTCTGTCTTGGTTTGTTTTCTGCTGCTGTAACAGAATACCACAGATTGGGTGATTATAAAGATGCTCACGTGGTTCATGGTTCTGGAGGCTGGAAACTCCAAGAGCATGAGGCTGGCACCTGAGGAGGGCATTTGATGAGAGAGGAAGTAGGCTTGACTCATTGTTTATCAAGAACCCACTCCCATGACAATGAACCACCCCCATGATTCCACTAATCTCTTCGGGAGGGCAGAGTTCCCATGATTCAATCTTCTCTTAAAAGTCCCACCTCTCAGTACCATTACACTGGCAATTCACTTTCAGTGTGGGCTTTAGAGGGGACATTTAAACCTTAGCAGTCTTGCTGATACTCCTCCAGTGTGTTCTAATGCCTGACAGAAGAATCGCTCCCTGATGTACTCATGGAAAACAACTCCCATTGCCTCCTGGATAGAGGACCTGTCTTGGTACCTGACACAGGGCAGCCACAGCACATGTGCCACTAGGAGCCTCACACACCTAACTCCATCTCTGTGCACTAACACACATGTAAGAGTGAGACTGGTCTTGAGGCAGGCAGTGTGCAGTATAGGAAAGATGGATGGATTGTGAGTTCTGCCACCTATGAGCCAAGTAACCTCAGGGTCCTGTGTTTTTCTGGAACCTCTGTTATCTTAACTGGAAGATGGAATTATCTGCACACTGTCTGCCTTGCAGGTGCATTGGCAATAAGATCGGCTTGGGCTCACAGAAGTGCTTTGGAAAATAAAAGAAGTACTAAATCTATCCAAGGGCCTGCATTAACCTTTCCTGCCAACTGGTAGTCCTTTAGGTCTATCTGGGTTTGTTTTTGTCTTTATTTTGTTGATCTGTGCTACTATTGCCTGGAATTCCTGCTTCTTGGGTCCTCTCTATAATTTGTATTTCATTCATATTGTGAGGCCCCGAGAACTTTCACAGAATCCTCCTCCCCCATTCCTATTCCACCTTCACAAAGCACTACGGGACTTACCATGATCTCACTGTTAAGTCCTTGACAATACACAGAGCGACCCCATCCCTGACTCCTTATTTTGACGCCTCAGTGAAGTGCCTTAACAATAACATAACAATTACAATATGATCACTATTCATTTATTATTCACTATCACACCAACCCAGTGAGGTCAGTGCTAGGAAATATTTCAATTTTTTTTCCAATGAGGAAGCAGTTGGGTTTTAGCAACTTTAGGCCTGGATCAAACCCAGGCGATGACTCCAAAGTTCTAACTCTTAATGTCTGAAGTTATTTTGTCTTTCACTTTTTTGGACTTCTCAGTTTGGGTCTTAATAAGACTGCCATCTTCTTGAGGGTGGAGCCCGCAGACTTAAGTTCTTTTGTATTCTATATACCCAGGCACTGCTAGAAACACATTGTGTGCTGTGTAAATATTGTGTTTCAGGATGCCAGGTATATGAGAGGGACAATATGCTGTTCTTAAGTCATTTGCTCATGTCATATGCCTCCCTACTGTTGTTTTGGGTGTTTCCATGGAAAGTTTTTATACAGACCAAGAAAAGAACTGAATTTAAAATCTAAGTATATGGCCAGTAGAAATAATGGAGAGAAATAATTTTGCTTCTAATCTGTAATCTCATGGTAGGATGCTAAATTTAAAATCTCTGCAAATAGATCTGTGGACAAAGTGTGAAGCCTAGATTATTAATAAGCTTTTGCAATATCTTTATTTATCCTATCTAGCAGCTATGAGGGGTTGGTGACAGAACCTTAGCACATAAATTGCTGAGTTTTAGAGAAAAAAAAATAACAGCTCCTCTATTCCTAAGAGAAGTCTCATTAATTCAAAAGGCAATTTTTTTTCTTTTGAGATCAAACCTCTGAGAGATGGTTCTATGCAATTCCCTACCAGGAGTATATGCTTGTCACATTCTTCTCCGTATTAGAACCCTCCTGCACTTTGTTCTCAACACACAGGGTAAAAAGAAAAGTGTAAACATGTATGTGCAAACGGCATCTATATAAATAGTCAAAAGGAATATGTAGCTGGTTTGAGACAGATATCAAGCTATATGAAAATAGAAAATACAGGACAGATTTTAAAATACCTCATACATTTTAGACACGCTCTCTGCCCCACTGGAGGGGAGCAATGAGGATTCTGGCAGAGCAAAACTAACAATATCATGCACAAAAGATGCTCATTAAACTTCATCATCCTGTCTATTCTAATGATGTTTATACTTAATAAAAATTCCCCACGCAGTTGCGAGGATATTAGGCAAGGTCTTTGGTTATGTATCAGAGGTCCGAGCTGTCACCAGCAAGCATGCAGTTCAGGAGGTATGTTCCCCAGGGAGGGAGCGAATACAGCTTCCACAGAATACATGCAGGGAAAAATCAATACCTGCAACTTGCTTCCCTGCTTAAGCATTGAAGAAAATAGGTAATCCTTTTAAATTAAACTGCAAAGTGCTAAATGTTGCAATTTCCAGAATAAACTAAAAGGCAAGAGGAAAGAAGTTCAAGGGCATTGGTAAGTTTCCCTGAGAAGCTACTTCTCTGGTAGACTTTATGCCTGAAGTTAATCCTTTTAATAAAAAAGATTACTTTATGATCTAGTTCTTGGAATTCATACATTAAAAAGATATACCCAACCATGTATGTCTGTATGCTTCTAATATACACATACATATAACACACCCTTTCATAAATATGAAGAATTTCATATATACAATTACCCCTTTCAAAAATTCTTCTTTGAAAACCTATTATTAAAGTCAACTAATTTGAATCTACCTTTCAAAAGCTATATAGAATTATCTAACAGACCCCTTAACATGAATAGCTGGATGCTAATACTACAGAATCACAAATTATGGCTTAGGTTGTATTATTAATACATAGCCCATTTTACTTATTTATCTATCTATTTTTTACCTTTACTATTTTAAAGATTTATTTCAATTTACTTATTTTACATTCATTCACTGTACATCATCACAGCATACAAAATGAGATTTCCCATCCAGAATACACTGTGTATTTGCTTAATAACCCATTTTAGATTTCATGTCTTGCTCATACAGAATTGGCCAAAGAAATGACTACAATCAGAGCAAGAGTGAGACATCACCCAAAACTTGAGTTTAAGAGAAATTAGATTGTCCTCTGGATGTTAAAGAGAATATAGAAACAAAATGGATCAAAGGAGAAACCAGAAAAGTTATCCAAAATAACACCAGCATAACTCCTGGACCAGAAAGAACTATCACTAGCCCAAGGCGATTAACAAAGCTGGGGAAAGAATCTGTCCATCCAGAGAGAGCTGATCAGTAATGGAAAGAGGGGTAAATGCGGACAGCAGGCACCTCCGCACGCTGCAGAGGATGGGAGTGGGGCACTGGGCTGTGACACCTGTGCACGCCTGGCAGGGTTACATCTCCACAAGGAAGCAGAGAATCCAACACAGCACCATGCCAACACTGCAAGCGTGAGCCGCACCCACACAGAACAAGCTCTCTCTATCCCCCTTTCACCGCTGCCCTGTCCTCTGGATTCTAGTTCCTCACCTACCTCTGACGTTTATCCTTTCTGTTCACTCTGCCTGGGATGTTCTTTTCAAGGTGTCCCTGAGCTAACAGCTGTTACTATCCCATTTTCCAGGTTAGGAATCAGAGGCGCAGGCACATGAAACACCTTTGGGAATGCAAGCATTGGGACTTCAGGGTTTGTGTATGCTGCCTCAGCGTGTCTAGGCGGGTCACGATGCAATACAGCCCAATACTAGCTGTCAGACATGAGGATGTGGCCTATGAGAGCCTGTGAGAGAAACAGCCCTAGGATCTTAGCTCACACTGTTGGAGAAGGAAGTCCTTTCTTTTCAATTTTACTGGAATGAGAGAGAACATGAGCCCAGATCTGCTTGTAACTCATCTTGGTACAGTGAGAGAGCCCTGCCTGGGACAGCAACCATTTCCACAGAAGTGAAGAATAGAGAGAGAACAGGCCCAGTGACATGGTATGGGCTCTATGCCTGAAGCCAATTATATCAATGGATTCTTTCTGATATAAAATTATCAAGGGGTCAGGTGGTGGTGGCACAGTGGTAAGGCAACTGGACCCACATGGGAAAAGGTCCTGAATTCACATCCCAGGACATTCCTGAGCACAATAGGCAAGTTTGTGCCATGATCTGGACTGGCTGAGGCCGTCTCTCTTTCTTACAGAATAAGTAATATATATATTTTTTGAGAGGTTTTTGCTATAGGGCGCATGCACTCGCCAGACAGACAGAGAGAGACAGAGAGACAGAAAGTATCCCTTCTCCTCCATTCTCTCGGGATCTTGGGCACACACGCACACACGCCTGGCATGAGTTTAAGCCACCAGGTCCAGGACGCGAACTGTGGTTGACTATGTGGGAGTCCAGCGACATAGCCATTATGCTAACTGCTGGTCCCCAGAATAAGTAAATTTTTAAAAAATTATCAAATAAAGCTTCCTCCCTCTTTGACTTTATGTTTCTTGCAATCTAAGGGATACTGAATCCTGACTCACATAGTATCATTCTGGTCTACTTCAAATGCGAATTCCCAAGCGAGATCTTCCGTGCCCACATTGTCTCTCGTTGACCACATTCATTTCCTCCACACCGTTCTTTACAATATATTTATTTATTTGATTACTGTTGTTTCCTCCCTCTCCTAATAATAGATTAGCTTCTAGAGAGCAGGAGCCTTGTCTGTCTTGTTTAGTGGCCTCTGTGTCTGGTATGCCATGGGCACAGCATCAATGTTTGTTGACTGACTGAGTGAAAGTGTGTGTCATTGTGCTTACTAGAATAAATTGTAAGTCTCTAATGGTATATCCTCCCAATTGGATGGAAAATCAGTACTTCTGAGATAGAAACCATGTATAAATAATTTGTTTCTCCAGAGTCTGGTGTCTGGCACACAACAGTCACTCAACAGATAGGGGCTCAATGAGGAAATGAATAAATATCTTAACCCCACAACATTTCCCAATGTCCTCAGTTCCATGTTCACCAGCTGACTTTTCATCAGCTTCTCATTCAGATCTGTCCATCAGAAGAAGTGTGGTGCAGGCCGAGGCCAGTGCTCTAGCACTTATCCTCTGCCATGGAATTCTGGTTCCTGCATGAGGTTTTTAGGGGCTTACTTCAGTTTGGTAAAGGGTTTCTTTCCTTTTTTTTTTTTTTTTTTTAAGAAATATTTTTGCTATAGGGTGAGTATCTACTTGCCAGAAACACAGAGACAGAGAGAAAGTGAGAAATCAGCCCTGAGGGGGGGATGGTCACACTGGAATCCATTCTCCTCTTTTCTCCTTTTGGGATTTTGGGCATAAACACATACCCACATGGCGTGAATCTCAAGCCACTGGATCTGGGACTCTAATCACAGTCAGCCATGTGCAAGTCCAGCACCTTAACTACAATGCTACCTCATGGCCCCTTGGTGATGGGTTTCTAGTCAAAAATGTGAAGATGGGACCAGCAGATGGCATAATGATTACGTTGCTGGACTCTCATGTAGTTGACCAAAGTTTGAGTCCCAGACCTGGTGGTTTAAAACTCATGCTGGGCACGTGTGTATGCATGCCTCAAATCCTGAGAGAATGTATGAGAAAGGATTGCAGTGTGGTCATCCCCCTGGAAGTGATCTCTCATTTTCTGTCTCTTTGTCCCTCCCTGTCTCTCCAGTGAGCACCCACACCTTGTAACAAAAAATCTTTCTTTTTTTTTTTTTTAAAAAAAAAGGTTGTAGACAAGATAGGGCCTGCAGTAAACGTGCCATGTGAGGCCTCCTGGGAGCCAGGTCACTGTCCTCTGTAGAGATTCTCTTCCACAACATTATGAGGGGTTTCCACTGAATTCCTTTATGGGATAATGGGTTTTTACTGAATATTAATCGTATCTGATGTTAGTAAGAACTAGTTGAAGATAACAGTTCTTTATAAAAAAAAAATCAGCTAAAAATAAACACAATAAAAGCAGTGCCCCCCCCCCTTTCTTTTGGAAAATAAATTAAAAATCAGAATGAATTTTTATTATCACAGAAGGATTAGTCTTTCTGGCTACACGTGATTCCTTCACGAGCAGCTCAGGATTGTTCAAGACCTCTAAAGTTATTAAGCCAATAATCACAACAGCAAAACTCACAAAATATGAGGGTTTACACAGAAAACTTCTACGGCATTTTCTGTGTAGTAACTCATTTAAGCCTTTAAGCACTATCGCATGAGGTAAGCCATGGGGGTGCACATTTGTCCCGTGGCTCTAGACGTAAATGATATTGTAAATACAGATCTGGGGGCACATAACTAGGAATCCTAGTATTTAAAAAAAGAAGACTTCGCTTTTTTCTCTTTCATTTTTTAAGATAAGGATGAATGGTAAAAGGTTATATAGAGGCATTACTGCTGCTACAACTACTGTTCCTGTTATTCCTCTTCCTGTTATTCCTCCTCCTAGTGACTAGCAATTTATTTTATTTAATTTTTTTTTTTTTTTTTTAGAAATTTCTGCTATAGGGCAAGTGCACTTGCTGGAGAGACAGTGAGAGAGAAAGTGAGAAATTATCCCACTCCCCACCAGGGATTGGCCATGCTGCAATCCCTTCTCCTCTATTCTCCTCTTAGGTTCTTGAGCACACACATATGCACGCCTGGCATGAGTTTCAAGACGCCAGGTCTGGGACTTGAACCATGGTCAGTCATGTGGAAGTCTAGCTCCTAAACCACTCACTACTCCACCTGCTGGTCCTGACAATTTGGATCTATTCCTTGGACTGTCCCTCTCTGTTTTTCTTAACCTAGATGATTTGATCAAGACAGGTGACAGGGAACCAGCAGTTAGCGTAATGGCTATGTCGCTGGACTCCCACGTAGTGGACCGCGGTTCGTGTCCCGAACCTGGTGGCTTAAAACTCACGCCGGGTGCGTGTGCGTGCGTGCCCAGGATCCCGAGAGGAGAATGGAGGAGAAGGGGTTGCGGCGTGACCATCCCCCCTGGGGGGTGATTTCTCACTTTCTGTCTCTATGTCTCTCTCTGTCTGTCTGGCGAGCGCACGCGCCCTACAGAGAAAATCTCTCCAAAAAAGAAAAAAAGACAGGTGACATATGGCCATGATGATGGAAAGTTGAACATTTTATTAAATATAAGTACAAGCCTATAGGTTTGAGTGCAGGGCAAAAAATGCTGAATTGGGACTCAGAAGGCTTTGAGATTAATCAACCATGCCAAGTGATCTGTTATACCTCCAAACAAAAAATGGGGCACAGTACCAGAAGGTGGCATAATGGTTACGTCACTGGACTTCCATGTAGGTGACTGCGGTTCGAGTCCTGAACCTGGCAACTTAAAATTCACTCTGGGTGTGTGTGTGTGTGTGTGTGTGTGTGTGTGTGTGAGTGAGTCCAAAAAACCGGAGAATGGAGGGGAAAGGACAGTGGCATGGCTATCCCTCCTAGGGGGTGATTTCTCACTTTCTGTCTCTCTGTCTCTCTGGCAAGTGCATGAGCCCTATAAATCTCTCTTAAAAAAATGGGGCCCTTGAACTTAAATAGGGGTGTAACTATCTAGCCTGTGTGCTGTGTCACTTCTACCCCCAATCCCCATGTGGACAGCAGACATCACACATTGACTGGGTGTTTCACTGGCACAGGGCATTCAGGCAATGGCTCTAACCTGGTCAGGGCAGGCATATGAATAGGACATAAATACTTTACACATGACCCTTGTCCAGCACAGCACTGACAGGAACTCATTTAACCCTTGGCCAGCTCATATTAAATGCACCTTTGCAGGGCTCACATCTCTAAGGCTCCCTCTGGGCTCCTGTCAAATGATGGCATGAGATTTCAGAGAGCATTGTCCGTGGATTTTCTGTAAGGTGAATCTTGTTCCACTTACAAACAAAGCAAAGGTATTAACAGAAACAACCTTGGGAAATCAAAACCAGGAAGTGGGCTACTGACTATCTACCTGACACTTCACCCAGGAGACTCTACCAGGTGGACTTCTGCAAGAAGCAGGGACAGGTGCACTGCGCCTGGTACCTCGCTACCTTTGGCCACCTCCATGGCAAAGCCCAACTTCCGCACATAGGCTGTGCTGGATGCCACTGAAGCGGCCAACACCACTCTTGAAACACGGCATATTGAGTTGCTTTGTGCCTTCCTTCCACTCCAGATCCCAGTCTTTGGCCAACGATACAGAGCGGTTAGCAGCAGAGGGAGCCCAGCTTTCAGTGGGCAAGGGTCTGTGAGCATGCTGGGTATGGAAAGAAACCAAGTGATACTTTGTGGGATCAAGTCTATGGTTGTCAAAGGAATAAGGGAGAAGACATCTAGGAAAGCTCAACGGTAGGCAAGTCTTGGGATGCCACCCTTTTTTTAGCTTTTACTTCTATATTTTTGAGTTTCATGGAAAGATACCCTGAAAAGGAATAGAGAATTTAAAATTAAAAAATAATAGTTTTAGCCCTGATATATTCAGCAGATATTACATCTGTCTTCCCTTTCTTCCTAGTTCTTTTTTTTTATTATTAAAAAAAATTTTTTTGAGAGGTTTTTCGCTATAGGGCGCATGCGCTCGCCAGAAAGACAAGAGAGAAACAGAGAGATAGAAAGCAAGAAATCACCCCCCAGGGGTGATGGCCACGTCGTAATCCCTTCTCCTCCATTCTCCTCTTGGGATCTTGGGCACACGCACACACACGCGCCCGGTGTGAGTTTAAGTGGCTGGGTCCGGGACTCGAACCATAGTCAACTACGTGGGAGTCCAGCGACATATCCATTACGCTAACTTCTGGTCCCAATTTTTAAAAAATTTTTTATAAATCAAGGTCTTAAGAGTCTCATAGAAATTTATGGTTTGCAAGTGCAAAAAGGTTAAAAACTAAGATGTTTGTGTTTCATGTCTGATGTTTTCAAAAGATCTATGAGAGGATTCCATGCATTGGCAATGAATCTAGATGGGGACCCAGGGAAGAAGAGGACCTGACTTTTTCTAGTCTCCAATTTTAGTCTCTCTCTCTCTCTCTCTTTTTCTTTTTAAGTTCATCCTATTTTACTTTATGCTATGTAAATTTACTTTATTGTATGTGCGAGAGATAGAGGTAACATTTTTGACAGGGTCTCCCGATCCTCCTGCCTGAGCCTCCTGAGTGGCTGGGACTGCAGGTGCACACCACTAGGCCTGGCCTAATTAGATGTAGAGGAGAATTGAACCCAGGCCTCCCATGTGGGCTCAGCCTGCAAGTAGCAGCAACTGAATAGTGCATGCCACTGTGGTGGGGCCCAAGCTCTAGGTCTTGTAGGTTCCAAGCAAAACTGTGGCTGTGGGTGGGGAGGGAAGAGCTGAAGCTTGTCACAACAGCCCTTTTCATCCAAGAATCTCAAGTGTTTCATCTAAGAATCTCACCCACAAAACACCCCTGGAAGGTGTTAGAGCATTCTAAATACAGATGGTGAAAGTGAGGTGGAAGTAAAAGTGTGATGTGGTGATGCCAGAGGAACATGGTATCTGCGAAGCATTGCCCAGGCCCAATCTGATGACACGGTGGATGGAGGCTCACAGAGGGAATATACACACACAATAGTTACTTTCATACATTAACAAACCATGCTCTGCAACAATCAACCTCAACTAACTTGATAATATACTCATAGAAAAGTAGCCTTCTAGGAATAGCTATTATCCAGGAAGACTTCCACTCAATACATTTACTTCTGAAGGGTAAAGCATGATCCTCATATTTAGTTGTATCTGCTACACTGAACTCCTAGGGGAAGTTAAGATTTTTTTCCTTATCATAAGTATTTTCAAAAGGTATTTTCTTAAATCTTATTTTATTTTTTAGGTTTCTGCCATAAGGCTATCAGAGAGATACAGAGAGACACAGTGAGAGGGAAAGTGAGAAATCAGGCCCTTGGGAGGGGGGGTGATGGCCATGCCACAATCCCTTCTCCTCCATTCTCTTCCCATGATTTTTGGACATGCATGCACATGTACCTGGCATGATTTTCAAGGTACCAAGTCTGGGACTCAAATCATCATTGGACATGTGGGAGTTCAGTGCCTTAAGCATCATGCCATCTGCTGGCCCTAAAATCTTATTTTTAAACACATATTAGGTTCTTTTGATTTGTAGTTACATATTCCATATTTCACACATCACTACAGAACAGTCCAAAATATAAATTGAGCCACAAACATAACTTTGAATTTTCTAGTAGCCACATTAAAAAAGTAAAAAGTAGATAATTTTAATAATGTATGTTAAACTCAGTATATCCAAAATATTATCATTTTATGTAATCAATTTAAAAATTATTAATGATAAATGGTAACATTAATTGAATGACAAATGATACACTGAATTCATCATGTAACTTAATTTTTTTTTTTTGTGCTATGTCTTTGAACTCTGGTGAGTATTTTTATACTCATAGCACAGCTTAATCAGATGAGCTGCAATTTAAAAGCTCAAGAGCCACATATGATTCATGGTTACCATCCTGCACAGCAGATATGGACAACTCGAATATGGTGGAAATGAGCATCCTCTTTACTTTGATAAAAGGCATTTTGTAATTTTTTTTTTTAAGAGTTTTTGCTATAGGGCACATGCACTTGGAGAGACAGAAAGAGACAGGGAGACAGAAATCAAGAAATCACTCCCTTCCCGCCAAGGAGGAGAGCAGACAGGCTCTCACTGCAATCCCTTCTCCTCCATTCTCCTCAGGATTTTGGGCACGCATGCACATACATCCAGCATCAGACCCTGCTGGGTCTGGGGCTTGATCCGAGGTCGACTGTGTGGGAGTCCAGCGACATAACCATTACGCCATCTGCTGGTCCCGATGAAGGACATTTTGAAGGCTGACGGATGGATTACGTTTATTGTTTTAGGAAAAGGGAAGGATGTGTGTGTGTGTGTGTGTGTGTGTGTATACATACATAATTATTAGATTGTTGGAAAAGTCATGATGTATTTTTTTTTCCTATGGAAAAAATGTGTCATGAGTTTTCTGACAACCCAATATATACAGATATGTATATGTGTGCAGGCTTTCATATATATGTATACACACATGCATATATAAATACATAATCCAGTTACCTAGATGTTTCCCCAATATTCTTAACTGTAATAGTCAGGAGCTTGGATAGGTTTTCAGATCAATACAAATAACTTTCTTAAAAAGTCTATTTGCCCATATCCTTTGAGAGAGAGAGAGAGAGAAAGCACCCCCAACAGGCTCCTGATACTGCGATCCACCCCCAACCCCAGCCAGCCCTAGATCACTGACATGTACGTGCTCAGCATACCCAGTGAGGTCTTCAGATATGAACCCAGAACACTTCCATGTCCGTGAGCCTTGCAAAGTTGTGCTTTATACTACAAGACCATCCAGCCCCCACCAATACAAATAACTCCTAAAGTCCATGAACCCTCTTTCCTGGAGAAAAGTATGCTCACTTCTTCTTTTCCTTCACATCAAGAAAACATAAAAAAAACTTTAAGAGCTGAAGATCCTCAGAGTGGCCAGACTGAGTTATGCCTGAGGCTCTCACTGGGAGGGGCTCAAGAAGGAGTGATTCTGGACTGGGTATATTCTCAAGTTAGTCATTGCCCAGGGAGGACAACCCTTCTCATCCAGCTGTGCTCCTTCTAATGTGGCCCATTCCAAGTCTGGCCTCTGGCACTTCCTGTCCCTCCATCCCCTGTGGGTCTCTGACCTCTCAGGAGGCCTGAGAGGAGGGGGGTCACAGGGAAGTCTCCAGAACAGACTACAGTAAGCCACAAGATGGACTATCACAGTCAGGCTTTTACAAAAGACAGAATAAGTGCTTAGAAGACACAGGGACATATATTAAACCTGCTGGTTATACCAGGGCTAAGAGTATTTTTAAACTCTCCATTCTTTGTTGATTTTTCTCCCCATAAAACTAAACAATACAAAATTTAAAAATAAAGTAAATGTGACATCCAAAAATCCACCTACTATAGAGCTCCTGTGGATGTGTCTTCTTCATTATCCTCTTGACAATTCCTGACTTGTTCCTGAATACCACTGCTTCTTACCCTGCAATGAAACAGTCCCCTCACCTGCTGGGCTCTTTAGGTTCCCTTCCTCTGCATGTATCTCCCATGTCACTGAGGGCTGTCATCTTCATCTTGGGCTAATAGTGACAGTAAGCCCTCACTGAAGGGGGGACATTACAGGGCTGACTTTTAAAATACACAACAAATAAGGCTAGAATGCCTTGTGAAAACTGGTTGAAAGCAACGATTCTGAAAAGATTTGCTCCCTAGCCTACTCTTGGAGAGTCAGAAACAGAGAGGGAATGATTATCTCTCTTTATGCTTGGCACCTGTGTGGAAGAATTTTGAGGGCCATTGGTGACATGGTGCTGAAGATAGTTGGAATCACATGGCCAACCGCGTGGTTCAAGTCCTGGACCCAGTGGCTTGAAAAATATGCTGGATGCATGTGCATACATGCCCAAAGTCCCAGGAGGAGAATGGAGGAGAAGGGACTACAGCATGGACATGCTCACTGTGGGGTGATTTTTCACTGTCTCTCTTTCTTGTGCATGTGTGTGCAAAAACTTTAAAAATTTTTTTTGAAAACTTTAAAGCAAAAACTTTAAAAAATATTTTAAAACTCATCAAAGCTGCCATTTTTGGCAGCTGGGAAACCTTGGACATGGTGCCTACCTTCTCTGAGAGTGTGGTCTATAAAACAGGACTGATAATAATAGTACATACTTCACAGGGTTGTTGTGAGGACCAAATAACATAAAGACAGGATGCTCAGCAGGGATCAAACAGGTGCTCAATAAACCAAAGCTATCATACATGGTGCTCTGAACCAGGGGGTTCATTCTTTACTTGGTTGAAGCCACAGAGTTCCAAAGGATTCTTGTCCTGTCTTGAGCTGCTAGGTTCATGTACCTAGTATTTGAACAGAATCCTAACCTGTTTCCTGGCTTTAAGTTTTAAGCAAAGTTCCTTAGCATTTCTTTGATTTATGAAAGCTAAAACTGCTTTTCTTGAAATTCAAAAATACATTAAAAATCCCTATTTAATGACCGTAGTAAGCTATATATCATCAGCTAGGTGCTACTTTATAGTACTTACTCTACTCAGAGTTTTATGCTTAAAGTCAGACATGTATTCACAGATATGTATATACCGGCAGAACTTGCTATTGAAAGTAGTTAGATTATTTAAGAACTTTTGTGAATCAATGAAATGCAGGGAAAAAGAAGGAGTGGAAAACAACTGTAGACACCTGAGATAGTGTGGGAGGAGGGTGGGAAATGGTAGAGCGTGAGAAATAGAGTATATATACTCTCTCTCTCTCTCTCTATATATATATATATAGATATACACACACACACACACACACACACACACACAAATGGAAAATTATTGATAACATGTATAATTAAGCCACTATGCAGTATATTTTAGATGGGAAATCACATTTTGTATGCTGTGATGATGCTCAGTGGATGAATGTAAATTAATTAATTAAAAATTAAAAGAAAAAAATATTGTATTATGTGTATTTGAGGAAAGCAGCAAATGGAAGATAACATAGGAAGTTCAGTCACTTTCTGAGCCTGGTCTTCACTGAATATAATACACAGTTGGGCTAGTCAATGCCAAAGAAGCATGGAAAGTCTTGGAAGAAGGGTCAATCCCTTTTGCTCTGTCCAGCGTCCTGAATGAAGAACTCACTAGTACTAATTGAAAAAATGAGTACGGGCATTAAGTACATCTTTAGTCCTCCTCTTGCTTCAGTTCTCCCATTCACAGGCTAAGCTGTTCTCAGATCTATTCAGATGGGAACTGCATTATGTAAGAGTCAATAATCTTTATGGTAACTCTGCAGTGAAAGTGTCATTTGTTGTAATGAACACTGATCATAAGTTAAGCCCCTAGCTACTCTCTCTGTTATTTTTCATTATACTGTTCCTTGCTCTGTTATATTTCAGGAGTACTAAGGGAATTCTTCCAACTATGTTCGCTAGTCAGCTCTTCGTTACTCAGATTAGATTCTGCTAAAATGCAACGGAGCAATTTGCAAACACACTGATTCTTAAGGAAATGCATCAGACACTGGTTATATGTTCTCTGCTAGTGCCTGTGGGTAACCTGCCCCCCTCTCCTTCCCTCTGATTATTTGTCCCTTTAATTTGCTCATTTTTCTCTCTATTTATCTTCCACTCAATTCACAATATGGTTATGCAGGCCCCAATCTGAGACAGTATAAACACACAATGGTGATTTTTTCCTTCAGTAATAACTCTTTGTTCAATTCAACACAACACCCAGAAAGATGTTTCCAAAATCGGCATTGCCTCTGCAATGGCTCTCACTCGCAAACACCACTCTGCATTATAGGCATCTTTCTTCGAGCTGTTTTAAAGGACACTAACTCAAAAGGTGCACCAGTGAGGAAGAGCTGGAAATCTTCCATTTAGAAAAAAAAAAAAAAAGCCAATATGAAAAATTCATTGTGTGTATTTTATATTAAGCATGGGAGTGAAATTTCCATATGCCTCTGTACTCTGTGCTCTGGGAACTGCTTATAAGTAGGCTGTGAGTCCCCAGAGGCCACGTCACCGCTATGCCTTGGTGGTCACTGACCAGCACAAAGGCTGGGAGACCACGTGGCTTTAGACTAAACTTTGGCCCTCTGGCAGGAATGTCATGGCTTTACTGTATTCACTGGGTAGGGGGCTTCAGCCCACCCCAATCTGACACTGGGAAGTATTAGTTTTTATTAGACTATTAGCTTTAATTTTGTTTGCCACAGTGATGGAGAATAACCTACAATATTAAAGATAAGAAAATGATACCTGCAGGTCCCTAATACCTGGCTGGCCCAGGGCATCTGTGTAGGGCAGACTGGCTTTTCAGGCTATCTAGTTCAATGAACTGAAATGTATACTGACAGGCGTGCTGCAGTAATGTTGTATTCTTACTTACTCTGCTTTCCTCCTGATACACATCAGAGAAAATCTGAGGAGAGATTTTTATTAAAATGTCTACAGCTCGTTAAAAACAATATTACTTTTTTTTTTTTTGGCAGACATGACATCCTCTGGTGAGTGTAGAAGACTGCTGATGGATGTGAAGATCCCATGTACTATAGATATATTTTTAAATAATTACCTTTTACTTTTATTTATTTTTATTATGGTTTTTAAAATTTGCTATAGGTCTTATGTGCTCACCAGAGTGAGAGAAAGAGAGAAATAGAGAGAAAGTGAGAAAGCAAGCCACCAGGTCTGGGACTCAAACCATGGTTGGCCATGTAGGAGTCCAAGTGCCTTAACCACCATACCACCTGCTGCCCCACCCACCATGTACTGTAAAAATACATGATCACATCCCAGATTATATTCTTTGGGAATTTGAGTGACCAAGGGAAGCTTCTGGGTTGGATTCAGGGATACTTGCAAAGAGGGCAAACACAGAATCTAGGACAGAAAGAGTTCCAAGAACAGGTAAGCAATATTTCTTTTTTTTTTTTTGGCAGACATGACATCCTCTGGTGAGTGTAGAAGACTGCTGATGGATGTGAAGATCCCATGTACTATAGATATATTTTTAAATAATTACCTTTTACTTTTATTTATTTTTATTATGGTTTTTAAAATTTGCTATAGGTCTTATGTGCTCACCAGAGTGAGAGAAAGAGAGAAATAGAGAGAAAGTGAGAAAGCAAGCCACCAGGTCTGGGACTCAAACCATGGTTGGCCATGTAGGAGTCCAAGTGCCTTAACCACCATACCACCTGCTGCCCCACCCACCATGTACTGTAAAAATACATGATCACATCCCAGATTATATTCTTTGGGAATTTGAGTGACCAAGGGAAGCTTCTGGGTTGGATTCAGGGATACTTGCAAAGAGGGCAAACACAGAATCTAGGACAGAAAGAGTTCCAAGAACAGGTAAGGAAGCCGGTTCCTTTAGTGCTGTCATAAGCCATATGCACCCTGATAGTACAAGAAGTAAAAACAGGTAAACACAATTACCCTGTATGTAAGGGAGATATTCATGCTGAATACTTAACTCATCAACATCGTAATTTTAAATTAGGTGTAACACATAAAAATAGCAAACAAACTAGAAGACTTTTTAAAAAATTGGAGCTAGTAAATCAAGAAACAGCTAGTTATGGGAAAAGCAATCATATACACCAGAAGCCAAAAAGAAAGCCCCCTTCCATAACACAGTAGACTTAGCCCAAATTCAAGAGGGATCAGTACAGGATATATCACCATAAAAAACCACATGGGCAGGAATCATTAGCCATTTGAGCCTCATTTTACTTATCTATAAAAAGGCATTCTACTGCTATCACATAGAATGGGTATGAGGCTTAAACGTCAGGTGCTTAGTATGCCTTATATGACATGCTTAGGACCCTAAGTGTTTTAGACTTACATTTTTATGGATTTTGGAATATTTGCATATATTATTTCATTATCTTGTCAGAAAAGTCATGACGCCTTTTTGCTTAGAAAAATATAGCAAGAAATATGTCATGACTCTTCTGACAACCCAATATAGTGTGGCTGGAACCCAAGTCTGAATAGGAAATTAATTTGTTTCATACACACCTTATACACATAGCTCAATGGTAATTTTATACAGTATTTTTGTATTATAGCATTTGACCAATAACTGTCACATGGGATCAGGTATGGAATTTTCCCCCTGTGTCATCCTGTTGACCCTAAAAGAATTTTGGATTTTGGAGCATTTCAGACTTCACATGTTTAGATTATGGATGCTCAATGTGACCTTGCTGAAAACGATCTCCCTTGAGCATAATGCTCAGAATTATTACTGAAGTAGTCTAACTCAAAATATATCTATTATGAAGCAATAAGAACTTAACAGATGGAAGGATGTTTAAGTCAAATAACATCCTGTGAAATAATAATCACGTAGTTTAAAAAATGTCCTGTGCACTCTACCAGCACACAAGCATCTACTTGGTAACACATCACAGAGTGTGCCATGCCTGTACCTCACAGTCTTGTCAACTTAGTTACACTTATGAGTCTGTACTAGGGCGAGAGCAGATGGCGATGTGGTGGTCCACTATCAATTTCATCTCTACAAGAGCAACATGAATAATTATTGTGACTAACGGTGAACCATCTAGGTATGCATCAATTTTCCTGCCTTTTCTCTTGGTAGGTAAGACTTAAACAAACAAACAAAAACCAAACCAAACAGACAGAGGGAATGAATCAACTGCCCTGCTTTCCATTAGTATACATGAGGGTGTCTTCAAAAAGTTTATGGAAGGCCAGCAGGTAGTACAGTGGTTAAGGCAGCTGGATCCCACATGGCTGACTGCATGGTTGAGTCCCAGACATGGCGACTTGAAAAACATGTTGGATGCCATGTGCGTGCATGCCCCCAATCCTGAGAAGACAATAGAGGGGACTAGGGCAATGGCTATCCCCTCTGAAGGGAGTTCTCACTTTCCCTCCCTTCTTCCCTCTCTCTTGCTAGAGCATATGCCCTATAGATAAACTAAAGAGAAAAAATAAAGTTAACAGAAAATACACATTAAGAACAAAAACTATGTAGGAATTTCCATTATGTTTTTTGGTATCAAAATAAAGTCAAACTTTGTGAAGTCCCCTCATATTTTGACTGAATATCCCATGGAAGTATCTTGCAAGCTTTATAGACAGGAAGTGACAAGCCAGCTCTCTTCCCAGAGGCACAGCATATCAACTCGGCAAGACTACAAAACCTATACACATAGATGTATGTGCAGCTTGTACACGTGCAGAATAGGAACATTCCTTACCTAGAATCAGAGAAAATAAAGGCCTGTGGCGGTAATGTTAACAGTATCACCCTTCATTTTTAACTTACAAAATTTGTTTTTAAGAGAAAAAGAAATATATCACCACCCATTTAGAAATTTAGAAGTGTTAAAAAGAAAACTGCCAAAATATCCTACTTAAACCTAATTCTACTAGTACTTTTGTGTAGTTCTTTCACATTTTCATCCAAAGTTCTTTATTAAAAGTAATAATAATTTCATGATTATAATTTTAAACAAAAGTTATAGCATTGGTATTACCACATAATCATAAAAACAGTTATTGACATGCTCCCTCTGAATTCATACTACATTTCATAATTAATGTGAACATTTCTCTGTTTTGGGACAGAGTGCTTTCAACATTCTGTTTTAACAGAACAACAACTTTTGCAAGGTGGCTTTGGGCAAGTTACTAACCTGTTTAAGCTTCAGTTTTTTTCTCATCCAAAAAAAAAAAAATATAGGGATAAATAATGTTAACCAGCAACATCAGACTTCTGTGAAAGTTAAAAAAGAATGTGTTGAAAGTAAGTAGTATCTCACAAAAATGTACGCCTCTGTTGATGTAACTAGTAGACAACACATGAAGTAATTTCTCAGCATTTTATTTTTCTACTTTTTTATTTATTAATTTTAATGATTCATACATTTAATTGGTATAGATCACTTAGACTGTAAAGACACTTTATCTCAGGACCAGCAGTTAGTGTAATGGCTATGTTGCTGGACTCCCACATAGTCGACTGCGGTTCGAGTCCCAGACCCAGTGGCTTAAACTCACACCGGGCGCATGTGCGTGCGTGCCCAAGATCTCGAGAGGAGAATGGAGGAGAAGGGATTGTGGCATGGCCATCCCCCCAGGGGGTGATTTTTCGCTTTCTGTCTCTCTGTCTCTATCTTTCTGGTGAGCGCACGCACCCAATAGCAAAAATCTCTCAAAAAAAAAAAAAAAAAAGCCAACCACTTTATCTCAGCATTTTCTTTCTCTTTTTTTGGAGAGGTTTTTGCTATAGGGTGCATGTGCTCACCAGAAAGACAGAGAGATAGAAAGCGAGAAAGCACCCCCCAAGGGGGATAACCATGCCACAACCCCTTCTCCTCCAGTCTCTTGAGATCTTGGGCACGCACACACATGCACCCGGCATGAGTTTAAGCCACCAGGTCCAGGACCCAAACTGAAGTTGACTACATGGGAGTCCAGCGACATAGCCATTACGCTAACTGCTAGTCCCTTTTTTTTTTCATTTAATTTTCTTTTATACATTCAATCGCATTATTATTTGGCTTACAAAATGGATATTTCAACAGGTGAACATTTCTCCCTAATATAGTTGATAAAACTACAAAATATCTTCAACATATAATACCACATTTCTTTGTGCCATTAATACTTTGCCTCCCTATTTTTCTTCTAAATGTCCTTCTTCAGACCCTCCTCTTTCACACACACTACATCTGGTATTTACATCTATATACTGTGTTTCCATATCCTTTAGTCAATTAGTTTCAGACATAGAGTATGGACACTTGGTAATAGATATTTAAATATAAGCCAGAAACAGGAGGGGGTAGGGAGGATCCATGGTTTCATTTGCATTCCTTTGGGAAGTGACAGTTGGTAAAGATAGCTAGCTCGCTATAGTGAGGAGAAAAGTGTGCCCTGAGCAGGTCTCCAGAGAAGCCAAGAATATTTCCATTTTGGGAAAAGAGGAATATGACCATAGTTACAAAAATGTTAAAACATGATCTCAAAAACTGTAGGATATGTTTAATATGCACGTGTAATAAAATAATGATTTAAGTCTAATAAAGACAATAAGAGTAAGACCTACATAATGGCTTACGTGTAATATGGTGTGTGCTGACTGGCACGATTCTGCCCCCTGCCAGGGATACTGGTAATGTCTAGAGACAGTTCTAGTTGCGGACTGTTACACCTGAGGGAAGGGGGTGCTACTGGTACCTCATGGGCAAAAATGGGGGATGCTGCTAAAGCCACAGGGTAGTCTCCAATGACAGAGCCAAATATCAGCCCCAAACACCAACAGTTCTGATGCTGAAAAATTCTAGGGTAAACATAATTTAGAAGTAAAATTAAGGGGCTAGCAGATGGTATAATGGTTGTGTCGCTAGACTTCCACATAGTTGACCCCAGTTCAAGTCTCAGACCCTATGGCTTAAAACTCATGCTGGGCATGTGTGCATGCATGCCCAAAATCCTGAAAGGAGAATGGAGGAGAAGAGTCTGTGGCATGGCCATCCTCCCTGGGGATGATTTCTCACTTTCTGTCACTCTATCTCTGTCTCTCTGGCAAGCACACACACCCTATAACAAAAATCTCTCTCAAAAAAACCCCCCAAAAGCAAACAAAAACAAAAAAAGAATTAAAATGAAATCCGAGGACCTTACTGAATATTAAAAGTAGAGATGAATGGCTCTGTTTCCCAGACAGCCCCCCATCCTCTGTAACGTAACATCTCCCAGTGGTGTTTCCCAAAGGTATTCTGTGAGATGACTGCGCATGGACCCAGGTGCAAGTGTGCATTTCAATGATGTTGTATGTATTTTTATTAATGTCAAGAGAATCTAATTTATCATTTTAAATGCTGTTATATCATTTATTTTTAAATAATGTAAATTTGAGAGTGTGAATGGATTTAAAGAAAGATAGTATAACTTATAACAATACGGGTGCTATGTAATAGGGCAAAATCTCTCCCCTGGAGAAGGGTCCAGACCTACATCATGTTTCTGTGTAGACACTATTCACATGGGCTATTTTTAACAGGTTCAGTTTGAGGCTGATGTTGGTGACATGAGGTTAGTAAAATTCTCCAAGCTGTAAGACAAAAATAAAAGCCAAGATCCACTATTTCCAAGGTTTCTTTTTCTCTAAAGGGAATGTGCTTATATTAATATTCAGGGATTTCAGAACCACAGCATTAGAGAAGCATTCTAAAGACGGCAACTGATGGGGGCTTTATCTAAAGCAGCAGGTAGAGTTCCAGAAAATGCTTAGCAAAAAACTATTTAGTTGGGAAAAAAAAAAGCCTGCTCTGAATGTCTGGATATACTGAAAAAGGCTAGAGAGGGTTTACACACACACGCACATGCGCACGCACACACACACACACATGCATACACACAGATACACCTCAACCTGAATGAAAAGGAGCACTCGGTAAAGAATAGATGCGGAAAAACAGAAATAGTTCAATGGCCGAGTTTGAGGACAGAGAAGCACATTAAATTCAGCTCCCTACACTGAGTCTACATCTATAAAGGAAGAGCCTTCATGAATGACCTTGTCCCAGATTCAAGGTGAAGGATCCTTGATTAGGAGCTCTTCTTGGACGGTTTAAAGAAAATGTTACTCAAGAAAGGTTGTGCAGGATCACGAAGAGTCACTGACTCCTGGACTTGGGACTCCCTGACAAGAAGACCTGTGGCACTTTTGGCATGGCATATGATTTAACGGAACTGCAAATTTAGAGATACAACTCTGTGATCTAAACGTCTAGGTATAAAATTATGAGGGAACTGCACATCAGACCACAATTCAAGCTTGAAAAATACTGTAGTAATTAACATGCTATGTAAGACACAAACAAGAAAGAACATCATCATAATGCAATCTTATAATCCTTTAGTTATGACTGATTCAAGGAAACTAGAATTCAATATTAACATAAGTCCAAAAGACTTAGAATGTAGGGACTGGGACAGGGATTGGGGGTGCGGGGGGCTTCCACATAAAGTCCCTTGTTTGGGCTATAATTTAATTAATGAACTGAGTGATCATGTCAGGTATACAGAGGGTATTGAGTCCCCTCTTAACCCTGACTTCTAGGTCAGAGTACAGATCTTTGGAGGCCAGCTTGTGTGTACATGCATGCACGTGTATGTGTGCATGTGGAGGTGTGAACAGTGACAACCAAGTCAATAAGGCAACAGCTGGTGAAGGGACCCAGTACCAAGGAACAGGAGTGGCTATCCCAATGTGTTGCCTGTTCCTGCCCTTTCTGGTCCACCTGGCTGAACCTCTTTAACCTTCCACCTCTGTGGACTGCCCTTTGCTCCTTGCCCATTGGAAATCTCATCCTTCCTTCTGTGAACTCAGCTCTAGTCATTCCAACTATTTTTGCACATGATGGTCAACACTTCCTCTGAACTCCAACTTTCCAGTCAACTGAGTGCTCCTCACCAACTCATGTGCCCCCTATTCCCGGGATCCCGTGCCCTCCTCCCACTCACACTGGCTCACTGCCACTACAACCCTGGTGAAGGGGAACACCTGTTTCATTTGAAAATGCTCCCTTCCTCTCCTGCCACCCCTCTCTTATGCTGCTCATGATGTTCAGAGGATGCTCTGCCTTCACTGTCTGAAATACTGGCTCCCTTTGTGCACACTCCTCAATTATGTGGAGATGCTGAACGCAAAGACAGTATCTTATAAAACTCTGTCTGCATAGCCCAGTCCCATATACAATATACACACAGTATACTTAATAGATAATTGCTCATGGGTTGATTGATTAGAAGAGGCTCAGGCTTACTCCCTTCACAGGTTCCTAAGAAGAAATACACCACAAAATTGAAGGATACAGCTGGCTTCCTAATTAATATTAGTCACTTGGCAGTTCTTAATTAAGCACTCTAAAATAAAGACCCACCTTTCTACCATGCCAAGTGGGTGTCATCTTCATTAGTATTTAAGTGATGTAACCACAGCTTCATTTTTTTGCTCTTTTCTCTGCCCTGCCAGATGGGAACATTAGCTACATAGTATTTATTAATATAATAAATAAAGAATTGTAGCAACTTGAGGAAATTCAGGCAGAATTAGTCACTTACAGTCTTTTCATGTAAGCTTTACATGTAAGATGAAGAAAGCATTCTCTAGTCCCACTCCTGAGAGGAAGTGAACAAGGTTTGATGTGGGAAGTAGGTGCTCTCTCCAAGTCACCAAATAGGAAGAGCTTCTCCCCTCTGAGGGTGGGGCGGAGGCTGGTGTGCCTGCCCCAAGCCTGCCCCCACTACTCCTGTGATTCCCTGAGAGGCAATAGTCAGGGCTGGCATGACCCTGCCTCATAAGAAGAGTACGGTGTGAACCTTTCACACTGGAAAATGCATTGAGAGAGACTAGTGACTGTCCTCCCCAAGATGGTCACACAGTCAGTGGGGACAGCAAAGCCATGCTCCCACGATAGCAGGGTCCCAGTGTGTTCTGACTGTGAGTCACACAGCACTTTTCTAGCTCCACGGAAGAGCACCAGCCATGAATTGGTGAAGTGAGTCAAGGCCCTGGAATCAATGCCCTGGTATAACAGCATCTGTTTACTTCAAAGTGGTCCTCATTGAGCCAGTCAAGTTTTTAGTCACCTTACTTATTAGGGAATGAGAGAGAAGTGCAAGGAGTCAAGAAGAGATAGGTGAGTGGTATCAACGGGTCACACTCAATCCCTCCTAGGGCCTGCTCTAAGGAGAAGAGCAAGAGCATGTGTTTTCAAAGCAAAATGAATGTGAAACCCAGTTCTGCTTGTCATAGGCTGGGTGACTTAAGGAAGGGGCTCTATACAAGCTTCCTGGCTTATGAAAACAGATTAATCACAACTACATTGCAGGGTTGCTATAATCATCAGGTGACATGTGCAAATCACCTTGGCATGAGAGATGGCAAGCAATGGTGGGGGGGGGGCTCGTTAAATTTTAATCAGTCCTTCTCCTCTTAACAATCACAATTCTAAGATGTGACCCATAGAGCCTACACGGGCTCTGAACTGGTGACCCTGGTCTGTCATGATGCACCAGGGAGGATGGAATGGTGGGTTAAATGCAAGGATTCTGGGGTCAAACACACCAGAGTGTGAATCCCAACTCTACCACCTCCTGGCTACACGCCTTTGGGTAAACTACTACAGTTCAGTTACCACATATGAACTATAGGGGTGACAATCCAGGTATCTTTGTCTCATGTGGTGGCAATGCTCTCTTGTAGACCTTCCAGAACTCTGTAGGGCTGTTTGTGGTTACCCTCATAATGAAGGTTTCTACCAGCATGCACTGGTTAGAGGTTTGTGATGCCCAAAAGCTTTCAACAGCAAGTCAGGCCTGCAACACTAGGAGTGGCCTCCTGAGCTGCATGACTTCTCAACGTCCTGGTGGATATTCAGGCTGCTGAAAACCCCATTTATGATTCCTGTGACCCAGGGCCATTCTATACATGAACACAATAAACTTTCTGCCCAGTATCAACGCATACCAGATATTCCAGAGATGCTATTTTTGTGCGGAATGTAGGGGAAACTGGATTTTGTTGTGTTCTGTTTCTAAAACTTTTCTATAAATTGTTCACCATTTTAGAAAATCCTGTCAATGACAGAGAGACTACTTGTAGTGGAGGGCATCGCATCTCTATCAGCTTGCTGTTGAGTGCTGTCAAATTGGCAGAACTTCCGTGGACACACGCAAACTATTACTTCCCATGCTTAAGTATAACCAGGAGCAACCAGCTATCTACGGAATGTATTCAGTAATGAATGCATCCATTTCTTCCTTATGTTACAGTTGGGGGATTATAATGACTTTTCAAAAATTAGGGTGGGGTGGTAGATCATGTTATCTACAAAATCTATTTCAGGACCATAGTGGCATGATAAAAAATATGTGTAACAGAAAAGATCTGAGAGGCTTGAGAAACAGTGACCTTTCTCACAGGGCTGCTGGGAAGATTAAGTGAGCTAACCGAATTAGAGTACTGAGCCCAGAGTTGAGCTCATATACAAAATTGCTCAAGAAATGTTAGCTACTGTCATTATCATTAATATTATCAGTAACCACTCTTTACACCTCATGTTGCTTTACTA
>NW_006160168.1:2487520-2490552 GCF_000334495.1 Tupaia belangeri chinensis | reverse complement strand
CTCTTTCCACCTCATGTTGCTTGACTAACTGTGAGTCGAAAATGAAATTTACTCTCTGCTTCTCCATATACTCCATCCAGAGGTGAGACCAGCAATGGTGAAGGGCATTCTCCTCTGAATCTGAGGGAGACTAATAGCAAGTGGCAAACCGCCCAGAAGGAAGAGAGATTTTTTCCAATAGCTCTGACACTCACAGAGGGCATTTCATTAGCCTGTCTATTACAGACCACTTAAGACACATATTTATTGACAACAATCTGGCAATTGATTAAACATCTCAATATATGAAGCTGGCTTTACATTAATTAGCAGTTTGGAGAACACGATCCTAGAAGTTAGGGTGGATAGTTTGGGAAATTTTGGCAACACTCCCATTTGCTTTAACCTTCTATAAAATATCAACACATTATGAAATCAAAGAGTAATAATCTTCCCCTGTAACAGAACATGATACATGTACAAATGTTAATACTTACTAATACATCTGTGCTTTCACAGTGGATCTGATGTACTTCATAATCGATTTATGTTTTGTAAATGATATTTCATTTTTTCCCAATATAAACCTTAATAATGTCACTAACCATGTAATTTAACTTTCTTCTCTAAATGAGCTTTCAGTTTCATGTGCTAATTAGAATAAACTAATGGCAAGTAATTTTACATTTTTTTTAACTCTTAAATAAAAATTCGTGCATTTAAATAAGCAGCTGACTGAGATGGAGGGAAAGGTGTTTGTGCATGCATGCTGTGTATTCGTTCTCAACAGCAGTATGATACTTTATATGGTGCGCATGATTTTTCACTTTAGAGCTGTTTTATCAGTGAGATACACTGATGGGGTCCAAAGAAGGATGCAGTGCTTGGCAGTGTAGTTCAAAATGAGGATTTTGAAAAGTTTGGTTTGTAACTAACTTTTCACTTTCTTTTAAAAATATTTTACTTTTTATTCATTGAATTTTATTGTCTGACCTTCTAAACAATCTAAAATAAATTTATCCAAAAGGGAAAAAAAGAAGCCCTCCTCAAGGTCCAAGAAAAGATTTTTCAGTTTTATAGCTTCTCTTGCATTTGGTCACTTTCATTGCTTCTGTCTTTGGTACCATATATGTGTATATATGTTCCTCGAATGCTTCCTTCTTGGCCACACTATTAATGTGCTATCGTGAAGTGACACTCAAGTGTGTTCTTCTGCCAAGCAGCTCGGCTCCCTTGGGAGCACCCCAGACACATAGACCTTCCTGAACTGCAGTGTGCACAGAAATCACCCAGGAGCCTTTGCATGTCTGGCTTCTGATACAGCTGGTCTGAGTGGGGCCCGAGATCTGTATTCTGACAAGTTTCCAGGTAATGCAGATGATGCTGGTTGGGAATTGATTTGTGTATCTAGGCGTTTATGCTTTTCCTTTGGCCTCTACCCTCTTTACCTCTTTCAACAGAGCCAAACTACCAATCTCTCCTCGTGCCACTTAGATCTCTGCTCCAGCCCAGCTTCACTGCAGCGGAACTAGGACAGACAGAGACTCTGAGAGTCCTTAAACACAGAGGGCTTTCCTCTCTGGCTCATGAGAGGAAGAATCGAGGTCACTGAATTGCTGTCTGGCTAAGAATTAAAATTATCAAGAAAAAGTTGGATAAAGCAAAGAGAAATGAGATTTTAATATGTATAATTCCCCATTAGTCTAAACTTGCATTCTTACCTTGGGAGCAAGAAAAAGTATCAGGAAATTCAGCCCTAACAGGGATTTTAGAAATAGCTGAAGAAAAAACTTCAGGGACTTTAAAATATAACATTACCTTATAACATCACCTCTTCCTCCCCACAACCTGTTCTGCCATGGAACAATGAGGTTTCTGCACCTCTTTGCCTCTCTGTATCTCTTCCCTGAAGAATGTTTCTGTGGTGCATAAAAACTGACATGGGGACTCACTGCCCTGCTGTACCCCCGAGTAAAACATAAAGGGAACTTTATCTTTCTGCTAAGAGAGTCTTCTTTGATGAATAATGACTGAGTTGTGACATTAGACATAATTTATTTTTCACATTATTTTATAATAGTCACCTAATTTAATGAAAGATGATAAATTACTTAACGTTGAGAAGAAAGATTTTAAAAAAATGGTGTAACTGGCAGGTGGCATGGTGATAAGGTGCTGAATTCTCACATGGTCCATCATGGTTTGAGTCCCAAATCTGGCAGCTCAAAACTCATGCCAGGTACATATGCATCTGTGCCTAAAACCCCAGTAGGAAAATAGAGGAGAGGAGACTGTGGCATGGCCATGCCTCCGGGAGGGGTGATGTCTCACGGTCCCTTTCACTGTCTCTCTCTGTCTCTCCATTAGCACAAGTGCCCTATGACAAAAACCTTAAAAGAAAGAAAAAAAATGGAATTTCCTCATTAAATATTGTTAATGATTAATCATTAAATATTGTTCTAGAATTTATGCTTGGAATATTGCCTGGATCATATCACAGGTGTTGCCAAAGAAAGCCAGCCCACTTGCCTATCTATAGGAAATGATTAAGTCAAGTTTTCCATCTTTTCCTCTAATTTTCTGCTTTCCCCACTAATACGTGTTTCCCTTCCTACCTTTTTAATAATCTTAAGTAGATCATCATCCCTTCCAATGACCGAGTGTGCGTTAGCCTCCTTCTCGTTTGTTCCACTGAGTCTCAACATCGATCTTGCATCACCCAGCTCCATGAAGTAGCTACCTGCCTTCATCTCCATACCTCATTAATGTGGCTGTGGATGGGAAAGAATGAAAGGACATCCAACGCCAGTGTTAGCACCGCCAACTCCCAGACTGTCCCTTTGTAAGACCGTAGCTTTGCTCACTGCGTGACCCTCACTACAGGTGCCTTTCATGATTCCTTCTGCAGTGGTCATGATCCATTTAATTGAAAATAATTCTGCCCTGGTGGAACTTTCCAGAAAGATTTCACAAACCTGGGACACAGTATGAAGTCAAATTAGATAATTAAACTTAGATATTCTGAGGAGACATCCCCTAATGTCACTTAAATC
>NW_006160168.1:2470523-2486804 GCF_000334495.1 Tupaia belangeri chinensis | reverse complement strand
TATATATATATATATATATATATATATATATATATATATATATATATATATATATATATATATATATATATATATATATATATATATATATATATATATATATATATATATAGGCTTTGTACTGAAATATCCAAATTTAAGCTTCTCTTTACCAGAAAGTAACAATTAATTAACCACTTCTTCAATCCCTTTCCTCCCTACTACAGGCTGAGTAGCTTGAACTTAGATCATAGTGAACTCAGTCAAAGTTTCCTGGTCCAATCTGCATTGTTTCTAGTTTAAAAACAATTTCCTCTGTATTTTATAGTTTTTCACATTTAACAACAACAACAAACATCAACACATTTGGGTTTAAGGGCCCCTAAGGTTCCAATCATAATTAGCATCCAAGTGTCTGCCAGCAACCATTTCTGATAATTAATTCGGCCATCACAGAGAAAACTGTCATGTTCTGTAGGAAAGATCAGAGGCAAGCTTTTGCATGAAAGCTGCAATGTCATTACTGTAGTGGGCACTATTTGGAGACAGTCTCCAGAGGGAAGAATTCAGAGCCCTGAGATGATCTAAGCCATGGATAAGCCAAGGGTGCATTGGTGGTGGGTTCTGCTGGCTCGGCAGGGACATGGCCATACTCAGCGTGACCTGCCCAGCAGTGGTCACAATCAGGACTCAGACCGTGTGTGTTTCCAAAGCCTCAAATAAGAGGAACCATAGCAAGTAATTTTTTACCATGGACAAGCCTCACTCCAGAAGGAGGTTCCTACATGATACCCTAGAACACTGCAAACCTCCAAGTGGCCCATCACTACTCAATAATAGCCCATTCATTTAAAAAATAAAAATCAAAAAACTGCTGTTTTCATTTGAAAGCAAAAATAGTCATTCAATAATGATGCTTATAAACCAGAAAAGAAAAAGAGAAACTCCGCAGGTGGGACAGTGCTGAATCCCACAGACTTTTGTTTACATGGCCCATCTATTTCACTAGTTAGGAGCCACAGTGGGTTGGAACTCCTTCCCTGAACTTTATGTGTCCCCAAAGAAAAACACATAGTTCCTCTTTCCATCCTAATACCCCACATGGAGCACAGACAGTCCAGCACAAAGTGAGTGTCTCAGAGAGGGTTTATTCCATCCATTTTCGAGTTTGGATTGGTTTCAGTCAAAGGAGTGGGGAGGAAGGGGACCTGGGCTGACGTACATGGCAAATGTGACAGGGCGCTGCTTTTGGAAGCCATCCAGGGACGCACTGGAGCTCATCTAATTAGCTACTGCCCTGACTGACAAGCTCTTCTGAGTCCTCTCTCAGCATGTGGTCCACCCCAACGAGGCTGTGTGGGAAATTATTCAAAGCGTATGTCTACCACCATACTATTACACACCAAAATCTGCATCAATATTACTTTTGTCTTTTAAAGACAAAGGAAAAAAAAAAAACTGGTTTTCTTTCACAAGTTTTTCCTTTTGCCTTTCCTACTACTCAAACAAGACCAACCAAAGGAAAACCCCTACCAAGCAATAAACAAGACACCAGAGCTAGAATTTACCGTAAACCACGGAGAACAAATTGCTTTCTGAAAGTGCATGAATAAACTATCAGAGAAAACAAAGCCTTTTAAAATTCTTTGATCCCAGCTCTGCTCATCCTTCTGTTTTCATTGGTGGTAAAATCTACCTCCTCCCCGACTTATTACTAGTAAGTTGGATGTGCCTTGAAAAACCTCAGAGGCCTTTTAAACATAAGTCCCTATTTATGATTCTAGGGTACCCAACACTCTTGTGAGGAAAGTTAGGGTGTGGCACAAGCAGAATGCACTGCCACTGCGCTGTCTTCCAACCACCAGGCCCCAACAAATGATGGCCAATGGATTCTTTCTCCACCAAATGCTTGGTTCTTTTCTAAGTCTTCTGTAAGAACCCTAAAGACAAACATACTAAGTGTTAGTAAGTTTTTTGCTTATGGGGCTGGCAGGTGGCTTGGTGGTTAAAGGCATTCGATTCTCACATGGCTGATCACAGTTCAAGTCCTGGACCCGGTGGCTAGCTTTCTTACTTTCCCTTTCTGTCTCTCTCTGGTCAAATTTTAAAAAATAATAATAATGGTAACTTATATAAATAAATAAATAAATAAATAAATAAATAAATAATTCTTAAAAAACAAAAAGTCTTTGCTTATGAAATTGAAACTCTTGTGCTTTCCTAATATAAAAATCAAAAAACTGCTGTTTTCATTTGAAAGCAAAAATAGTCATTCAATAATGATGCTTATAAACCAGAAAAGAAAAAGAGAAACTCCGCAGGTGGGACAGTGCTGAATCCCACAGACTTTTGTTTACATGGCCCATCTATTTCACTAGTTAGGAGCCACAGTGGGTTGGAACTCCTTCCCTGAACTTTATGTGTCCCCAAAGAAAAACACATAGTTCCTCTTTCCATCCTAATACCCCACATGGAGCACAGACAGTCCAGCACAAAGTGAGTGTCTCAGAGAGGGTTTATTCCATCCATTTTCGAGTTTGGATTGGTTTCAGTCAAAGGAGTGGGGAGGAAGGGGACCTGGGCTGACGTACATGGCAAATGTGACAGGGCGCTGCTTTTGGAAGCCATCCAGGGACGCACTGGAGCTCATCTAATTAGCTACTGCCCTGACTGACAAGCTCTTCTGAGTCCTCTCTCAGCATGTGGTCCACCCCAACGAGGCTGTGTGGGAAATTATTCAAAGCGTATGTCTACCACCATACTATTACACACCAAAATCTGCATCAATATTACTTTTGTCTTTTAAAGACAAAGGAAAAAAAAAAAACTGGTTTTCTTTCACAAGTTTTTCCTTTTGCCTTTCCTACTACTCAAACAAGACCAACCAAAGGAAAACCCCTACCAAGCAATAAACAAGACACCAGAGCTAGAATTTACCGTAAACCACGGAGAACAAATTGCTTTCTGAAAGTGCATGAATAAACTATCAGAGAAAACAAAGCCTTTTAAAATTCTTTGATCCCAGCTCTGCTCATCCTTCTGTTTTCATTGGTGGTAAAATCTACCTCCTCCCCGACTTATTACTAGTAAGTTGGATGTGCCTTGAAAAACCTCAGAGGCCTTTTAAACATAAGTCCCTATTTATGATTCTAGGGTACCCAACACTCTTGTGAGGAAAGTTAGGGTGTGGCACAAGCAGAATGCACTGCCACTGCGCTGTCTTCCAACCACCAGGCCCCAACAAATGATGGCCAATGGATTCTTTCTCCACCAAATGCTTGGTTCTTTTCTAAGTCTTCTGTAAGAACCCTAAAGACAAACATACTAAGTGTTAGTAAGTTTTTTGCTTATGGGGCTGGCAGGTGGCTTGGTGGTTAAAGGCATTCGATTCTCACATGGCTGATCACAGTTCAAGTCCTGGACCCGGTGGCTAGCTTTCTTACTTTCCCTTTCTGTCTCTCTCTGGTCAAATTTTAAAAAATAATAATAATGGTAACTTATATAAATAAATAAATAAATAAATAAATAAATAAATAATTCTTAAAAAACAAAAAGTCTTTGCTTATGAAATTGAAACTCTTGTGCTTTCCTAATAAAACCAGAGCAAAACACCACCAGCTGCACTGGCCACCACTGTGTGGTCTACTGATTCTCTGTACATGGTCCCTTTAGACAATAACTTCTCAACCCTGGTGTTAAAGCATTCTAGCCAGATATATTTTGTTGTGGGGGGCTGTCCTCTTGTAGAATATTTAGCAGCACCCCTCCCCATACCAGCTGTGACAACCAAAATGCCTCTAGAGAATGCAAAATTGCCCTGGCTGAGAATCATGGCTGCTGTTTTACAAATAAACAGACTTTTTTTTTTTTTTAAGAAAAATGAATTATTTTTTATTTTAACTTTATTCATTTATTTTAATGTGACCAGAAAGAAACACAGGGTATGAGAGAGAGAGAGAGAGAGAGAGGGAGAGGGAGAGGGAGAGGGAGAGGGAGAGAGAAAGGGGGGAAGCAAGTCGTCAGGCCCAGGACTTGAACCGCAGTCAGCCGCATGGGAGCCCAATGCCCTTAAACATTATGCCACCTGCTGGCCCCACAAATAAACAGACTTTTAATATCTATAAAGAATATAAGCCAGATGTGAAGAAGAGGTTATTTTTATAGATCATTGTGAAATCAGGGCCACTGAAGAAAGATAATCCCTGGGTAGGAAAAAAAAAAAAAAAAAACACGTGTATTTTCACCTCCAAGAAAGAATAGAAATAAAATATTTATGGTACTGACCACCCATCATGATCTCGGGAAAAGAACTGAAGCCAACGAGAGCTGCTACTCCCACGCTAGCTATGGGAAGGCTTTTGTTTTTGATTCTTTCTTATCATCATTGGCTCAGTGAGGTTGTGCCCTCAGGGAATGTGCTGAAAAGCACATGGGTCCTCCAGTGATTGGGAGGCCAGATGACAACCAGGTCAGGGCTGCTGCAAAAGGGACTCCACATAGAACAAAAGTCTGGCCTGCCTAACCTCTAAATCTCAACGCAGATTGCCTATGTGTGCCTTTCAGTGCTCAGACTCTTCTGAGCCCACTCCGAACAAAGCTGTGACAAGCAGAGGGCATTTATCCTGCCCTAGGTGGGTCAGGAACTCATGACTCCACAACTCCGAAGGATGACTGACACCAACTGGATATCTACCTCCACCACCGATCCCCACCTGGTTCAGGGCCATCTCCAACTGCCTTCGCCCTCCCCACTCCTAATTCTCATTAACCCGAAAGACAAATTACAACAGTACTGGATCTCACACTGATGTTCAATCTGTCTTTTCTAGCCTCCTCTATTTATCAGATGGCTTCAGCTGAGTGAACCATGGCTCCTCACTCCTTGCTGGAGTGCACCCTTCCCCACGCAGTGCTGACGTACGGCACAGGCAGCCAGAGAGGCAGCCGAGGGAAACTGTGGCAATGGACGTGTAAGTCCACTTACAGACCAGATCCAGTGCAAGAGAGCAATACGGCTATCACCCCTGTCCGCAGTACGAAAAGGGAAAATTTCTTCTTTTGACTGTTAGCTGGAAAGAGCCTCGGTGAACCAAACACCTGCCCAGTAATCTTGGAAAAGTTAACAGAGTAAAATGTTTAATTACCTTAGTTTCATTAAAAAAAAATCACAGCAATCTAAACAGCAGTCGTGTAAGCATGTTTTCATTAAACCATCTAATTGGATTCCCCCAGTGTTTGCCAGTGGCATGGTGGCTTAGGCAACTGGATCTCACATGGCCAACTGCATGGTATAAGTCCTGGACCTGGTGGCTTGAAAAAACGCACTATGTGTATATGTGTGTCCAAAAACCTGAGAGGAGAATGGAGAAGGGACTGAGGCATAGTTATGCACTCTCCCCACTTGGGGAGGGTGCTTTTTCACTTTCCCCCCTTCTCTTTTTGTCTCTCTCCAGCAAGAATGGGAGCTACCTATGGGTACAAAACTTTCCAGGTAAGTTTTTGAGTGGACTTCTTTATCGCCTTATAGTGTTTTCTCTTCAAGAGCATGTCATTTCCACATGCAGCTGTGCTTCACATAAGCCTGGCCCTGTTGTGTCTTTACCTTACTTTTGTGTCCAGCACACTGACTACTGCTCAGCTCCCACAGAATAAAAGTGTGCAGAAGTGTGGCTTCCCGTCTGTTTATTACAATGTGGCAGATTTCCACCGAAAATCAAGGAATAAGAATGCAGAAGAAACCTCATAGATGATCCACTGTATTACCTTCACACAGCCTTTGGGGAAACTGAGTCCACAGAAGAGCACTGACTTTCCCGAGGTTTTGAAACCTAAGTGGAGACACTGAGTTTCCACTATACTGCATGTCATTTATTATGCCTCATTTTCTATGCACAGCGGTGGAGTATTTGGTTACTTTTCAGAACCACTTCAGAAAACTGGCAGTTTCTTACCAAGTTAAATACATACTTATTCTAAAACTTAGCAATTCTGCTTCTAGGAATTTACCTAGGGGAATTGAAAACATTATGGCATGAAAAAAGAATGTTCATAGGAGCTGTATCCACAATAGCCCAGATTGGAAAAAAATATCCATGTCCAATAACAGACAAATGGATACGCAAGTTGTGTTACATTTATACGATGGAGCAGTGGTTACTTCTGTGGATATTCTGGCCAAATTCTCCTGAGGCAGCAAGGAGAAGAAAGGAAGGTTCAGCTCTCTGGGATTATCACCGAGAGCCCTTGTGCTCCTGGCTACTCTACTTCATTTCCTCGGTGCGTTCTCGCTTCCTTTGGTAGCCAACTATTTCCTACCCTTTTATAATCCCTCTCAGCCCTCTACAGATTACTCCACGACTCCCTCTTTCATCTTCCCTCTTGGTTGATAATCTTGCTTCCTATTTCACTGAGAAAACTGAAACTCTGAAGACAACTTCCATTCGTTTCCAGCACCTGTTTCCAATCTCCATGAGGGGTATCACCCAACCTGCCTTCTCTCCTGTCACTTGGATGAACTGCCTGGGCCTCCAGCCAAGACTAGCCCCTCCAGTTGCATTCAAGGTCCTGGTCCCTTTTACCCACATGATGTCACTGCCCCAGCAACTGTCCTCTCTCTCCCACATCATTCCTTTCTCCCACTCTGTTGGCCACTTACATTCAGAAAAACACACTGTTCCATTCCATTCCATTCCATTCCATTCCATTCCATTCCATTCCTTCACCACAGTAAGCTCTTGGCTTTGATAAGGGCTCTATACCCTTAATTCGAAGGCAGTATCTTAATGTTATCTCACTCTACTCATGAACTCCAACTGGCAAAGCCAATAACACCCACCTTCCTGAGATACTAAATTCACTTGATTTCTGGGCTACCAGGCTCTCTTGGTTTCCTTCATGGCTGGCTGTTCCTCCTCCACATCCAGTGCTGCCTTCCTCTTTCTGGTGCTGCGGGGCTTGGAGTCAGGACCCCATCTCTTCTTGGGATGCTCACTTCTAGATGATCTCCTTTAGACTAATGACTATCAACCCATGACACATCTCTCTCTCTCCAGCCAAGATCTCAATCCTGCCTCCAGACTTCTGGAGCCACCTTCCTATTGAATAACTCTACTGAGATGTCTGGAGGCAGTTCATCCTTAACAGTTCCCAGACTGCCCCCTCCCTCAAATCTGTTCCATTCTCAGTATTTCTCCAACTTCATTCTTTTTTTTTTTTTTTTTGAGATTTTTGCTATAGGGCGCATGTGCTCGCCAGACAGGGAGAGACAGATAGAAAGTAAGAAATCACTCCCCAGGGGGCATGACCACATAACAGTCCTTTCTCCTCCATTTTCCTCTTGAGTTCTTGGGCACACACACACAGGCACCTGGCATGAGTTTTAAGCCGGGCACACACACACAGGCACCTGGCATGAGTTTGGGTCCGGGACTCAAACCACAGTTGACTATGAGGGAGTCCAGTAACATAACCATTATGCCATCTGCTGGTCCCTCAACTTCATTCTTCAAGTTGCTCAGCTAAAATGCAAAGTCATTCCTGACTCCTCTCTCTTTCTCCCACCCCACATCCAAATCATAGGCAAATTCTACCAGTCTGTACCAGTTTCAAATACTGAGCATCTCGAGACTTCTCATGGTTCTCGTTGCTACCCCTGGGAAAAAACTCCAGCATCTCTTGTCACATAATATAATAGCAATTGTCTCTTGATTGTTTTCTCCCCTTTGTTTACCTTCTTGCAGCAGATCTTAAAAGAGAGACTACTAGTGGCCAGTAGGTGGCATGGTGGTTACGGCACTGGATTCCCACTTGTCTGCCGTACAAGTTGCAGACTCAGTGGAGTGAAAATCACAACAAATAAATAGATGAGTAAATTTTTTTTTCTTTTAAGGAGAGACTTTTGGTATAGGGTATATGCACTTGCCAGAGAGAAAGAGAGAGACAGAGACACAGAAAGCGAGAAATTATCCACTTGGGCGATGGCCATGCCACAATCCCTTCTCCTCCATTCCCTTCTCGAGATCCCAGCGTGAGCCCAAGCCACAGGGTCCAGGACTTGAAACACAGTCAACTACATGGGGGTCCAGCAACATAACCATTACGCCATCTGCTGGTCCCATAAATGTCTTTTAAAATGATAAGTAAACAAATGTGAGTCCAGGATATTAAAAATAAAGATTATCGGTCTTGTCATTCTTCTGTTCCAAACACACCAGTGGTTCCCTGTCTCATTGTAAACAAAGGTCAAACTCTTTACGATAATGCAAGAGACCCACATGGTCTGTCCTCTGTCACCTGTTTGATCTCACTTCTTACCATGGTTCCTTACTCCCCATGTGTGGGCCTATTCCTACCTGGGTAGTATACTCGCTGATCCCAATGTCTGAAGTACTCTTCCCCTGTTTCTGTACATTTCCAGGTCTTTAGGGCCTTCTTTGACCTCTGTAAGTAAATATACAATCTCCTTCCCACATTTCCCACCCGCTCGCTCTTATCACCATCCAACACGATATCCATCTATTCACAGACTGCCTCTCCCTTCTAGAAAGCAAACATTATGAGGACAGGGATTGTTATATTCCTGGTGGTACCTAAGACAAGTATTAGGTACTATGTATAATGGTTGAAAGGAGAGATGATTAACAAAAGAATAATATGCTTTGTATTAAGCAGAACAGATTCCTTTCATTTCCTGTCACCAAAGCATTGTGGATAAATTACATTATGAACAAATGAGCTCACTGACATGGCCACTGAAGACGGTGTCCTCCCAGTCACCACAAGCAGACTGGGCAGCACTGAATTAAACCAGGAATGAATTCCATCTGGTCTCCACAGGAAATCAAAACAGCCTCTTTTAATGGTATGCAAAGTTATTTATTAATACAGTAAACATTTACTAATATGCCACTGTGACATGAACTGGTTGCAGAGAATGATCCAGAGGTTGGAGCAAGGAGGCGGTTCATCTTAGGGCATGCTGCCTACATATCTGTTTAGCAGGGAAAATGTATGAGCTTTGTTCCCCTACTTTCCTTTTTAAAGCTAAACCCAAGAAAAGCCGAGTGTGGAAAACAGAGGGAGCACATGGATTAGAGGGCTGTTTTAATATAAAGAAAAGCCATTCTAGGAGTTCCAAAAACTGATAGTGAACATTTAAAAAATGGCACGAGGGTTTAGTAAGTGATGTGGTGGTTAAGGTGCTGGATTCCCACATGCCCAATAGCAGTTTGAGTCCCAGATCTGGTGGCTTGCTTTCTCACTTTCTCTCTCTCTCTTCCTGCCTCTCTCTGGCCAAATTAAAAAATAATAATAAACAAAATAATTCTTAAAAAAGAGATGGCATCAACCCAACTAGTAAATGGGAACTTGGGTCAGCCACAGACTAATATTTGCCTATAATTAGTAATATGGGTTCACAAAACCAAAAGAGAAAAAAAAAGTTTTTTTTTTCAGCACAGAAGATGGAGACAGAGAGAATAAAGGAATACAAGAACAGTATCCAGATCCCTGGACTCTGAACAATTAAAGAATTTGGCACGTTCTTTCACAACTTCCAAAGAGCTCAAAGGAAGAAAGAAAAAAATCCACATCATCTGTTACACTTTTATGGCACTTTAAAGCTCATCAATCACATAAACATACATTATTTCTTCTACCCTGACTTCATTCTTTTTTTTTTTTTTTTTGAGATTTTTGCTATAGGGCGCATGTGCTCGCCAGACAGGGAGAGACAGATAGAAAGTAAGAAATCACTCCCCAGGGGGCATGACCACATAACAGTCCTTTCTCCTCCATTTTCCTCTTGAGTTCTTGGGCACACACACACAGGCACCTGGCATGAGTTTTAAGCCGGGCACACACACACAGGCACCTGGCATGAGTTTGGGTCCGGGACTCAAACCACAGTTGACTATGAGGGAGTCCAGTAACATAACCATTATGCCATCTGCTGGTCCCTCAACTTCATTCTTCAAGTTGCTCAGCTAAAATGCAAAGTCATTCCTGACTCCTCTCTCTTTCTCCCACCCCACATCCAAATCATAGGCAAATTCTACCAGTCTGTACCAGTTTCAAATACTGAGCATCTCGAGACTTCTCATGGTTCTCGTTGCTACCCCTGGGAAAAAACTCCAGCATCTCTTGTCACATAATATAATAGCAATTGTCTCTTGATTGTTTTCTCCCCTTTGTTTACCTTCTTGCAGCAGATCTTAAAAGAGAGACTACTAGTGGCCAGTAGGTGGCATGGTGGTTACGGCACTGGATTCCCACTTGTCTGCCGTACAAGTTGCAGACTCAGTGGAGTGAAAATCACAACAAATAAATAGATGAGTAAATTTTTTTTTCTTTTAAGGAGAGACTTTTGGTATAGGGTATATGCACTTGCCAGAGAGAAAGAGAGAGACAGAGACACAGAAAGCGAGAAATTATCCACTTGGGCGATGGCCATGCCACAATCCCTTCTCCTCCATTCCCTTCTCGAGATCCCAGCGTGAGCCCAAGCCACAGGGTCCAGGACTTGAAACACAGTCAACTACATGGGGGTCCAGCAACATAACCATTACGCCATCTGCTGGTCCCATAAATGTCTTTTAAAATGATAAGTAAACAAATGTGAGTCCAGGATATTAAAAATAAAGATTATCGGTCTTGTCATTCTTCTGTTCCAAACACACCAGTGGTTCCCTGTCTCATTGTAAACAAAGGTCAAACTCTTTACGATAATGCAAGAGACCCACATGGTCTGTCCTCTGTCACCTGTTTGATCTCACTTCTTACCATGGTTCCTTACTCCCCATGTGTGGGCCTATTCCTACCTGGGTAGTATACTCGCTGATCCCAATGTCTGAAGTACTCTTCCCCTGTTTCTGTACATTTCCAGGTCTTTAGGGCCTTCTTTGACCTCTGTAAGTAAATATACAATCTCCTTCCCACATTTCCCACCCGCTCGCTCTTATCACCATCCAACACGATATCCATCTATTCACAGACTGCCTCTCCCTTCTAGAAAGCAAACATTATGAGGACAGGGATTGTTATATTCCTGGTGGTACCTAAGACAAGTATTAGGTACTATGTATAATGGTTGAAAGGAGAGATGATTAACAAAAGAATAATATGCTTTGTATTAAGCAGAACAGATTCCTTTCATTTCCTGTCACCAAAGCATTGTGGATAAATTACATTATGAACAAATGAGCTCACTGACATGGCCACTGAAGACGGTGTCCTCCCAGTCACCACAAGCAGACTGGGCAGCACTGAATTAAACCAGGAATGAATTCCATCTGGTCTCCACAGGAAATCAAAACAGCCTCTTTTAATGGTATGCAAAGTTATTTATTAATACAGTAAACATTTACTAATATGCCACTGTGACATGAACTGGTTGCAGAGAATGATCCAGAGGTTGGAGCAAGGAGGCGGTTCATCTTAGGGCATGCTGCCTACATATCTGTTTAGCAGGGAAAATGTATGAGCTTTGTTCCCCTACTTTCCTTTTTAAAGCTAAACCCAAGAAAAGCCGAGTGTGGAAAACAGAGGGAGCACATGGATTAGAGGGCTGTTTTAATATAAAGAAAAGCCATTCTAGGAGTTCCAAAAACTGATAGTGAACATTTAAAAAATGGCACGAGGGTTTAGTAAGTGATGTGGTGGTTAAGGTGCTGGATTCCCACATGCCCAATAGCAGTTTGAGTCCCAGATCTGGTGGCTTGCTTTCTCACTTTCTCTCTCTCTCTTCCTGCCTCTCTCTGGCCAAATTAAAAAATAATAATAAACAAAATAATTCTTAAAAAAGAGATGGCATCAACCCAACTAGTAAATGGGAACTTGGGTCAGCCACAGACTAATATTTGCCTATAATTAGTAATATGGGTTCACAAAACCAAAAGAGAAAAAAAAAGTTTTTTTTTTCAGCACAGAAGATGGAGACAGAGAGAATAAAGGAATACAAGAACAGTATCCAGATCCCTGGACTCTGAACAATTAAAGAATTTGGCACGTTCTTTCACAACTTCCAAAGAGCTCAAAGGAAGAAAGAAAAAAATCCACATCATCTGTTACACTTTTATGGCACTTTAAAGCTCATCAATCACATAAACATACATTATTTCTTCTACCCTGACATAATTCGTGCGAGAGACAGAACAGTATTTACCTACAATACTTTTAAAAATAGCTTTTACATATTTCAAAAGAAACAGAGGGTAAGTTGCTCTTCCAAAAAGGGTACTATGGTCGACTAAGTTTGGAAAATACCATGGGCTGGATCCGCTCCCTGGACACCCAGGATGTACCACAGCATATCAGAAAACAGCCTCACCAAGGTTTTTCCAGTTCATCTGAACATCATATCTTCCCCCCCCCCTTTTTTTTTTTGCTTAGTAAATATAAACATCCTTGCATCTTAGGCAGATCATCCTAGCCTAAGGATTCTCCAACATCGTGGCCTCAAAAGACTGCAGAACTGAAACCCCAGTGGGTATATGATTTAAAATAAAATCTTTGCAAAAAATGACAAGTATAAACTAGCACAGCGCCTGCTGTAAAGTAGTCAATCACAGAGTGTTAGTTTCCTTGCGCAAGGACAGGGGCCCGAGGTATTCTCACAGGGGGCTCTTTGAGAGGTTAGTTTGGGATGGGATGAGACTGCTTGCTCTGAGATGGTAATGGATGCCCAGAGGCTAGGATGCACGAAGACTCTGCAAACCCGAAGCTAAAGTATGACACACGCGTCCCTGAAATACACACAGCTCAATCCAGTCCATATAACAGCTTCTGACATGCACTGAAGCCTGGCGGGACTGGGCGGAGGAAGGCAAGGGGGAGTACTAGACAAGAAAATTCTACCACATCTCACGCAGCATGAACTCGAACACCTTACGGTTTTTACAACTTAAAGAATGGATGTAGACCTCACTGGATAATTCATGCTTATGAAATATGTGTGAAATTATTGTGATTCATCTCTCCTCTTGTTTTTCAAATGACTTTGTGAAACCCAGACTTGGCATCAACAGAAATAACACAATGCAGTGTAAAATGATCTCATTATTCTAAGTATCCTTTAATGCAAAACGATCTCGGACACTTATGCAGTTGTGATCCTGAAGCGCTTGCTTTCTGTTGATGAGTGGTAATGTATGGGTAAATTATTTCTTCGATATCATGCAAATGGAACTCCCGAACTCATTATGTATAAAGTATTAAGTTATAAAACACCATTGCTAATAAAACCGGGGCTACAATAAGAAGTGTGATTAAAAATCACACGTGACTCTGACCTATTAAACAATAATGTATTAATCCATAAAGCTGTAAGCAGCTATCCAGTTACTATAATTAAAATATGCTACATCACTAATTGCCTTACCGGCCCTTAAATTTCTCTGAAACCACTTTCAAATGATGGCAAAACAGCAGCGCTTACTACTGTAAGTCTTTTGCTACTGGTAACTAAGTAAAGAAAGCCTTGTAATAAAGAATTTTTTTTTATTTCTGTTTTAATGCAATCCTATTGATTAGTCATAAATTTATTGCTGGCAAATATTTTGGTAAAATTAATGTGTGTTTAAAGGTAGAAAACAAATCCATGCACAGAAACGGAGGGGAATGACAATGTTTCCCATATTTCTGCCAACATATTAACTAATACGGCAAAAAGGATCCTTGATATGTCATTTGCTGACTGATGAGAGCACGGAGCTGAGACTCAAGCACGAAATTTTATTGCCGAAGACATTTTCATCTGCAGCCAAATCACCAGGGAAACACTTTGTCAAACAACTTCATTCTGCATGGAGACTTTGTGACAATATTGGCATCCTAAGAATTTGTTCGGCTTTTTCCTATTGCATCTACCTGTCTGTGCCCAGAAATATTTACAGCAACGCTGCAATTCATGCAGACATTTGGTTTAGCACCTAGAAACAACCTAGCCAGCTCATGTTTTATCTCGCCGGCAAGTTTAAAGTAAGTGTTTGGAAGTTGTATGCTTTTAATATAAATGAGACAATATATTTTAGAAAGGTTTAATATCATCCCCCCCCCATTTCATATTAATGGGAACTGATCTAGCAATTGGGCATCTGCAAACTTATGGACCAAAGTTTCTTTGCAAGCATCCAATACTGCTGCCCAAGATGAACTAGGAAGTGAGGAACATTATGAGAGAGGGAGAGAGAAAAAGAGGAGGACAGAGAGGGATGAGAGGGAGAGAGGACAAAACCCTCTGCATGTGGGGCTCTGGTGATTTTTGCATTGTGCTTGGAACCTTCGACCCCGTGTTATTTCACCGGTGGTGGGAACACCACACCTAGCAACAAGCCGTCTTTTTCACTCTCTCTCCTATCATCACTGAGGTGTGGCCAAATTCTCCACCCTAAATAACTTTCCCAGCCTCTTCATCACCCCTCAGGTCTAAGCTACCACTGTCATCTAGGCTCTTGACATAGCTGAGCAACTGACCTTTCCACTTCGACTGGCTTCTTCACTACATTCTACACATGAGAGTATAAAGTGATATTTTCTTTTTTAAAAACTTTTATTTATTTTTAAAAATTTCTTCTTTCTCCTCTTTCCTCTTTCTCCTTCTTCTTCAATTTGATGAGAGAGAGAGAAAAAAAGAAAGAGAAAACTGCCAGGTCTGAGACTTGAACCACTGTCAACCATGTGAGACTCCAGCGCTTTAACCACCACCATGCCACCTAAGGGGGTATTTTAAAAAAGCAAATCTGATCATGATCCTGCCCTTCACACTTGGCATGAGAGAGTGGATAAAAATCCTTAGCATGGACTACTGGGCCTGGAACAAGGCGGCCTTGCCTAACATCTGACTTGCCCTGGCTCCAGTCTCCTCACTCTAAGCACAGCCAGTTCAAGTGGGCATTTCCTGCTGCTGCTCCAGGGCCTTTCTATGGGTGTCCTTCTCTGCTGAGAAAGCCTTGAGGCTCACCACTGAAAGTCCCTAACCCTCGCAATCCCTTGTTTGTAGTTTCTGCCATTCTTCAGACCTTCATTCCACTGTCATATTCTATGACAAGTTCCAGTACAGTCTAACCCCCTTTCCCACACTTGCTATGGTCTACAATACACATCTGTTTATGAGGCTGATTACACTGTATCCACCCACTATACACAGTACACTCTCACAGGCACAGAATACACCTGCCTTCAGGGACCTCAGAATTGCAAAGCAGAGGGCTTAGCACAATGCAAAGCGGGTGCTTTATCAGTGCCTTTGGCTGAAGGAATGGAGCTGAGCAATGGGTCTACTCACAGCATTAATGTTAGGCAAGAAAGGCTAGCTCCATAAGAACTCAAGAATAATCTGGATTCCACACAGTGACTGTGGTTCGAATCCCTGGCCTAGTCAGTAAGAAACACATTGGGCATGTCCATGAATGCCCAGGATTTGATGGGCTGCAGAACTAGAAGGGATTGTGCATGACCAGACACTGTAGGGGGTGCTTCTCTCCTCTCTCTCTCACTCACATGTGCATACACATACACAGCTCTATAATGAATAACAAAAATAATTTTTTTTAAAAAAATCAGGCAAGGAGATTTTTAATATCCATCCCATCATTACCAGCATTAAAGTCAGTCTAGAACAGCACAGGAAATCACCTGACAGCACTATCTTCTACGGAGTGATTGTTTATGTTATCACATTTTTTCCTCAAAGCTGATTGAAGAATTAAAAACAGCTACACACCCACCCACACTCACACCCATGTGAGGAACTTCAGAAAGCTCATGAAAAGATGGAATTAAAAGTACAAGTTTAGGGACCAGCAGGTGGCACAGTGATTTAGGTGCTGGACTCACACATGGCCGACTGCAGTTCAAATCCTGGACCCAACAGCTTGAGACTCACACTGAGACTCAGAGAGGTTTGTGGTTTGGCCATCACCCTTGGGGGATTGAGTTCTCACTTTCTGTCTCTTTGTCTCTTAGGCAAGTACATGCACCCTATAGCAAAAATCTCTCTAAAAAAAAAAAAAAAGAAAAAGAAAAAAATCCAAAGAAGTACAAGTTTATTTTGGTGCAAAAAATGTTTAAATCCGTGCATAGTTTATTCACAATACGTACTTCCACAACTTTTTGGAGACTTCTTGTATATAGTATTGATCATTGCAAGCATATCTTTCCTAAGACAGTTATGGAACAAGGACTTGGGTGGCCGTGAAATTCTGGCTCCCTGAATTCTTTGGCCGAGTTCTTTGATCAACATCAGCCCTGTCCTTCTTGGAGAGCCTAAATAATTAAACGTTTGCTCCAGCCATCCGGGGATCTTCA
>NW_006160168.1:2399971-2470504 GCF_000334495.1 Tupaia belangeri chinensis | reverse complement strand
AGCTGTGCCTGCTTTCACAGCTGACCAACTTCCTGTGCAGGTAGGTGAGGCAGGTATGGGCTAGGATATGCACATGGCTCTGAGCAGAGAGGGACCAGAATCGCAGCCGTATGACCTTATCCAGGCACCAGCGAGCTGGCTGCTTTAAGTCCGAAGTTTTCTGCGTGACCCCTTACGTCTCTAACAATCTCAGATACCACTAACTCTTGTACACCCAGCATAGTAGGTTTATAAAAACATCCCACTCCTGGGAACCAGCAGTTAGCATAATGGCTATGTCACTGGATTCCCATGTAGTCGACTGCAGTTCGCGTCCCGGACCCGGTGGCTTAGAACTCACGCCGGGCGCGTGTGCGTGTGTGCCCAAGATCCCAAGAGGTGAATGGAGGAGAAGGGATTGCGGCGTGACCATCCCTCCTGTCTCAATGTCTCTCTCTGTCTGTGGCGACGGCACGCGCCCTATAGCAAAAATACCTCTCAAAAAAAATAAATAAAATCCCACTCCTTTTTTCTCAGCTATGGAAACTGTTAATAGGTGTCTATCTGACTTTAGCCAAATTTTGATTTCCTCTGTCATCTAATATATGACCTGAAGAAGGCTGATCTCCACTTCCTTTCAAGGAAGTTATTACAAAGTAGAATACGCACACAGGTAGACAGGTGGGGGAGGAGGGAAAGCAGCAAGAGATATGGTAATAAATGCCCAGAAAAACAAACCAAACAATCCAGAGAAGTACAAAAATATAGTGTCGCTCTGTGAAGATCCACACAGGGCACCTTAAAGTCAGAAATGGTCTAATGCCATGGGACCAGCAGTTGGCGTAATGGCTGTCGCTGGACTCCCACGTAGTCGACCACGGTTCACGTCCTGGGCCCGGTGGCTTAAAACTCACGCCAGGCGCGTGTGCATGCGTGCCCAAGATCCCGAGAGGAGAATGGAGAAGAAATTGCAGCGTGGCCATCCCCCCTGGGGGGTGATTTCTCACTTTCTGTCTCTCTGTCTCTCTCTGTCTGGCGAGCGCACGCGTCCTACAGCGAAAACCTCTAAAAAAAAAAAAATAGAAATGGTCTAATGCCAGCCTTTGACATTGAACTGTAGTTAGCAATAGGAATCTATTAGCAGCAATAGAATTTAGGCTTCTGACCTTTTCCATCAGCAATTTTTCACAGATTGTCGGCTGCATGCTGAGAAAAGAGCCACTTTTTTTTGGTCTTAAATTTTCTAGCCATTAATTATATCCAGGATGGCATGTTTCCACAGGATAGGTAAATAAAGAAACATAATTCTTGGCTTTGAAGGGATATCAATGCTATGTAAAATTAGAGCATTATTCTTGAAATCAATTTATAACATTCTTTTTTCATCGTGTAGATACATCTACTCTGAAAAGATTCTGAAAAAACAATATGTTATGTAACAGCACTAATCTTAAACCTATTTCCAGAAGACTAACCACGGTATTGAACAAAATCCTTAATTCTCTATTTTGTGTTTATATATAATTCTTTGCCAGTCTTAGGATTTCAAATATCTATGCTTTCCTTTTATAAAATCAGGCTTATTGGGGGTGTTATTTACATACAGTAAAACTTCATCTTAATCTTTAAGTAATAAACCAAAACAAAAATTTGTCAATTTTAATTCTAAGAAGTGAAAAGGTAAAATGTTCTTTTTGATAAGAGCATGTTTTATTGCTTAATTTATTCAGGAGACAAAAAACGTGATCAATAATTTCATAATGAAGGGATTTACAAAACAGAACACGTAGAGATACTATCCTGAAGGACAGTCAGGAATCTGTACAGAACTGCTTTATTGAAGAACCACAATACAGTATGAAAAGCCAGTCCAATAATGTCTGACCATGAGGATCATACAGATTTGTCTGGACAACGTCAAACACATAAACGGTGAAATGAAGAAAAGGATAGCAGATGTGATCTGTTGCTGAAAAAGAAATATCATTATTGCCTTCAAAATAACAGACTTATTTAGTAGATTTCTAGCAGATACTTGAAGATCTAAAGGTTATTTTTAATATGTAAACATGCTCATACATTCAAGAGCTCAAATTAGTTAGCTTAGCACTTTGTGGGCAGAAGTTTCATTTACTAAAAGCCATACTTAAAATATATTGAAGTCAGAAGGTGGCATGGTGGTTAAGGGGCTGGACTCCCACATGGCTGATTGTTTGAGTCTTGGACCTGGTGGTTTGCTCCCTTACTTTCCCTCCCTCCCTCTCTCTCTCTTTCTCTCTCTCTGGAGAGTTCATGTGCCCTACAGCAAATCAAATAACAGTAAATAAAATAAATAATTCTTTAAAAAAATATTAAGTTAGGGCAATGGCTGACTCTGCAGTTCGAGTCTCAGACCTGGTAGCTTGAGGAAACATGCCAGGCATGCATGTGCATGCGAACAAAAATCACAAGAGGAGAATGGAGAGGAGGGACGGCAGTGTGGCCAACCACTCGGGCGTGTTTCTCACTTTCCCTTTTTCTCTATCTCTGTCTCTTTTGCATGTACCCTACGGCAAAAATCTAAGTTAAAAAAGTTATATTAGTTATGCATTACATAAAAAGTTAGGCTGGGAAAAAGTATATGGTGAACGTTTATTAGCTCACTTCTCTCCCTCCTAAGAATTAAAATGACAATGTCTTCATATTCACTTCTATTCAAGTAACATAAAATAATCAATATGCAACATGGTTGTAGAATTGTCTGTCCTGATGTTACCCTCATTGACTATGTGACCGTGGGTCAGTTAGTTACCTTTTCTGTGTCTCAGTTTCCAAATCTATGTAACAGAGATACTGAGAGCAGCTGCCTTAAAGAGCTATTGTTAGGGCTAAATTAGAAAATATGTCTAGCCCCTTGAGCTGTGCCTGGCTCCTGCCAAGTCTGCCATAACCATGTGCTGAGGAACTTATTATCAACAACTCACTACTACAGATGGGCATGACTAACAAACTATATAGGAAGTTCATGTTCTCGAAGTGAATCATCACCAGTGAAAATGCTTCTTGATAGTCTAAGGTTTCTGATTTTTTTTTTTTTTAAGGTTTTTGCTATAGGGCATGTGCGCTTGCCAGAAAGACAGAAAGAGACAGAGAGACAGAAAGCAGGAAATAACCCCCCTCCCCCAGAGGGGATGGCCACGCTGCAATCCCTTCTCCTCCATTCTCCTCTCGGGATCTTGGGCACGCATGCGTACGCACCTGGCGTGAGTTTAAGCCATCGGGTCCGGGACTTGAACTGCGGTCGAATACATGGGAGTCTAGTGACATAGCCATTACGCCAACTGCTGGTCCCAAGGTTTCTGAATTTAAATACTCTCCTTTCCCACTAAGCAGATATAACTACAAAGAGAGTAATTACACATTCCTTGATTAGTATTAACCAATGTAGCAGATACCTGACTGTGAGCAACCTTGCTTATTTTTCTCAGCAGTCCCAGGATTTGTTATCAGGATTTTATATGTTCCAAGAAAAAATAAAGATGTAAGATAAATTAAAGAACTTGCTCAAGGTCATACACTGAAAAAGTGAAAACTCTAGAATCCAAATCAGCCCTTGTGCCACTCCAAGGGATATGGAACTAACTGCCATGTAATGATCTGGTTTTGCACACTAAATGGATCTGCAGAAGCAAGAATAGGCCAGGGGGGAAAATTTTTTTTTTTTTATAAACTAAACTATGTATTATATTATGGTACGTTAAATTACATTTAAGAAAACACCAGTACAAATAATTGAGCTTTAATTATTTCATGGCATTTATATAATCGCCTAGTTTTACATGAAAACATTCTAGAAAATTCTGTAAGCCTGATCTAACTTTGTCTATTAAAAAGAAAAGTAAAGTTAGAGAAATTGTGTGACAATGTATAATAGTTCTGGCTTCTCAGCATCCTTCATATATCTTGGGGGTGGGGTGGGGTGGGGAAGCAGAGATGCTGGAACGGCTCCAGAAGTTTCAAGATACAAATCTATTTTTCCTTAAGCCATCAAATGCCATAACCAATGGGCAAAATCATTTTATATAGCTTTCTAAAATATCATGTCAGAGTTGCAAATTTAGTAAACATAAATAAGGATTTAGGCTCGTCAAGGTTGTTGAAAGTCACTTTTCCAGCACATCTTTTAAAGGCTATCTCGGAGAGTCTTTTAGAGGCAGAAGTGCTGTCGCTGAGATTTAGTAGAGAAGATGGTTTTATTTGCATGCCTTACAAAAGCTAATCCTTCCCTCCAAAATCTTCATAAAAAATATAAAAAGACAAAGAATAATAATTAAAAAAAAAAAACCCTGAAAGTCCAAACATTTCATCATAGGCATTTTTCCAAAAGAAAAAAAATTCTTTCACCTATACAAAGGACATAGGGAGGTCACTTCTAAACTGAACTTTACAAATCACATTTTCTTCAAGGGATTTTTTTTTCCCCCCAGATATAAACTTGGCACTAAAAAGACCTCCGTGTGCATACACAGATAGGGTTTATTACCTGTTGATGTCGTGTATAGTATTCTCGACTGGTCTGAGAAGTATTTCATGTTGGGTCTTTTTACAAGCAAAATGATGAATAGTGATTGAAAGTTTAAGAAAATAATTGGAATAATAATCTGGAAAAAAAATAATGCAAAGCTATTGGATGATGAAGATGGGGATTTTAATGTCTTTGTATTGACTGATATGCATGGTATTCCTTCTGGAAATAGAAATGTAATACACTGTAAAGTTATATGTGATTCAATATAATATAAATACAATTATAATAATAAATAAATTAAAATTCCATGTGCATTTAAAAACAGAAACCACAACCACAACAAAAGTGATGGCAACAGAGCAGTTTCTAGGACAAATGGATACTGCTCTTGCTCATGTATTCTGTGATTCTGGCCTCATCTTACCTAACAAGCAGCACATTCCCCAGCTGGGAGTGTTTACATAAAGGAGAAAGACATTATCACAGAAACGCTATGTTAAACTGTGACCTATAACATCTTAACTGTGAAGAATCGAGTCTTAGGACTCACTGTGCACACAGCCAGGAGCCCTGTCTTTTCACCCTCTTCCTCTTCTTAGTTCAATGACTGAAACAACGGTGTTTACAGCTGAATAAAGACCACCTCTGTGACTCTTCCTTCCTCCCCCCCATCAATCCTCTTCTGTCCAGCAGAATCAAACCCTTCCACCCTGACGTTCCCATTGGTCCCTGCACACACGCTTCTATCAGAGCTGCCCCAAAGACTGTATTTCATATTGCTAACATGGTTTTTCTTTTTCTTCTACCTCACATGTCATGAGGTGGGACCTGAAGCTCTTTCCATTTCCAGAGGTTATTACAGACATGGCACATGTTAGTCAATACCTCCGAGTACCAGTCTCAAAAGGCACTGCAATACTGAGCATTAGTTTGTAAAATATTCTAACAAATTAAAATATATGAGGTCAGGCTCATGATCTGATGGTTAAGGTAGTCAGATCCTACATGGCAGACCATGTGGTGCAAGACCTGATAGCTGTAGAAACACACCAGGCCAAAAAAAAAAAAAAAAATCACTATGCGTGCATGCTCAAAATCTTGGAAGAAGGGAAAAATGGAGGAGAAGGAATTATGGTGTGATCATTCTTCATACAAGGTGCTTTTTCCTCCCTGTCTCTCTCTCTCTCTGGTGAGCACATGCACCCCTAACAAGAAAAAAATAAAGGGTAAGCACATTAAAAAGATGTTGGGACCAGCAGATGGCATAATGATTATGTCACTGGACTCCTACGTAGTTTAACATGGTTGGAGTCCCAAACCTAGTGGCTTAATCTCACACTGGGCACGTGTACATACATGCCCCAGGAGAAAGGAAGAGAGGGGATTGCGGTGTGGCCATCCACGTGGGGGGTGATATCTCACTTTCTGTCTCTCTCTGTCTCTGCAGCAAGCACATGTGCCTTATAGCAAAAATCTCTCTTAAAAAAAAAAAGCTTAATATCAGCTATTAGGGAAATGGTAATCAAAACCTCAATGAGATATTTTCACACCCACTAGGATAACTACAGTCCAAAAACTGAGATAAAAACATGTATTGGGGGCCCAGCAGATGACATATAGTGGTTACATCACTGGACTCCCACCTGGCCAACCATAGTTTGAGTCCTGGATCAAGTGGCTGGAAACTTACACTGGATGTGTGTGCGTGCATGCACGTACATGTGTGACCAAGATCCCAGGAGAAGAATGGAGAAGAGATTGTACCATGGCCATACCCCTTGGGGGATGATTTCTTACTTTCCCTCTGACTGTCTCTCTCTCTCTCCTGTGAGCTTGTGCACCCTCAGGCAAAACCCTCTGCAAAAGAAAAACAGATATTGGTCAGGATGTGGAGAAACTGGAATCCTCATCCATTGCTGTCAGGAGTGTAAGATGGTTGTAACTGCTATGGAAAACAGACTGGCAGGTCCTCAAGGGATCACACAGAGTTCCTATGTGATCCAGCAATTCCGCTGCACTGGAGCTATGAGAGTAAAAGCTGAATCTTAGAGTATATGCCCAGAAGAAACAAAAACATATCTATAGCAAAAAGTATATGCAAAATCATAACAGCATTATTCATTCAAAGTCAGAGACGTGGAAACAACTTAAATATCCATCCATTTGTGGGACCAGCAGTTAGCGTAATGGCTATGTCGCTGGACTCCCACGTAGTCGACTGCGGTTCGAGTCCTGGACCCAGTGGCTTAAAACTCATGCCGGGCACGTGTGCATGCGTGCCCAAGATCCCGAGAGGAGAATGGAGGAGAAGGGATTGCGGCATGGCCATCCCCCCCTGGGGGGTGATTTCTCACTTTCTGTCTCTATCTGGTAAGCGCATGCACCCTATAGCAAAAAAAACAAAAAACAAAAAACAAAAAAACAAAACCCTCTCCAAAAAAAAAAAAAAAATCCATCCATTTGTAAACGGAGAAGTAAAATAGAATACAGCCATGCATTGAGATAGTATTCAGTCATAAAAAGAAGGAATGCTAATACATGCTGAACCACATGGGTGAACCTTGAAAACATGTTCCTAAGTGGAAGGAGGCAGTCACAAAGGGCCACATACGGTATGATTCCACTCGCAGGAAATACTCAGAAGAAGAAATGTACAGGGAAAGGAGTAGACAGGGACAGGAGTAGATTAGTGGTTGACAGGGGTTAAATGAAAGGGGATTGGGGGGTTAATGGTTGCATGGGTCTCTTTTTAAGGTAATAAAAATGCTCTATATTTGACAGTGGAAATGGATACTAGCTCTACCATATAAGAAAAGCCAGAATTGTGTCTCTTGAATGATAAAATTTCATATAGCAATTTTCAAATTACTAGCTTTGTTTAATCTATTAAAAAGAAACAGTGGTTGAAAATTGCTAAATTTTCCCAAATGTTAAAATATAAAAGCATTCGTTAGAGCAGCTCACTTTGAGATGACATTTTATTTACCACTTTTCTCTCTCTTTCACTCTGCTTCCCTCTCTTATGGAGGAAAGAAATAAACTTAAAATGATTCTGTTTTGAGAGTTCCAAAGGGTTAAGGAAAACAATTTAAAGAATTATTTTTTAAACAATCATGCAAAATTTATAAACTTGTTTAATCAAAGATTTAAACAATCTTATCTTTATTTTTAATTTATTTTTGAAGCATCAATGTAGCTTTAACTTAAAAAGGTTTTTACTCTAATTTATTAACAAGCAAGGTGAATACCCTACCGAAATGCAGATTAGAAGTAGCCCTTGTGAATCAGGAAGACACACATTGAGCATGTGTGAAAACTGAGAATTAAATTACTCTCCTTCTCTGAGATATGCATCTTATTTCTTCAGGATCCAAAAAACTGGGATAACGTATGTATTCAAATCAATTAACAAAATTCAAAAGGAAAACCACATTCAAAGAACAGAATCTTATCAGTGTTTAGGAAAGAAATATCAGGCCTGAAAGAATCCAAGACATAGTTCTATAAACTCTAAGAGGTACTTAAAAGCAGAGTTACTAAAAAAAGATAAAACCCAAAATTTTAACTATGCTATAAGCAAGAGGTACACACACACACACACACACACACACACACACCATCACCACCAAAAACAACAAATAAAACCAACTCAAATGCCTTGCCCAGGCTATCCTGAGAATGAGGATGGGGCAAATGCCAAAACAGAATTATCACCTCCCATTTTCCTCTTAAGCTCTTTACAAGCAAGTGATTTTTCGAGGGGATAGAAAAATAATTGAATTTTTAACTGAGTTCCATATAAAAAAGTCTCTGCAGAAAAAAAACCCCACAACTATCTTTACATATTATTAATGGGTGATTAATGTTCCAAATGTACTGGAAATAACTCCTTTAATCTTGTTGAAATAAAATTTTATAAGAAACACAAAAAGATTTCATTTTGGGGGAAAAAAAAAAACCAACAACAAATCCACTGATAACACAGTGATAAATTCCCAACTTCTCACTATCAAAAATGAGAACTTATTGAAAAAGCAAAACATTTTCTGCCACTCCTTCCTTCAATTCTATTCCCTCCAAAGGAAGATTTAGAAGTAGGCACTTCTCATCACTGAGAAACACAGCTGTAGAGCACTTTGTAAAATTACACATATACAATTATATCATAACTTTCGACAATAATTAATTCACTCTTTGCCTCAGGCTCAACATGTAAGAATGAGTAACGCTAATACGAAACTAAATTAAAACATGCAGGCATGCCCATTCGGTAAGAGCAGAGACCATCTCTTTAGCTCACTGTGGTTATTTTTTAAACTCCCTATATGTGCCGGCACATCAAAAGGTTGAAAGGGAAAAAGGAGGCTCATGTGGTCTCATTAATCACCTTTCTGTTAAACAGAAGTTTCAATGAAGACAGCAACACTGTTAAGCACCTTTTGAACAGCATTTTGCATCCTACTCCAAATGGTGCTGTAATGTCCACTTTTATCAAACATGCCACTTAGTAGGTCTTCCTCAGACGTTCACTGGTCTCGATGAAGATGATAAACGTTTTGCTTTTGTTTTTTAATGTTTGCCATGCACTTGCCAGAGAGAGATAAGAGAGAAAGAGAACGTATACAGCAATGGGGTGGGGCCGCACCACGTCCCTTCTCCATTTGTCCATCCCATCAGGATTTTGGGCGCACACACATGAGCGACTGCCGTGGTTCTGGAGCTGCCTGGGCTAGGATTTGAACTACACAGTGGGCCATGTGGGATATAGAGCTCTTCACCACCAGGCAATGCGGCCAGCATTGAAAACAGACTCTTACAGGAAGAAAGGCAAAGAAAAAAAAAAAGAGGCACAATGGCAAGAACTGTTTCTAAATTAACAAACTGGAAGTTCACAGCAATGGAGTGGCCTGAAAAACTTTTTTATGTTTCAATCTAAAAAAGAGAAAGCAGGGACTTTTTCCATGATATATATTTCATTCATGTATTTAATATTTATAACCGCCACAGACAATTTACGAACAAAAATGTGGACTATAGAATTTGTTTAGATTTGATTTACTAGAATCATCTTTATTAGATAAATTAATTTTTTATTATCACATATCTAAGATGATCTGCACATGAATTTTTACTATGGAACAGTTTAAAAATTTACACGCTCTATGCGTCCAAGTTTTTACTACTGAGCTATCATGTTTCTTTTTATGTATTTATAAAACTTATTTTTCAAGCTTATGTCAAACAAGGCATACATGACTGAATCAATGATCTGAAGTAACCTCTCTATTCTCTTCTTTCTAGGTTAAAAGGTATTCTGTGCTTAATAATGAAACATATTCATTCATTTATTTTGCCAACCTTTCATCTAAAATTTATTTGAGAAACAACCAGTTCGAATTTACATTATGTGAAGGAAAAATGCCAAATGCTCATCCTTCAAGATTTTAGTTTTTACCTTACTTTAGCAAAAGCAGATAAATTCTCAGTGTCACTGCTGCTGAGCTTCCCTGCTATTTTTATTTTCTACTGACAGAATATTCAAAGCTGACAAATGTTGTAGAACAGACATAGTTATTAAAAGCTTCAATTTACAGGAAATAGTGACAGTTTGCTTTTGTTGCTCATAAAGCAAAATCGAAGAGGTATAAATATGCAGGGAAAGGTAGAACAAACATGCTTTAGATACTTTTTAAAAACATTCTAATAAGTAAAGCATTACTCCAAAGGTATGAGTTTAGGTATTGATTCAAAGAATAAAATATTGAATGGTGGCTGACAACTCTCAATACTACTTTAAAAGTTTTCTTTATGGATATCGTTTACATGTAAGAAAAACTTCAACAAATAATAATTGACTTAAAAATACAGGTAAGTTTTGGAACTAATCAAAGATTGTGAGTTTGCCAAGAGGGCATAAATAAATAAACAAACAAACTAAATAAAGCAAAGTAAAATATTTTCGAAGCAGACTTCTGAAAAGTAGTTGATTTGCTGTTAGGATGAATTTCCTAAAATTGACAATAACTCAGACTGGTACTATGCATTAAATTCGGGGGAAGAAAAAAAGCATTTATGCACACAAAAACTATGTAAATTTTGGGGGTGGCGGGAGTCAGATAATATAAGAAAAATTTTAGGGACAATACTTGAAACACTGCTTAAATGGAATCCTGAAGATCCTTCAATGATCTCTTTGAAAGCTGCCTCACAGTGGTGCTAAACTATAAAATATATTGTCAGCACCAGACAGAAATGGTAGGAGAGACATTAGGGGGAAAAAAGGGGGAAAAAAAATCACAATAAAAAAAGAAAGCAACCTCTGCCTATTCAAAAAAACGTTATCATTAAAAAGGGCTAATTCAGAAAGCCTATTTTGAAGCTTCTGGAAAGACACTGATAACACAAAGAGGTAATTCAGTCTTCCCTAGGGCAAGAAAACGTGAGAATATGGAGAAATGAGCCATTCCCAAATATGGGCAAATTTTTGCAAACTTTCTGGGATGGCAGGAATATTCTATACCTTATCTGGAGTGTTAGTTATAAGAATGAATGTTCAAAAGTTCATGGGGTGGGGGAGAGGGCAGCAGGTGGCGTGGTGGCTAAGGTATTGGATTCCCACATGGTTGACAGCAGTTCCAGTCCCAGACCCTGGCATGAAACACACCAGATGCTTGCGCATGGGTGTCCAAAATCTCAGGAGGAGAATGGAGGAAAAGGGATTGCAGTGTGGCCATTCCCCCTAGGGTGATTTCTCACTTTCCCTCTTTCTATCTCTGGTGAGCACACATTTCCTACACACAAAAAAAAAAACTAAAAAAAAATGTTCATGGGGTCGGCATGTGACCAGGGTATTCGAGGAGGTCTCCAGATGCAAATCTTGAACCCTCCATTGTAGGTCATCCTGGCAGAGAATCTTGTTTTAACACTGACCTAAGGCCCATCTCTGTTACCTACCCTTTTTTTGAAGGTTTTTGCCATAGGGTATATGCACTCACTATGCAACAATCCCTCCTCCTCCTGGGATCTTGAACACGCACGCATACACACACCCAGCATGATTTCCAAGCCACCGGGCCTGGGACTCTAACAGCAGTTAGCCATGTGGGAGTCTAGCACCTTAACCATCATACCACCTACTCCCCCTCACCCTTACTTACTCTTTTTTTTTATTTAATTTTTTTTAAGAGGTTTTTGCTATAGGACGCGTGCGCTCACCAGACAGAGAGAGACAGAGAGATAGAAAGCGAGAAATCCCCCCCCCAGGGGGGATGGCCACGCGGCAATCCCTTCTCCTCCATTCTCCTCTCAGGATCCTGGGCACGCACGCACACGCGCCTGGCGTGCGTTCTAAGCCACCGGGTCCGGGACGTGAACCGCAGTCGACAACATGGGGTCCAGCGACATAGCCATTACGCTAACTGCTGGTCCCAACCCTTACTCTTTTTTTTTATTTAATTTTTTTTAAGAGGTTTTTGCTATAGGACGCGTGCGCTCACCAGACAGAGAGAGACAGAGAGACAGAAAGCGAGAAATCACCCCCCCAGGGGGGATGGCCACACGGCAATCCCTTCTCCTCCATTCTCCTCTCAGGATCCTGGGCACGCACGCACACGCGCCTGGCGTGCGTTCTAAGCCACCGGGTCCGGGACGTGAACCGCAGTCGACAACATGGGGTCCAGCGACATAGCCATTACGCCAACTGCTGGTCCCCCAACCCTTACTTACTCTTAACAAGCAAGCTTTTCAATGATTGACAGTAGGCTGTTCCCAATATCACCATTTTAGAGTTGATGAAAAACACAAGATAGTTCAGTGATGTGCCTAAGGATACACAGTAAGACAAGAGCTAGGTTATAAATAGATCTCTAAGACTCCTACACATAATTCTTCTCACAAAACAATACTCTGTATGTTGTGTGTGTGTGTGTAAAGCATAAAAATAAAAGCCAGCATAAGCTTTGTGCAGTAGTAACGTGGCTTTCCTTTCTCGCCCCCACACAGGATGGATGTGTATAAATATGCAGAAATGTGCTTAACTTGGTGCATGAGCTCAAACAATGAAGTTTTTCCCCCTCAGAGGACATCTGCACTTGCTGTAGAGAGAGACATAGAGGAAAAAAGAGTGGGAAAGTGAGAAAGCAGCCCCCGCCCCCATTGAGAATGATCATGCTGCAAATCCTTCTCTGCCATTTCTCCTTCCTTGCCTGGTGTGTTTCTCAAACCTCCAAGTCCAGGACTTGAACAGCACAGTCAGCCATGCGGGATCCAGCCTCCTTAACCACCAAACCACTGACTGGCCTTAAATATGTTTTTTTTCCTTAAATGTTCATTCATTCCTTGGTTTAAAAATCTGCAACAAATACTACCTGGGTCTGAAAATATATACTCTATGTTTAGAGAATAAAGGGCTCTTTGACTTCAAATAGTGAGTATAGTTTTATTATCTCAGAATATGATTTCTATTATGATTTAATCAAAGCTCACTGTACTTGAATTTAGAAGAGCAGGAAGAAGACAGTATCAGATAAGGCTGCATTCGAGTGGATTAAAAATTAAGAATTGAAAATCTGAATAAAATCATGTATGGGGGTCGTACTTGGTAAGAGATTTCATCAAATCCCTTGTGACACCATTGCTAATGGACGCCTTGGCTGATCCTGAAAGTGTACTCACATTTAGACTCCCTAGATTCCTGAACACAGTACTTAAGATTCTAAATTAATAATGCCTTTGTTTCCACACACTTTCCCATAACTCCAAATGCCTAGAGTAAATGGTCAGTGTGACCCTGAAACAGTTTATTTGACTCACTGTGCTTACTCTTAACTTGACAAAATTAAAACAAAAAGAAATAAACATAATTAAGGAAATCACTTAGTGTAGATTTTATAATCACAACCATTGGCATGGCTCTCCTTCATCCTTTCCTTCCTACAGCAAGACATGAGAGAAATGCATTTTGTATTAGTGAGTGAACTGTTCAAAATGCAGTCTAATACTTAATCAGTCAATGGCTATTGGAGGCTATAATACAGGTGTGAATTCCATTTCAACTCAGTTGTGACATTCCTTAAATTTTTCTCTCAATTGAAATTTGCATCTTTTTCTACAATGAGAAATAGAAGGCAAGACTGGATGAAGGGACTCCCTGAGCACAATGGGCATCCACACATATGCCTGTGGTACAGACCAGCTGAGATGGGAGGTGAATCACGGCATGACAACCTGTTAAGGATGCCTGTATCTCTAGTTTTTTGTGTGTTCACTTGTTTGTTGGTTTGTTTTGTTTTTCTCATGGAACAAATAGATAAATAAATTTAAAACGATTAATAAAGGCAAAACCATCTCTAGTATACAATAATTAAAAAAATAGACATGAGATTTTTTAGTGTGTAAGCATGACTCTGGTACTCAGACAGACCTGGGTTCCAAAGCTGGGTTTGTCACTCAGTAGTTGCATTAATGAGGGCAAAGAACTTAATGGAAGTCTCAGTTTGCTGACCTGTGAAGTAGAAGTGATCTGTTTCCTATCTATGCAGAAATTTGAATAAAGCTTACCAGAGTATGTGGCATACGACAAATGTTCAACACTTACATAATTATGTCATGTATATAAATACATATATATGTTGTGGACAGAAGTCTGACTACTTTTCCTATTTTTCCAAAATCTTTTCCAAAAGGGACTGGGGAAGTCATGCCCACAAATATTAACAGACCATTTATTTTCTATGAACAGGATTCTTCCTACCTCTTGTCCCTGGCATAGTATCTTTGAGATGTATATTTCAACCAATTACAGTGTGTTCTTTTGCTTATTTCTTCCCAAGACACAGAACTTCCCTTTCCTTAAGATGTAGATTAAGCCTTTCTTTTAACTAATCTCTTCCCAAGACACAGATCTTCCTTTCCAATCACCAACCTAGAAATTGTGGAACCCACCTATAACCTACAACCCTCACCCCCTTCTACCTGTCCCGCCTTTTTGGGCCAGACCAACGGGAAATTTTCTAACTAAATGTTGTCTGTCAATCTCAAAAGCAAATAAAAGGAACCTCTGTACATGATCACCCCGAGAAAAAAGGCATGTATGCCTCTTCTCCGGCCTAGGTCACACAGTTGGCTTGGAAATAAACCGCATTAATTATTAATTATTAATTTTACAGTTGGTTATATTTTTCCGTCGACAATGTATATGCAATGATGCATATATGCTAACAACTCTATAATAATTATATTGACTATTGCTGGGATAAAAACACAAGCAGCATGAGGTTCCTTTTCCTTTAACATTTTTTAAAAATTTTATTTGTTTTTTTATTTGCTATAGGGTGTGTGTGTGTGTGTATGTGTGTGTATGTGCTCACCAGAGACAGAGACACAGAGAGGGAGGAAAAGTGGTAAGGTGACATAATAGCTGAACCACTAGCTGGCCCTCCTCAACTTTTTTTAAGTATGAAAGTTTGTTTGGGTATTTATATGTTGTGACCAAAAATAATAAATTATTAAAATTTACATGCTCTAGATAAAAATAAAATAAACTGCAATAATAAATTAGAGAAAAATTACAAATTCCTGGAAAACACAGAGAACAAAACCCACACCTATCCTACCACTTGGGAAAACTACTACTAAAATGCAAAGCATATCTTTCAAAGCTTTTTTCCTAAACAAATTAGCATTTTAGTATGGTTAGTAAAATTTGCTTTTAAATGTATAGTATGAGGGGCTGGCAGCTGGCATGGTAGGTGGGCTACTGTACTCTCAGATGGCTGACTGTGGTTCAGGTCCCAGATCTGGCAGCTTGCTTTCTCTCTCTCTCTTTCTGTCTCCCTCTGGTCAAATTAATAATAATAATAACTGATAAAGTTAAATAAATAATTCTTTTTTTTTTTGGAGAGGTTTTTCACTATAGGGCGCGTGCGCTCGCCAGACAAAGAGTGACACAGAGACAGAAAGCGAGAAATCACCCCCCAGGGGGGATGGTCATGCCACAATCCCTTCTCCTCCATTCTCCTCTCGGGATCTTGGGCACGCATGCACACGCACCCGGCGTGAGTTTTAAGCCACCGGGTCCGGGACGCGAACCCCGAACCGCGGTCGACTACGTGGGAGTCCAGTGACATAGCCATTACGCTAACTGCTGATTCCCAATAAATAATTCTTTAAATAAGTAAATAAATTTATAACATGTTATAAAAATCCCCAAGGTTTTGAAACAGTCTTCCATGATACAGCTTTAATGGATACATAGTTTTAGATTATATTCCTGCATCAGTACTGTTTTACCTAATCATGTACAATAGGGCATTCTGTCCTTTTCAATTGGTGCTATTACAATGGTGTTAAATTTTTGTTTGTTTGCTTGTTAAAAAGATTACCTCATGTAGAAAATAAAGGCATATCGGCTGAAGAATTCCATTTTCTTTCAAGGTGTCAGCCAGTAGCTGCAGAGAGGGACTGTATAAAATCCATCCATTTAAACATGTGATTTTTAGGTAGCTTCAGAATTCCTTTCATCATGCATTCTTGACCAATCAAGAGCACAAAACCACATGCACAATCTCGAATTAACAGAGGAAAAGACGTTAGAACTTAACTACGAAACAGAATTGGCTTATACCACACTTACACACACACACACACACACACACACACACACTCACACATAATGTAACACAAAAAGGAAAGTGGCTTTAACAAAAGTCAGACATTTTACTCAGTTTTATAGTAAATATAAATATTTGCAAAAATTTAATTAAAAATTATTTTTAATACTATTTAACAAAATTAGTCATTAACAGAAACAAAACCAAAGGCAGTGTAGAACCTCTCCATGTTTACTGTATCTTACAAATAGAAGACCCAGACACATAATCATTTCAAGGAAAAAAAAAAAACTGCTCTCTGTAAATCCTGGAAATATGCAAATATGATACAGCTTTATGCTTAGAAAACTGGTTCTTTATTCCGCAGAGATTTTTCTGTCAGTGTAACAAGCTGAAAACAAAATATGAATGACAAGTGCACATACTTAGCTGATGGAGAACACAGAGTCCTATGGTAACCACATTAATCTCTTATAGAGGTGATGTGACTTCCAGGCAGAAATATTGATTCAGACCTAGCGTACTGCCAAAAGTTTGACAAGGATTCAAATGCAAGCTGGGAAATTTCTCCCCAAAATGGTAACTATAAAACTTCTTTTAGATTTCCCGGCTAATTAGGTAGTTTACTTGATTATCCTGGGTTGTCAGGAAAGTCATGATGCATTTTTGCATAAAAAACATAGAAAAATATTATCATGACTTTCCCAACAACCTAATAGCTTAGTTCAAGTATTAAGAATTGTAAATAAACAGGGATTAGCAGATGGCATAATGGTTATGTTGTTGGACTCCTACATAGTCATCTGTGGTTCGAGTCCTGGACCCAGTGGCTTGAAACTCACATTGGGTCTGTGTGTAGCCATGCCCAAAATCCTGAGAGAAGAATAGAGGAGGACTGCAGTGTGACCATCCCCCCTGGGGTGTAATTTCACTCTGTCTCTCTGTCTTTCCAGCAAGTACCCACGCCCTATAGCAACAATCTCTATTAAAAAAAAAGATGAAAAGAAAAAAAAAAGTTTAAAATAAACAGACTGCTGGGTACTAAGAATATGTATACATATACCCCACTAGATATGACAAGTTATTTGGAAACTAAGAATTTAAAGAAACCAGACTACGTGGACAGTGTAGTTATTCTAGGTTATTTTTTCAGTTTTGGGTGGTTTTCTTTTTTTTTTTTTTTTTTTGAGAGGTTTTCGCTATAGGGTGCGTGCGCTCGCCAGACAGACAGAGAGAGAGACATAGAGACAGAAAGCGCGAAATCACCCCCCAGAGGGGATGGGCACGCCACAATCCCCTCTCCTCCATTCTCCTCTCGGGATCTTGGGCATGCACGCACACGCGCCCGGCGTGAGTTTTAAGCCACCGGGTCCAGGACGCGAACCGCGGTCGACTATGTGGGAGTCCAGCAACATAGCCATTACGCTAACTGCTGGTTCCCAGTTTTGGGTGGTTTACTTTCTTTTTTATTTTCTCATTTCTTGATATTAGTCTGACATCTTTATCATACCCAATAAAAAGAACATTTCTGGGCTAGTTTTTATTCCTCTGGGATAGACTTTCGTGTGTGTTTACATGAATGGAGAGTTAGGAACTCTTCATTTTTCCCTTTTCAACTGCCCCAGAGTTTATTCCCCTAGACAGCTTTATACCCATGATCACCCAGGTCTGAAATCCATTCCCACTGCTTCATAACTAAATCTCCTAGGGGCATCTTCTACTGGATAATCGGGTTTTGTGGCGTGATTTTTCTTCCTCTCAAGCACTAGGAGTTTTAGTGGTTTATATCTTTTTCCTTATTTCAATCGTAGTTTATTGTGTGTTTTAATTTTTCATTATGTACATCACTTTGTCAAGTTCAGTTACACTAGAAATTAAAGCACAATATATTCCAGAGGACAATTTCTTAAAGATCTCTACTAAATCTAATTTCGAGGGTGGAGATGAAACAACAAAAAACAGGTGTCCTTTGGTTTGTGGTGGATTTTTCTCCACGGGGATATCTTTTCCCATGAACATATAAAACAGATATCTTTACTAATATTCAAAGATTTTTATTTATTTATTTTTTTTTGAGAGATTTTTTTTCACTATAGGGTGCGTGCGCTAGCCAGACAGACAGAGACAGAAAGCGAGAAATCACTCCCCAGGGGGGATGGTCACGCCACAATCCCTTCTCCTCCATTCTCCTCTTGGGATCTTGGGCACGCACGCACACGCGCCCGGCATGAGTTTTAAGCCACCAGGTCCGGGACGTGAACCGCAGTCGACTACGTGGGAGTCCAGCGACAGCCATTACGCTAACTGCTGGTTCCCTCCAATATTCAAAGTTTGACCAGAGAATAATTTGCTTTGAAAAATAATTTGGTGATTGTTAAGAAAAGAGGGTCCAGCAGGTGGCATGGTGGTTAAGGCACTGGATCCCACATGTCTGACTCCATAGCAGTTTGAGGTTGAAAAACATGCTGGGCACTGTGTGTGCCCATAATCCTGAGAGGAGAAGAAATTATGGCATGGCCATTCCCGCTAAAGGGGATGAGTTCTCATTCTCCCCACTCCCCCTCTCTGTGTTTCTCATTGATGAAGGCATATGCCCTATAGCAAAAATCTAATTAAAACAAAAAAAAAGGGGGGGGGGAGACAAATAGAATAACTAAAATGTTTATAATCATCTCTGGTGTATGACACAGCCCAGAGAAATGAGACTGTACTTGTCTGTCTGTGTCTAGGCCCTTGAACAAAATGAGATTATTGAGAACATGAGAGTTCTTGTGGCCCCAGGTATTTCCCCCACTAGTATTGTTCCAAATTTTAATTTCACCAATATGGCACATATAAAATGTCATCATTATGATTTTAATTTGTAGTTTTTGATTACTCATAAGGTGGATACTTTTTTACGCATACGAGTCATTCATTTTGTTTTCTTTGAGACCTTTGTTCTTACCTTTTATTAACTTTTATTTATTTATTTTAGATACTAATACACTGCTAGCAATATGTGTGTCATACCACTTGTCCCTGTTGTGGCCTATCTTTTCAATTTACTGATGGTATGGTTTGATAAAGAGAATATTTTTACTTATTAACCTTTCATTTACAACTTGTGTTTCTGTATGTTGGGGTAAAAAAAATTTTCCTCATCCTTAGATCATAAAGATGGTCACTCTTGGAGCTGGCAGGTGGCGTGGCGGTTGAAAACACTGAACTTCCACATGGTTATCTGTGGTTCAAGTCCTGGACTTGGTGGCTTGCTTTCCCTTTCTCTCTATTTCTCTGTCCCTCTCTGGTAAAATATAAATAAATAAATAAATAAATACATAAATAAATAAATAAATAAATAAAGTTAAATTAAAAAAAAAAAAAAGACAGTAACTCCTTTTTTTTTTTGAAAGTTCTACTTTTATTTTAAAACTTCTGCTCACAACTTAAACATTCAAATGTTTAATGTTCCCAGAACTGATGTTTTCATGTATGTCACGATCTAGTTTGTCTCTCCACAGGTACAGTCTGACAACTGCACCATTTATTGAACAGTGTATATACACTCTCCCCATTTCTCTGCAGGACTCATTCTATCCCTTACACAAATGCACGGAATTGTGTATGAGTTTCTATCCTAGTCTATTGGTCTCTTTGTCTATACCTACACTATCACCCTAAAATAACACTGCCTTAATTATGATAGCTTTGTATGTGAGAATACTTCAAAAAGTTCATGGACAATAAAATTAAAATACAAATTTATTTTGGTACAAAAAATTTAAATCCATCCACAGTTTTTGACATAATAGACATTTCCACGAATGTTTTGGCGATCTCTCATAGATCTTAGCATCTATAAGGCGAGATATCCCATTTCTCCTACTCTAGTTCTTCCTCAGGAAATTCTTGGTTACTTATTATTTTTCTAAAGAATTTTCTATTTAATTTCATTTAGTAGTAGTAGTAATATTTTTAAATTTGCTATAGAGCACATGCACTCACCTGGAAGAAAGAGAAAAGTGAGAAAGAAAACCACCAGGTCTATGACTCAAATCACAGTTGGCCGTGTAGCAGTCCAATGCTTCAACTACACCACCACCTGCTAACCCTGATCTAGATTATTTTTGACCCATAGTCCTTCCAAGCACTAGCTTGTTAATTTGAATGGTCTTTTCTCTCTGGTTCTTTTTCATGCTTCCTCTTTTGTCTTTGATGTGCTATAGTTTCACCATAATGTATCTACATATGTATTTACTTTTATTTTATTTTATTTTATTTTATTTTATTTTATTTTATTTTGGAGAGGTTTTCGCTATAGGGTGCGTGCGCTCGCCAGAAAGACAGAGAGAGACAGAGAGATGGAAAGCGAGAAATCACCCCCCAGAGGGGATGGCCATGCCGCAATCCCTTCTCCTCCATTCTCCTCTCGAGGTCTTGAGCACACACGCACATGCGCCTGGCGTGAGTTTAAGTCGCCGGGTCCAGGACTTGAACTGTGGTCAACTACGTGGGAGTCCAGCGACATAGCCATTATGCTAACTGCTGGTCCCCCATATATGTATTTATTGACACTACTGGGTATACAATGAATCTCCTGTATGAAAGGATTCCAGTCTTTCAACATTCACAAATGATGTCTGTCTTTACCCCTTAAACAAATTGCCTATTATTGGGAAATAATTCTTTGTGAGACTCACTGAGCCTAGGCATTGGCAGTTTTAGCTCTGGAATCACATTTTGAGGATGTTTGGAAGATAGAGATGGCTTCCCTCTGAATAGTGGGAAGATCTGTTGACTGTCTAAGACACTGAGTCACTGGAAAAGTCATGACGCAGTTTTGCATGGAAAAATAAGCATGACTTTTTGGAAAACCCAATCAAGGTAATATGATGTTTTCCTCTAGGGTAAAGCACTTCTTTGCTCAGGTGTATTTGGACATGAGCCAAACACCATGCATGACTATGGTCACTGGCTATTCTGCATCACCCCTCCCCCCCAGGGGACTTGGGGTGCAGAGGGTACTGACTTGAACATAAAGCTCACACTGCTTGTTGTACTGGAAGGAAGACAGTCCTTTGCATCTGATTCAGGAATGTCAACTCTTCAAACAACATCCATGAGGCTGTGGAAATTAATTTATGGTACGCCCTCTTGTCTTCAGTTTTGCTTTCTGTGGTTTCAGTGAGCTGCGGTCAATCACATTTGAAACTAAGAACAGTAAGCTACTGAGAAAGAAAAAGAAACATCACATTCACATACTTCTATTAATATTTTGGTATATTGTTATAATTGTCCCATCTTATTAGGCATTGCAAGTCCCTTACTGTACCTAATTCATAAGTTAAACTTGACCATAGGTTCATTTGTATAGGAAAAGACTACATGGGAGTTCAGCGACATAGCTATTATGCTAACTGCTGGTCCCTGGATAAAATTTTCTTGATCTTCCAGTCCATTCATTCTCTCTTCAGCTGTGTATAATCCTCTGTGTAACCTATCAACTGAGTTTTTAACTGCAATGACAGTATATTTCATTTATTGTGATTCTATTTTTTTTTTTTAATTTCTGGTTGTTTTTCATAGTTTTTTATTCCATGTTCAATGTTTTCCTTTATTTATTTCTCATGTGTTTTTCCATATTCAGTAGTCAGCTTCCCAGTGTCATAAAGCACAGGGGATCTAAATCTGTGGCTTACAGTTTCTGCTCAGTCTTGCGAATTCTGGATTATGTCATGTCCCTGTTTGGTACTTACTAGGTTGCTTTGTTGAGTGTGTGAAAAAAACTTCTTTTTTTTTTCAGTAACTTCATATGGGTTGAATTTGTAGGAATTCTAAGGGCACTGGATTGTGAACGCTTTCCTTCAAAGATAATTCATTCTTATCTCTACCAGGTGCCTGAGGGTTTCGCCAGCATGTTGTCTCCGTTTCCAAGGGGAGGGTTTCCATGAGACCCGCAAGAAACATAAATGTATACCTCAGACCCATCAGGCTAATAGTTGCAAATAGTTTGTGGAAAAGATGACTATGAAGATTACTATTTTCACTTCACATAGCACAACAGCAAAAACAGTTATCTTTCCTCATCTGTTCCCTTGCTTGACCAGCTGACTTTCTTTCCAGCTCTGAGCCCCTCTGAATGTTCTAGCTTTGTAAAAGTGTTTCCTGTTGGGCCTTCCAACCCCACCCAGGTCCCAGCCTAGGTCTAAGTTCCTTACATGGCACTGTTCCTGCGGCAGTCCTGGTCTCCTTCACACACCACTTCGGTTCCAAATTATCTGCTCTTTTTGCACATGAGGTGTTTCTCTTACTCTCTTACAAGTCTAGCAATACATTTATAAAGTACGTTTCTTTGACTTATCCCGCATCTAATCTTCCATGGTGAGAAAAGTTTCAGAATATCTAGTCCTCATAAACGATTGTTTCTCTGCTTTCTTTTTGGTAGACAAGCCCAAGAAGTGGGTACCTTTCCCTTTCTACAAGTATCTTTTTAAGATGATTATAATTTATTGCCCATACAAATGGGCAAAAGAGACTTCAAAATAATAGGTTTTCTATAAACAACAAAATTTAGATAAAAAGTCCTTTGTGCAACACAAATATAGTTGGTATAACCCAATACACTGATCAGACTGAGATTTTTTTTTTTTTCATAATCATTTTAGCTCCTGTACCCATGGAGCCTACAGGCCAAATGTCTCTATGAGAAACATGAGTGATATTTTTGAAAAATGAATTTCTGATTAATCAAATACCTAGACATCGTTGTGAACCAATATTTATTTGTTTGAGACATCATAAATTACTACTGAAAGAGAAGTTATGTCATATTTTTGCTAAATAGATAACTCAGATTCTTACAAATTCCACAGACACTTCTCTGTTTCCTTTTCCTAATAAAACCACACTGCTGTTTTTTTGACTGTCCTTTATACACACATCCTAACCTACTGTAACCCTTAACTGAGTCTTGAATATCTTAATTCTGACAAATTTTTAGTCAGAATTAAGAAGCTAGAAGTACAGCGTTAGAAGTGTATTTTTGGTGACCTGAAACACATTTCCTAAAAAATCAGAATACAGGAAAGAAGAACCAACAGACATAAATGGTGTTGAAGTTCTATTTTTGCTTACACCGAAGAAGCTTCCAAACTTTAATTAGTTAGACATTCTCTGACAGTTCATATGCTAATTCACATAGACTTATTTTAATAAAAACTTGGGCTATTTTTTTAAGATTAAAATTAAAATAATTAAAGAAGTCAAGAACGAGATGATATTATTCTGTTTAGTTAAAGGTAAGACTAAGTTTGACGATCAGTATTAGATGGTGGTATAACTGACCCACATGAGAAGGTTCTGGTTTGTGTCCACAGAGCTCCTTCGATACTCCAGGCATATGTGTGACCATGACCTGGAGGCTAAATCTTGGCATCAAGACCCTGTGAAGGATGCTGTCTTTTCCTCTCTTTCACTCTCTGTCTCTTCTGCTCATAGAAGAAAGAAATAAATAAGCTTTAAAAAAAGATGAAAATGGACTATAATCTATAGTAAGAAGTGAGCTGTGGTAATAAAAATAATTTTGGGAACATCTCTCAGCAATCCTTCGGGGGGAAAAACCCTCTAAGTTTGAAACGATGAGAGCAAATTTGCTCAGTATAAAAACAGAAAGGAACAGAAATAATGACGTACAGAAAAACCCATTCATGTGCCTCCGACAACTGCTGTCACTTCACGTTGCCTGGACACCTTTAAATATCTTCCAACCAGATCGGGAGGCGCCATGGCAGCCTGGCAGACACGGTTAGACACGCTCTGGAACATTTATTCATGATGGTCCATTCAAAGTCACCCTGCTCTAAACACAGGGCACCGCGTATTCATGTACACCGGGAAGAAGTCATTTGTAAAGCTCTGGCTCATTCTACCCCTTTTCATGCCCTCGGAGTGAGGAGAGGAGTCTTTATCTTGAATGATGAAGGGGCTGAAGCTACAGATGAATCACGAGCTGAGGTTCTAATTTGCTTATTTGGGTATGTACTTTTCTCAGTTGAAAGAGCTGCATCAAGGTTCTTTGAACATTTCCTCCTAATGCACTTGATAATGGGTTAAAAATATTCTTCAATTAAGCCTCCAAACTGCTCTGTGGAATAAGTCTAGGAACATTATCTCTCCCATTGTGAGGGGTAGGATGCTCCATGGGGTGGGAGGCCCCTCTGATAGCAAGAGAGGTCACATAAATAGCCACTCTGCCAAGGGGAACAACGACCGTGTTGTCAAAACGCAAAGGTCATCGGTGCACACGTGAAAATACAAAAGGAGTCCATGTGGCACACCTCGTGAATCAGTGTGATGACTGTCTTTTCACTTTCACCTCAAACACAAAACTGCAGCTGAGCCGGAAGGGGAGCTCCTAATCCCATGCTGGTAATGAGATGAAATCACTCCTCTTTTCAGATTCCCCTTTGGGGTGAGGCTGGCCCCAGAGCCAGGCACAGTTAGTACCTCTCAGAGAGAGAGTGCTCAGCAGTGTGGGGTGTTTTTTGGAGGTGATGGGTAAAGGGCCCTTTCAAAGAGCAGCTCAATTACCCTATGCGCCAGGAATTACAAAAGGGACTGGGGTTAAATATCCCTCCATGAACACTGTTTATGGTACCAACACTGACCTTTCCTTTATTGAGAATTTTATAGAACCCACTAAAATATACAGCTCAGGAGCATCTAATGTATCTCCTTTAACACATAACTCTGTTTTATAAGGAAGAAAGGCTTCATTTTAATTTTAGAAGTTTATGAGGTCTCGGGAGAAATTTTAGATGACTCTGCAGACACCCCCTCTCTGTTCCCCCACCCACAGCTATAGCTGTTGCCCACCGAGGGATTCAGAGAGAGCTGCTCACACCTACAGACAATGGTGTCATCTCTGGGGCAATCAGTCATTTTCTGCTTAACTCCTGGGTGTACACAAAGATATTTCTGGAGGGTTACCCAATGAAGAGGAGCAAGGAAGTGTTTTACACTGGCTAAGCAGTCATATACCTTCTCGGTTCCTAAAACAATCATCGCATCTAGGAGGAATTCAGTTTATGCTTCCCGTTGAGAAACCAGTGTCTGAAAACAGCCTAAACACAAACTAAACCCTAAGCCAGGAGACCTGGGTCAGAGCCAGCCTTCCTGCCTGGGTAATTCTGCAGAGACCACTTCACTCTGTGGAGATGCTCTTTCCACCTACACAAAGAGAGGTTCTGAAACTAATGCGTCACTGGAAAATTCATGACGTATTTTTCTATGTTTTGCTATGCAAAAATGCATCAATCACAGTGTTTCCCATGTCCCAGTAGATTATCTGAGGCTTCTTCAAACTCTATTATATTATGATTAATAGTCTAGTTTTAAAAAGTTGTACGTACTCTGCCTTCATAACATCATCTTCCAATGAAGTGTCTATGAACTGAGAGTTGTGTTACTGAAGATAAACATCTCTTTCCTATATATCCTAGCTAAAACCTTAGCTCACACTGTCTGTGGGATTATGTAATATATGATTATTATTATTATTAACACATACAGCATCTAATATTTATTAAATGCTTCTATGTGTCCAACCTAGTTCTAAGCGCTTTATCTGCATTTTCTATCTCAGATACTCTGCTAACCGAGAAGGTAGACATTATTCTTTAATTTTACAGATATGATAGTTGCTGCTCAAAAAGAAATTTATAAATGGTGAGCTCAGGTTATGAACTGAAAACAGTCAGAGTCCAGAATCTATCATATCAACCACATTGTTATATTGCTTGAGCCTACAAACACATTAAATACTCAACAGGTACTACCTAAAGTGAGCACAGTTCTCTACAAAATGCACTCGCACATCAGAAGCTTCTGCTGTTCTTCCACCAAAGAATTCATATCTTGTCCAAATTTTTAGACAACAAAAAATATACTTTTTTTTTTTCTTTTTTCCATAGGGCATGTGTGCTTGCTGGAGAAAGGCAGAGAGAGACAGTAAAAGGGAAAGTGAGAAATCCGCTCTCTCCCCACCAGGAAGGATGGCCATGCCACAATCCCTTCTCCTCGATTCTTCCTGGATTTGGGGCACACATGCACAAGCACCCAGCATGATTTTCAAGTCACCAGGTCAGGGACCTGAACCATGGTCAGCCAGATGGGAGTCCAGTGCCTTAAATGCTACATCTACTAGTCACAACAAAAATATTTTAACACCTAAATAGTATAGTTAGTAGCATTTCATACTGAACAAAGATTTTTGTCTGTAATTTATTCTATAAAGAAAAACTAGAATTTTCCATAGAGATAGACTACTAGTAAACCTTTGAAAAAGATCATATTAGGAAATGACAGAATGCGTAGTGAGATGCCAATACTGAAAATATCCCAGGGATCATTCTAAAATTTAGACAAATTTCTATTATAGTGTGATGATAAAATAGACAAGGTAATATATAAGGAATAAGAACTCAACAGTTCATCTAGGCAGCTATATACTTATGAATAATTTTAATAAATATGCAAAGCTGGTATTCTGCCACATAAAATAGCTAGTCAATTGTGAACCTGAAATGTATTTTTAGACTCTATTGTGTCCTTGAAATGAAGTAATTGTCACTTTCATACATACTACTATTTTTGATTCTAGGATATCTGCATTTTGTCTTGTGTTTTGATAAGATTAATTCGATCTCTTCACCATTTCATCTGTGACTATCTTGCAGATCAATGCCATAACTTGATTTTTATTCTATAGCTGGGTTCTGCATACTAGAATGCATTGCTGATTCCTTGCCAAATGCATCTCTATACCCAGTGATAACACAGCTGAACTAACTTCAAGGATATGACTTGAAATAATAAATCACATATGCATCACTCAAAATACACACAAGAGGACATGGAATGAATGTAGAAACACACACATCTAAAAGACTGAAGAATGGGTAAAGAAGCAAACGCTCCTCTCTCGCTGTAATCAAAGAAGGACAAAACAATGACACTCTCAAATGATGTATTGATTTGAAAATACTAACTTTAGACTTTCCTAATGGCCCTTGCTCAGAATGCTGGTTCAGAAAGTTATCTGTTAACTACTACTGGATCATAAAGACTCTGGGTCTGTCTTTGATCTCAAAGATAAAACTGACACTCACCAAGGAACACACTCAGACCTGAGCTGACTATATAGTTAAGAATCCGAAATCATCTCTGCAAAGTGATGCATTTTCTATGACTCGGTTTTTTTTTTTTTTTTTTAAGAGAGATTTTTGATAAAAGCATTTGTGCTCACTGGAGAGACGGAGACAGAGAGACAGAAAGTGAGATATCACCGCCTAGGCCATGCCAAAATCGCTTCTCCTCCATTCTCCTCTCAGGATATTGGGTGGGCACACCACCCACATGTACAGCTCGAGTTTTAAGCTACTGGGTCCGTGACCCATGTGAGTTTTAAGCCACTGGGTTCACAACTCGAATGGCAGTCAACTATGTGGGAGTCCAGCGACATAACCATTAGGCCACCTGCTGGTCCCATCTATGACTCACTCTTCTAATCATGTTCACTACTGAACACTTGGTTCAGATTCTGTCTTGTGGTCCTGAGTTACATTACCTCTAACCCCATTTATTAAAAGTATACACCATCAGTTATGGGTACTTGGCAAGTAATAAGGACTAGTGGTTGTGCTGAGCACATTATCTCATGTTATTCTCCAAACAATGCCATTAGTAAGATAGCATAATACAATTAGGATAAATAGTACTTGAAAGTATGCTATTATTAACATTATTTTACATATGGAAAAATACATTTAATGAGCCCGTTAAATGTCAGGCACGTAGGAGGCAAGCGAAAAAGATGAATCCAAAGATACGTGATGTGAGCCCTCCTGAAAGGTGAGTCTAATAGGAAAAAAATGTATAATCAAATAACTACACAAATAAACACAAACTTACAGGAGCGTAAGTGCTAAGAGCACTACGAGAAGTATGTGATAACAGACAACTGGTAGACTAGAACTGAGCTCCAAGTTTGCAGTGGCAATGTTTGGGTTTGAATGTTGGCTCTATCACGTAAGCACAGTAATCGTAATCCTGGAGAAGTTACTGAACCCCTCCCCCCCGTACCACAGTTTCTCCTTTTGTAAAATGGGAATAAGCAGCATCTATCTCACAGTGATGGTGATTAAATAACAGATGTTTAATAAACATCAGTTGTGGTGGTTGTCTGTAATTATGATTATCTGACCTTGATAAGTGTGTGGGTGGTGGTTAGGGGAGACTCCTCAGAGAAAGTGATAAATGACTTCGACTCTGTAAATCTGGGCAATGGGGAAAGAAGTGTACTGGGTAGAAGAAATGTTTCAGGCAGAGGTAACTGCACTTGAAAATGTACTTTAGGGATCAGCAGATAGCATAGAAGTTAATGCACTGGACTCCCACATGGCCAACCGTCGTTCAAGTCCTGAATCCAGCAGCTTGAAAATCAGGCCAGGCGAGTGTATGTGTATGCCCAAGATCCTGGGAGGAGAATGGAGGGGAAGAGATTGTGGTATGGCCATCCCCCAAGGAAATAATTTCTCATTTTCCCTCTCACCGTCTCTGTTTCTCTCTCAGCGAGCATATGTGCCCTAAGGCAGAAACCTCTTATTTAAAAAAAAAAAAAAAAGCTCTATGAACAAAATGTGGTATTAACTAGCTAGGTCATCACAGGCTATATAATCATTTGAGGATCCAATTATTTTTTTTTAAAATATTTTAAAGGAATTACTTTAACTTTATTTATTTATTTTAATTTGACCAGAGAGGGACAGAGTGAGTGAGCAAGTGAGAGAGAGAGAAAGAGAGAGGGAAAGTGAGAAAGCAAGCTGCTAAGTCCAGGATCTGAAGCACAGTTGGCCGTGTGGGAGGCCAGTACCCTTAACTACCATGCCACTTGCCAGCCCTTCAATTTTATCATCTGAAAAACCAAAGGAAATCAAATTATTTCTATGCTTTCATGATTTTTATAATTCTATAAAATTTGAACATAGGCCCAGCTATGGCAGCGTGCACTGGATGATGCTACTACTTGGCAAGCTGAAGCCACCTGAGAGGTCTGGGTGTGGTTCCCCATTCACGCTAAAATCCAGGTGTGGAGATATATGCCTGTAGTCCCTGCTACCTGGGAAGCTGAGGCAGAAAGGTCACAACATAGCAAGACCTATCTTTAAAAAAAAGGACATAATAAGAGAAGACATGTGAAACAGACCTTAACTAAACATGCTTCCCTCCCTATTTTTTTCCTTAGTTTTAAATGGGGCCCAAAATATCCTTAGATATAAGTTTTAAAAACATTCCTATTTTATCTCCTTTCTACTCCCCTTCCTCGGATCTCCCTCATTAACTTTCTTACAACTATAAATAAAAGGAGTCCCACTGCAGTGGCCTCGTTTCCGATCTTTGACGATGGTTTACCCTTTTCTAACTATGACGACGGTTTGCTGTTTTAGGAAGGCAATCCACCAGCATGACTCCAGACAGCCACATCCCATCAAAGAGCCTATTTGTACAAATATGGCTGGATACATGTTCACACTTACCAAACTGATTTAAGCATGTGTGTGTGTGTGTGTATGTGTAGACATAAAACACATTAATTCTCAGAGAAGCCATGGGCTTTTCCTTTTACATTCTTGTGTATTGCTTTCTGTAGGAGTGCAACTCTCACTCCTGCAACCTATAATCTACCAGAAACAGTGTTTGGAAATTTCTGTTGTCGAAGATGAATCTTTATACAAACTTCAGAACTCTGTAGAGTTGGTGCTCGCTGAGCTTTTTCTCAAAAGCCAGAGTTAGGGCAGGGCTATGCAGGATGTGCCCAGAGTCCTGTACTCCTTTATATGTTACAGAAGGGGAAGTGGATTCAGAGCATTTAAATAATATCCTCATGACAATGCGGCCATCCAGACACCCAGACTGTGAAGCTGTGAGTCACACCCAGGCCTGCCTCATTCTAAAAGGCTCATGTGATTTCTCTAGTAGTGTCTTCTTGAAATTTAACTATATCTTTTTCTTCTTTTTCTTTTTTTTTTAAGAGCTATACTTCTTTTTAAAACCATTTTTCATCACCACATTGCAATTTCCACAGCTGCTCCTCCTTCAGTATTTGGCTACTTACCCACCCAGGGAAAGCCAATGCCTTCTCAGACTATCAGAGAGAAGACTGCCCCTGCCTACAGTGATGCTATACCCACAAGCTACCGTTTCTTCATCTCCTCTTCGTTCTCGCTCACACACCCAAAGTAAGAGCAAAGCAGAAGTACCAGTATTAAGGAGCACCCAATGTGTGTCAGCTCACAGAATAACTGAGAGGTAGCCTATTACAAATGGCGTCCAGATCTATTTTTTAAATGATAAAACTAAGATAAACATAAAGCAGTTTCTACTCAAGCCTATGGAGTCCATGTCAATTTGGCTCTCTAAAGTCAACCAAGTGAATGTTTGCTTCCTATTGGTTATGCTGGAAACCAGCTAAAGAGATGAAATTTTGGTACATTTTATATTATACAAGAAAATAGAGGGGCTAGTGGATTGGGCCTGTTGTCTAAATGGAAAAGAAGCAAGAGTCTCTCAATGGTCACTGAGCTTGCTACATAATTGTACATGCTAAGTTCTCCTTTTCATTCTGTGGTAAGAACCAAAACACAGATGCTTAGTCTGGGATAAAAATTCCTCCACACAGCTGGCTGCATACGCAGGGACATGCACTGATGACCTGAGATCCTGCCTCTTCGAGGAGAAGAGTCCAGCAGTTAGAATGGTCTGTGGCTGCAATGAGGGGTTAGGAAGCCGGTGACTAGTCAAAGTAGGGCACCGGGAGGACTTTGTCCCAAGGAAGATGAGCTCTACTTCCAGCCTAGATTGGTTTCCTGGAGTCTAGGCCCATGAAACCTCTTTCTATGAACTATCTCCCCACTTAAAGGTGTCCAGAAACCTCAAATTACATGTGCATAAGTCCAAATTGATGTTTCACGCAACCCTGCCCTGCCTCCTCCCCTCTCTTTCAGAGTTCTCTTGGCCAGTGGTGACCAGCACCACAGGAACTTGAGAGTTCTGAGTAAGTCTGAAACCAAACACCCTTTTAGAACTTAAAGGAAAAATAGGGTGGACGAAATAGGAGCTATTTTCTGAGCTATTTTCCTTTTCTTGTTTTGAAGGTCAGGTAACGTGGTGATAAGGACTTTAGACCTACCTTCTTCATTTAATCTCCATGACAATACTATGCATACTTTCATTACATTTAAAAATATTTGTGGGGCTGACAGGTGGCATGGTGGTTAAGGGCGCTGGACTCCCACGTGGCTGACTGCGGTTTGAATCCCAGACCTGGCAGCTTGCTTTCTCACTTCTTCTCTCTCTCTCTCTCTCTCTCTCTCTCTCTCTCTCTCTATTTCTGTCAAATTAAAATAAAATAAATGAATAAATAAAGTTAAATAAAATAATTCTTTAAAAAAATATTTGTAACTGTATTTGGAGACAGATTTATACATAAAGGTGGAGAGGACAATGGAAGTCCCTGTATACCTATCTCTTAGATCCAAATACTATCTACTCAGAGCCAGGCTTGTTCTATTCATTTTTATTTCTACCTGCTGCCCACCCCTGATTCCAGGAATTGTATTAGTTCGTCCATAAACATGTAGGTACATAATCATAAACCATTGTCACACAGAAAAATTTAAGAATTTCTTAACATCATCAAATATCTAGTACTCAAATTTCCTAATTATCTCAAAAAGTTGTTTTTAAAACATTGGGTTTGTTTGAAAGAAATGTTCTAACGTGTCTGGAGTGTTAAACAGCATTATTTTTCTTATTATGATAGAGAATGTGTGCATGGACACAGGAGAAAGAGAGAGGGTGAGAAAGAAGCTCTTTTGACCGGGTCTCACGCCATGACTCCCTCTCACCAGCCCTTCAGCTGCTAAGCATGCTGGACACCTGTGCACCACTCTGCAATTTTCAGGCCGACACAGAGCTCTGAGCCTGCAGCTGCCACATGGCTTCCACCCCTGCAGGGCATTTGCATTACTGCTGCACTACCATGGTTGGGCTGGAGAGTTATTATTATTTTTTATTTTCTTTTCTAATTTTATTATTATTATCTAATTTGCTATAGGGCACCACCAGGGAGAGACAAAGAAAGAGAGAGAGAGAGAGAATGAGCAAGTGAAAGTGAGAAAGCAAGCCTCCAGGTGTGGGACTCGAACCATGGTTAGCCATGTGAGACTTCAGCACCTAAACCACCATGCCATCTGCTGCTGCTGAGTTATTATTCTTACTGATATACCAACTGCCTCATATTTTGGCCAAAGGAAACCTCTTTCAATTGGTACCTTGAGGTCTCCAAACACAATATCTGACAACCTCCTTGCTGTTTGGGTCATCTAGATGGTTCATACATTGTTACACATTTTCTTCACAGAGAACTGGAATTAGTCAGTTCTCCAAAGACCCTATAGTTCTTTCAGAGAGAAAACATATTTAAATATAACAATCCAGGAGCTCAGGGTGCTGGTTGCTACTATGCTAGTCATTTCTGTAGGTCTCTTTGGTAGACAAAACAAAAAAGAATTTTTTAAGGAAAAATACATTATGAGGTTCTACTGAATTTCCAATTTAAATTTAGAATTATAGGATATAATTAACTTCTCTTTTAATTTGTACATTTTTCACATTTGCTGAAAATCTTAGTCCCCAATGACATTAACATAATTACTTATTTGCATTATACTATAATAAATATGCAATCATTTTGCAAATGATAAAAATGTGCTACTAACAATATAATATTTAGAACATTTGTCATTTTTTCCAGTTTTTTCTGTCATTGAGGTTTTCTCCACTAGTATATGTAACCAAATTATTCTGCTTTCCAGTCACTGAAAACATCTTTTCTGTTGTTATTGTTGAGTTTGTTATAAGGTGACCTCACCAGAGAGGGAGAAAGAGAGAGAGAGAGAAAGTGCAAAATCACCTCCTAGGGGAATGTTCACCCCATAATCCCTTCTCCTTTATCCTCTTGGGATTTTGAGCATGCACACACAAGCACTTAGCATGTTTCTCAAGGTGCTGGGCCTAGAACTTAAACTGTGCACCCCTCCATGTGGAATCCAGCTGCTTCAACCACTATGCTACCAGCTTGCCCACTAAAAATGTTTTTAAGCAGAGAAAAAAAAAAAAAAACTATTACCAAAAAGTGCATAACACATATATGTTCATTGAATGAGCAGGAGTTTAAAAGTGAACAATCAAGTAAAAATCAGCTAGGTCAAAGAAGAGAATGATGCAGTGCCTATGCCTCAAAATTCTTCTCCTAGCCCAGAAGAGTAAATCAGTACCTTAAATTGTGAAGGATAAAAAAAGGACTCAGACTGAATCAGAAGAGATTAAACCTATAATGGCTGAAATGGAGAAATGGTCAGTAGGCCTTAAAACAAAGTAACCAACTACCTAAATGTAACTCAGAGAGAAAACAGGATAATGTATAAGATGAGGACATGATCAATAAACTTTAAATCAAGTAACAAGCCACCTAAATTAAAACTCAGAAAGAAATCAAAATGGAAACAAATGAAGAGAACATATTTAATGTATGTGGTCAAATATCCCAATTAGAAAGCAAAGATTATGAGATAAAATGAAAAAAAAAAAAACAAACCAACTATATGACATAGCACTTCTAAACATTCATGGATCTAATAACAGGGCAACAAAATACATTAAACAAAAATCAATAGAATCACAAAAGCAAATTTAAAAAATCCATTTTTTAAGAGAGAGATTTTTGCTATGGGAATGTATGCTTGTCAGAGAGACAGAGAGAGAAATCACCACCCCCCACCCCCGGGGGAAGATGCTCATGCCGCAATCTTTCTCCTCCATTCTCCTTTTGGAATTTTGTGTATACATGCATGTGCATCTGGCATGACTTTTTTAAGCTTCTGGGTCTGGGACTCAAACCACGGTCGACTACATGGGAGTCCAGCAATGTAATTACTATGCTACCTGAGGGTTCCAACAAATCCATACTGTAGTCTGATATTTCTCTACTCCTCTTTTGATAATTGACAAAACAGATAGGCAGAAAATCAAGATATACATGACTTAACCAATACAACTTGTACCCAACTGTACAGAAACAACCTAGCATCTAAGTGCAAAACAATGAACTCTGATCAATACCTCACATGACAGATACACACAAAAATTAATTCAAAATGCATCACAGACCTAAATGCAAAACCTAGAATTAGAATGCTTCTGTAAGAAAACATAGGAGAAAATAGTATAAACTTGAATTAGGCAAAGAATAACAACAGAAGTCTAAGCCATGTGAGGCTCCAACGAAATTAAAGTTTAAAGACACTATAGAAAAATGAAAAGAAAAACCACAAACAGAAAGAAATGCTTTGCAAAGTATATGTCTTAGTCCATTCAGGCTGCTACAACAAAATGTCATGGACTGGGTAGCTTCTAAATAACAGAAAGAAATTTACTTCTCATGGTTTTAGGGGCTGAAAAGTCCACAATCAAGGCACCATCAGATTTAGTGTCCAATGAGGGTATGTTCTTCATAGATGACTTCTTCCTGCATTGTCATACAGTGGAACGGACCAACAGGCTCACTGGGGCATCTGTTATAAGAGCACTAATATTCTTCATGAGGTTCCTACCCTTATGACCTATTCACCCCCTCCAAAAGGTCCCACCTCCTAATACCATCACATTGGGGGTAAAGAATTCAACATACGAATTTTGAAGAGAAAAGCATTCAGACCACAGTGGTACATATCTGATAAAGATCTATAACTTTAATATGTAAAGAATCTCAACACTCAAGAAAACATGCCACTCAATTAAACAAATGGAGATTTCAACAAGAATTTCACTAAGGCTATAGGGATGGCAAAAGCTCAATGTCACTATTTTTTAGATAAATGCACATTAACACCAGAAGGAGATAACTGCTTAAGTGTATTAGAGCAAATAAAATTTTAAAAACTGACCATACTAAGTGTGGAAAGGATGTGGAGGAACTAGAACTTTCAGACACTGCTGACTGATATATAAAATGGTACTACCACTTTGAAAAACCGTATGATCACCCATTCCACTGCTAGGTATTCACTCAAGAGAAACAACAGCACATGTCCGACCAAAGTCTTCCACACCAAAGCTCACAGCACCTTTATTTATAAAAGCCTGAAACTAAATAGTCCAAATGTCCTTCAATGAGCAAATGGATAAACAAACTGTGGTATCTCTGCTCAACAGATGACTAATCAACAATAAAAGGAAGTGAACTATCAGGGCTTCAAACCAAACAAAGAATGATTCTCAAAATACATTAAATAAAATTCAGCAGATTTTTTTTTTTGTAGAAAAAAAAATATAAGAGCACACATTGTATGTCTACATAACATCACTGTACAAAATACAAACTAATATACAGTCAAAAAGTAGGTCAGTGGTTGGAGTGAGTGGAGAGACATGAGACAATGAGAAGGTTTACACGGAGGTACAAAAAACTCTGGGAGAATAATGTGTTCATTATCTTGATTGAGTTCTCTGTTTTATAAGTGTATAAACATATCAAAATACAAAGAACTTAAATAGATAGCTTATTGTATGCTAACTGGGTCTCAATACAGATGTTAAACTGGGGCCAAATGGCAGCCCAGTGGTAAGATGCAAAGCTCTGCAAAGAGAATATTCAACATGGGAGGGTTCCTGGTTCAAGTCTAGAGACCTCTTTGAGTACACAGGACACATGCCTGCTCAAGGCTTGGGGCTAGGCAAAGGGTAGAGCGGACCATGGAGTCAAGACACTATCGGGGTTTCTTTTCTCTCTCTCCATCTACCTCTCTCATTCATGGAAGAAATGAATAAATAACTTTAAAAAATGTTAAATAAAGCAATTTAAACTAGCCTAAGATCACAAAGCTCACAAAGGTAAGAGATTTGAATCCAGGTAGCTTGCCTCCAGAGCCAAAGCTCTCCCTTCACTGGTCTACACAGTAGAGAGGAAGCCTGCTTGTCTTCTGGGGCTGGTTTATCCTCCAAGGCTGAGAGGCTGTGAAGAGGCTAAGCCTTCTTGCAGGGTCACTCCCACGCAGTCTGGAGAGACTGGATAATGCATGTGCATCCCTCTGGAGGAACGCAGAAGCACTCTGGCCCCATAGAGATGCAGGAGAAGTGTGCACTTCCTGGACCTCGTGAGGCTCGGGGGCAGGAGCAGGGAGACACTGGCTGCAGTTCTGACAGCCACACTGATGTTCAAAAGCTGGAACTCTGTCCTAACATCAACAGAGCAGCTACAATTTTCCTTCCTTTCTCTCCTTTATTATTATTATATTTTTTTTGGTGGCACACATAATTAAAACTAATTCACACGATTTCTACTTCTTAGGAGAAATACATAAAATGCCATCTTTTCCCCCTTCAACACCTAATTAACAATGAAAATGTGACTAGAAGAGTTTTCTTAGAAATACGGAAAATTAATTCAATCTGTGAGAGAACTTAGCATCAAATCTGGAAGCGGGGTATTGACAGGATTCTTCTGTGTGGAAAAGCCAAATATGTCACTGTTCTTCACCTTTGTCAGGGGTCCCTGTATACAGGACAGACTGCATCGAGCGACAAGGCGGGCATAAGTAATGACACACAACCTATTGCGGACACAGCTGCTTCCCAAGGTGGACAATCTGGTGGCCCCTGGCTGCCTAGGACTAGGTGGTCACTGAAGGATTCCCCCGACTCTTCTCCATCTAGGTTTGTTTTTATTTTATATTTTTGCCATAGACTGAATGCGCTCTGCTCCCTGGGGACACCCAAGATGAGAAGGAAAGTGAGAAATCACTGCCCCCGCCCCGGGGGGTGGGAGGTGGCCACACCACAGTCCCCTCTCCTCCAGTCTCCATTAGGGATTGTTTCGGTCACATTTGCATGCACATGCTCCCATCGTGTTTTTCAAGCTGCCAGGTCTAGAACTCAAACTGTGGAGGTGGCTATGTGGGATCCAGTCCCTTAACCACTATGCCACCTGCTGGCTCTCCATCTCTGTTCTTTATTATATATATATAAATTTGACCAGGCAGGGACAGAGTGAGAGAAAGAGGAAAGTGAGAAAGCAAGTCACCAGGTGTTTAGGTTCTTAAGTCCAAAGATCAGGCTCAAAATTTTTCTGACTTGCCAACAAACCGCCCACGCATTTTTAGGGCTGGGAAGAAGCAGTATTCCTGCTCTCTCCTTCCCTGTTTATTTTTAAGCAATTACTACAGTTCACAGTCTGCCAATGCATCCCCTGTATAGGCTTTTTCACACCCTCCTGACAAAGGACAAAAGCCACACCTGCATCCTCAGGTGCTCAGCAGCCAATATGTAGGTGTCACACAGAGATCCCTGTCAGGGGCGGGGAGCGGGGGCTCACTGATTCAAAAACACAACAAAACAAAGGAAAACAGGCTAAGGGGCTGAGTCCAGGTCAAATACCCTCTTGGGGCTCCTGGTATGATTTTCTGTATTGCGCTTTAAAATTCCGAGTGTGGGAGTTTTTTTCAAAGTCTTGCTAAAAAGAGAGCCTGGAAGTGATGGGAAATCGCTGGCAAGGAAAGCTGCAGCCTTGGAAACATCAGAGAAGCATTTATGGTGATGGAAGCAGACTAATCATATCAGGAAATCTAAGCATCTCAGACATAAGAAGAAAAAGAGAAACACTAAAAATGTGTAATGTGTGATAAATTTTTTTTTTTTTTTTTGTAATTTCCTCTAGCAGAAATGTCTAAGCTGCAGGCTACAATGCATAGCTGAAAGAACAGCAGCTCTCATTCATCACATCTTTGGAGAATCCTCTAGGTGCCCGGATCTCAGAGACTACTGGGGCAGAAGAGGGTACAAACCAAGTCCCTGCTCCTGGGGTAGCCTCCACTTTGAGTGTAAGAGAGACAATAAGATAAATCAGGGGGAGAGGCAGATGGGGTGCTGTGGTGCTACTGAGATACAGTGAGAGATCATTTTACTAAGGAGGCGTCTGAGCAAAAACTTGAATGAGATGAGAGAAGAAGCCAGAGGCCACATAAAAATTGAATGTAAGAGGGAACCAGCAGTTAGCGTAATGGCTATGTCGCTGGACTCCCACGTAGTCGACCGCGGTTCGTGTCCCGGACCCGGTGGCTTAAAACTCACGCCGGGCGCGTGTGCGTGCGTGCCCAAGATCCCGAGAGGAGAATGGAGGAGAAGGGATTGCGGCGTGACCATCCCCCCTGGGGGGTGATTTCTCGCTTTTTGTCTCTCTGTCTCTCTCCGTCTGTCTGGCGAGCGCACGCGCCCTACAGTGAAAATCTCTCAAAAAAAAAAAATTGAATGTAAGAGTAAAGCTGTTTGCACTAAAGACGAGTTCTAGTGCAAAGAGAAAAAAACTCAAAAAGCTGTGCAGGCATGTCATGTCTTCCCTGTGTCACTGTGATTGTCCCTTAATTGAATGGGAGCCTTATCTAGAGCCCAGGTGACCTAAGCCTTCAGATACTTCCTGGTATCTTTAGTATAAAACCTGGAAGGAAGTTACTGTTTCTTTTTCTTTTCAGAAAGGTGGTGCTCTCGGGCAGTGACAAGAAGATGCTGCTAAGATACAACTTTAGCAGGGACCAGCAGATGGCGTAATGGCTACGTCACTGGACTCCCACGTAGTCGACCACGGTTCAAGTTACAGATTAGGTGGCTTAAACTCACGCTGGGCACCTGTGTGTGTATGCCCAAGATCCCGAGAGGAGAAGGGATTGTGGCATGGCCATGCCCCCTGGGGGGTGATTTCTCGCTTTCTGTCTGTCTGTCTCTCTCTCTCTTTATGGCGAGCGCACGCGCCCTATTGCAAAGACTTCTCAAAAAAAAAAAAAGAACACCTTTAACAGACAACTCCAGACCACTTGAGTTCAGGTTCAGAAAGAGAAAGAAAATGAAAATAAAAATCATGCCACTGAGGCCAGCCAGTGGCATGGTGGTTAAGGACGCTAGATCCCACATGGCAGGCTGCACAGTTCAAGTCTGGGAAAAAATGCTGGGAGGAGGGCAGCAGGTACTATAGTGGTTAGGATGCTGGACTCCCACTCAAACACTGGGCACATGTACGTGTATGTGCCTCAAATCCTGAGAGAACAGTAGAGAAGGGATTGTGGCGCCCCTGGGCGGTGATTTCTTGCTTTCTGTCTCTCGGTCTCTCCAGCGATGCATGTGCCCTATAGCAAAAATCTCTAAGAAAACAAAACAGATGAGTATGTGTGCCCACAATCCCAAGAGGAGGATGGAGGAGTGACCATTCTCCGTGGAGGATGCTTTCTCACTTTCCCTCTTTCTTTCTCTGTCTCTCTCTAGGGAACACACACGCTCTATAGCAAAAACTAAAAGCGAAAATGAAAATGAAAATCTGGAAACATGAAATCACTATTGATGTAAATACAGGGTTTGATTTAGCAAGGTATGGTTTCGCAAAGGGGGTACTGGATTAATGCATTCTGATAATGAGTGAGGCCCAAGCAGACTGTGCGAAGACAGGTAAACAGAACGCAGCATGAATGCACGCCCCTCTGACTAAGAGGTAATCGTCTGCCCCGTCACTCACGTGGTTGGCAGAACGCGTGTCACCCCCACTCCATGCTCATTTGGAAAATGTGTATTTGTGGGCTTTACATTTTGGACTCGAACATTTTTTTTCACTTAAAGTACCAGGGTAACCCAGAGAAGAGTTCATTCTTTGCTGGGGCAAAAATCAAAGCCATTGTCTGACTGTAATAAGAAAATGAAGACAAGCATGCACACAAAACCAAAAAGAAAGCTTGGGGTAGGTTGCACTAGTCAATCTGACTTCTGTCAATTGCTGCAAGATGAACTGAGAAAGGCCAGGAGTCCATAATAATGTCCAAAAGAAATAATAATAGTAACAGAATGTATGCTAGAGAAAGGTCAGACCCTTCAACATGCATTACATGACTGAAGCCCAACTACGAAACAATAAGATCATGTAGCCCACAGCAGACAAATATGCACCTGCTGCACCAGGGGGTAGATCAGGCCGGAAAAATGGATCTGCACTTGCCATACCAGAACCAAGTAGGCATGAGGATGTGGACTCAGAGTGAGGGTGAACTGTAGCAGACGAGTTTCTAGAAACAGAAAAATTGCAGCAGGGACACTATCGGAAAAGCCCTGAGGCATTGTTGCATAGAAAAACATGGAAAGATACGTCATGACATTCTCGACAACCTAGTATTTAGGAGCTCTAAATGCCACACGTGCCTTCAAAACCTGCATGAAGACGTGGCCCTGCGGGAGGCTGAGTTTTTGACTCAACCAGAAAAGTCAAATGATCATGTATGTTCATACCCTAAAGTTTACACTGACTCCCTCTGAGGAGGTCAGCACAACCTTGGTGTTTTCTCATCTGAAAGCAGAGGGAAATACAACGACTCAAGGAGTCAGGAGCCTACAGGAGATAACGCCCTCGGAAACCATCAAGGCCTGAACACAGCAGGAAGTCAATGCATGTCAATTCTCTCTCCTTATTTGTAATTAAGGCAAATTTGGTCACAAATTGATGCAGTCAAATGTTAGTACACAAAGAAAAAAATGATAATTGGGACCAGCAGATGGCATAATGGTTACATTGATGGACTCCCACATGGTCAACCGAAGTTTGAGTCCCAGACTGGGTAGCTTAAACCACCAGGTATGGGACCAGCAGTTGGTGTAATGGCTAAGTCGCTGGACTCCCATGTAGTCAATCGTGGTTTGAGTCCCAGACCCGGTGGCTTAAACTCACGCAGGGTGCAAGTGCGTGCATGCCTAAGATCCCGAGTGGAGAAGGGAGGAGAAGGGATTGTAGCATGGCTATCCCCCCTTGGGGATAATTTCTCACTTTCTGTCTCTCTGTCTCTCTCTGTCTTTCTGGCGAGCGCATGTGCACTATAGCAAAAACCTCTCCAAAACAAAAACAAAAACTTCACACCAGGTGCATGTGCATGTGTGCCCAAAATCCCAAGAGGAGAATGGAGGAGAAGGAACTGTGGCACGGCCATTCCCCCCAGGGGGTGATTTCTCATTATCTATCTCTCTGTCTCTCTGAGGAGCACATGTGCCCTAGAGCCAAAACCTCTCTTAAAAAAATATATGGGGGCAGAAGAGAGATTAGAAGTAGCTGACTCTACCATGCATGGTCTGACATTTTCTAGTAAAAGTTGCTTAAGATTTCTAGTATTTGAATGACAGTAAAACCAATGTCTCCTTGTATAATACATTGGCAAGACAGTCTTTAAGGAGCATTTCTGACCACCTGCAATTCTTTTCTAACCATGTTCCAAAATTTTATACAGAATATTTTTACTTTATTGCCCGCATTTTCCCTTATTGCCCCATCTTAATTAATCTTAGGGGATAAAAAGGGTAGAAGCTATCTTCAAAAAATTTGACAAATACAAAATTTGAGATTTTAAGTATTTCAAAACAGAAACTTATCTTGACCAAATTTATATTTCTTAGGAATGATCTTGAATTTGGTACCAAAATAAAACTGCTAGTTGTAAGACACTTTCTATTAAAAGATCACCGCTCACGCAGTTTCTATCAATGATGCACAAGAGCAGTTAAAAATGTCCATAATCTCACAAAAACGGTCTGACACACTCGTCATCTCGGCTTGGAGTAAACAAACAAACAGAAACTCTTTGTCTCAGAAGCCCCAATCCCACTCTGTAACTCTGTGGAGTCCTTCAAGATCCATTCTTGATTTTAAGCCCTCTGGCCCATTTGAATAGAGAAAAGCTTACCTCTGTGTCACTTAACACCATAGGGGACAAAATACCCCTAAAAAGAAACTGACCACAGAAGTCCGTTTTCTTGTTTTTCTCTTATTCTTTTGTTTTGTTTCGTCTTGGCGAACGACTACCTAGTCCCATCTCACATTGGACTCTGAAGGGAAAACAGGCTGCTGTAGATTATTCCAGGGATACAGTTTATCTGGCAGGTGTTAAACAATGTAGGCCAGTGGCAGACAGTGTGGTGTTAAGGCACTAGACTCCCACATGGTCACTGTGGTTTGAGTCCTGGACTCGGTGGCTTGCTTTTCTCACTTTTCCCTTTCCCTCTCTCTGATGAGTGCCCATGCCCTATAGCAAACTAAAAAATAATAATAAGAAGAAATAAAATAAAATAAAAAATTATTTTTAAAAAAGTATGATTTCACAATGCTTAAGCCAAGAATCAGAATGGTCAATGCACTGTGTGAGAAATCTCTCAGGCTCTGACTCCAAAACTCAGTATACATTTTAAGAGGCGGTGTCACGTTGGGTTTTTTTTGCTGTGCCTGATCGAATACAGATTGAGAAAAAGAGGGTCCACACAGTTTAGGCAAATGAATGGAAGGGCAAGATAGTAGTAAATAAAATGATTTATGAAGCCATATTCTTTGTGGTTTCTTCCTTATCCTCATGGGTCCTGCTGTTTCTTTTATCATTTTTTTTTAAAGTAATCTTCTAGAAGGCCAAATGATAGTGTGAGGGTAAAATGCAATGCTGTGTGAAACTGATCCACATGGGAAGATTCCAACCATGGGTACAGAGACCTCCCCCCCTAGAGTATGCTGGGTATACATGAGGACATGATCAGGGCTGGCTGAGGCTGGGAAAGGACCATGGCACCCAGACTCTGTTGGGGGTGCCTGTCTCTCAGTCTCCATCTCTCTCATCAAAGAAAGAAAGAAATATAAACTTAAACATTCACTAATGAGTGAATACATATATAAAATAGAGCATGAAGTAGGTACCAAAAGAAAGAAGAACACATGACCTCCACTCCCAGTGTTAGTGATCCAGTTCTTCCTCTAGAGATAACTATCGTTTTTGGTCTATTATGACTCCCTCGGGAACATCCCATACGTTTACAAGTACAATCACACATTGCACATGGTCCATGGAATACTCCCTGATGGACCAAAAGAAGACAGATAAACGAACCGCAAAGTCCATTTACTCATACTATGGAAGGTCTCACCTACAAACGCAGCTTATTTGTTAAGGAAGTATTTCATTTGTACTACAAGCACAAGAGCATGGTAAAAGGAGGGCTATGAAAATAGTGATGGGCTACTGGGAGAACATAATCTTCGCTTACTATTATATACTGTGAATGCATTTTAATGTTTCAAGTACTAGTTATCCCTTAGCAGAAAAAATAAACAACCCCCTGCAGTTTGGTCCACACTGGACTCCAGAATAAGTATGTTTTTCAGGAGTTTAGGGCAACTTGTCAGAGGCTCCTCTGCATGAGACGGTTCATTTATACAAGGTGGCAATGACACTACGAACGCGGCCTGTGCAATAGCGATGAAGGGAACACGAGTCTTTGTTTCAAAAATATTCTAATTTCTTAGTGAGAGGAAACATACTAAAACTCCCAAATAGAGGCACTATTCACACAAATACTGTGCGATAAACTCTCTCAGTGTTTATAAGACATACAATGTGTGATGCATGATAAATACTCAACAACCAATTCCTATTTTATTATTACTTCTATTGTTACTAAAGGTGCTACTAAGGAAGAGTAAATGCCCTGAAGAAAGATGCTCAAGGGATCAGGAGTAAACGAACAACAGAGAAGCATCTGGAGAAAAGGTCTCTGATGAAGACCTGAGACTCGAAGAGTAACTGGACTTTCAATAGGAATGGAAAAATAAGAAAAAAGAATATTGTAGGCAAAGAAGACAGCTTGTATGAAGACGCATAAGGTGGGAAGCAGGTTGGGTCTGTGATGGGAAGTAACCCAGCCTTCTCCTTCTGGATCCATTCCCAGCTGCTCTGTATGAAGGCCCTCAGTGCCAGCTCAGCTCGAGCGTGGTCTGCTGCTACAGTCCTCCTGTCCTAGGTAGGGAGCAGTGTTGCTGTGACACCAGCAGGCCAGGGCCAAGACAGAAAAACTCCCCTTCAACAAGCTTATTTCGCACCACACAGCACAATAATCTACCTTCAAAAGTGTGTCAACACCAGCACCAAGAACAAGTGGACGTAAGCCTGTGTCTCATATCCGAAGGTAGGGCCAGCAGATGATGTAGTGGCTACGTTGCTGGACTCCCACATGGCTGGTTGTGATTTGAGTCCTGGACCTGAAGGCTTAAAACTCACACCAGGCCCATGTGTGTGCATGCCCAGAATCCCTAGTGGAGAATGGAGGAGAAGGGATTGTGGTGTGGTCATCCCCCTGGAGGGAAGGGAGCTGATTTTATTACTTTCTGTCTCTCTGGCTAGCACACATGCCTTATAACAACAACCAAAGGTACACGTGGAGACTGTTCCAAAAAAAGCAATTAGTGTACCACTACTTCCCCTGACATTCCAAAAAGTTCAACCAGAGCAATCTGGCCCCAAAGGAAGGGACTGAGCCCAATAATTCTCAACTTTGGATTACGCAGTAAAATTCAGAAGAAAATGAAGCTATTGTTTTTAAAATGATATTACAGGCTTAGTATTGGAAAACGACACTTCCCGCCTTCTGTTATGGTCAGCATTCTCAGGCTTACAGTTAGACCAAACAGTATTCTACTAGAGAAACACAAAGAGAAAGGCATGGCCCCCAAAGAGAACTATCACCCTGCTGGCTATTTACATGAAATTCTGAGTAGGTTCACTGATACTGGTTGTAAATATAACACACAACTGACAAAAAGCACAGTCTTAAATGATCCTTTACATGCCACTTTCTCTACCCTATTAAGATGCTCGTTGTTTCTTTGATTTATCTGATAATAAATTTTTGATGACTGGTAAGTCTCATAAAATTGCTCTGGTGCTGACTACACTGATTAATAAGTCTGAAGAATCGAAAGTGTCAGGAATTCATGTGTAAGAATAAGTTACTGCCAAACATATATTAGGTATTACATAAAATATAGAATAAAAAAGGTTGATCTGGTAATTTTACCGTGTATCCATTTTCCTGTAACAATTTATATTCACGGTCATCATTGTCTTCCATTGTCTTTAAAAAAAAAAATCAGTAAAATAAATCCAGATGGGGGCAAAGTCAAGAATTAAACTACATTTAAAAAAAAATATATTGAATTGATATAGACAGTAACTTGTTTTCAAAAATAAATAAATGAATAGCGAGCTCAGAATTAGAAATACTTTCTGGAACAACCCTAGAGATTATCTAGTTTAAACATCTCACTTTAAAGATGGGGAGGCTGGGGGCCAGCAGGTGGCATGGTGGTTAAGGTGCTGGATTCTCACATGGCTGACCCTGGTTTGAGTCCTGTCGGCTCGCTTTCTCACTTTCTCTCTCTCTGGTAAGTGCACACCCCCTATAGCAAATTAAAAATTAATGAGAAAAAATAAAGAATTCTTTATTAAAAAAAAAAAGATGGGGAGGTACATGGAATGAGATCATTTACCACATATGTAGGCGTTTGTAAACAAACAAAAAGAACAAATTACATATTTTGATTAAAAAGACAAGGTTTATAATAAAAGTCAATCAGTATGTACCTGGAGCTTTTTTTCTGTAACAAGTTTAAGATTCTTATTTTCCCTTCTTTTTCCTTGGAGCATCAAGGCAGAGTCACTGTGTCTTTACAGCAGGGTATATCATAGGAAAATATACAGTCCATCTTTGATTGCTCCCTCCATGCTGGGAAAGCGAATCGGCTTTAATTACATGGGAAGAGAATTCTATGCCCCATTATTAGTAGTCGATCTTACCAGAGATCTATTAATCCAGAGATCTCCTGAGACAGGTATGAGAGAGAGAGAAACATACATAAATGCTACCAGGGCTCCAGACACAGTTGTTTTTTTTTTTTTTTTTCTTTAACGAGATGGGGCTGGAAATCTCTGACATCACAATTTATGGAGCAAAACTTCAGTAGCTATTACATAGCATGCAAAGGTACTAGGATGAGGCTTCCACATGTACTGGAAGGAGTCTCATCACTCGAAGTGGACACAGAAGTCCTCCACACTGCATCCTTTCCTCTATATTCTTAAGAAGAAAACAACATTGGGTCCGGTGGTTCATTCTCTACATAACCCTCCCTTTCTACACTCTCTAGCCAAACACGACAAAGAGGGAGATTTTCTTAGCTCCTTTTGTTTCCCAGGGCATCTTCCGATTCTAATCATCTTCTGTTTTAACATGGTCCACTCTTTTATTGTTCAAATTATTTATTTAGTTCACTGTTATTATTATTTTTTAAATTTGACCAGAAAGAGACAGAAGGGGAGAGAAAGAGAAAGGGAATATACAAGAAAGCAAGTCACCAGGTCCGAGACTCGAACCATGGTCAGTCATGTGGGAATCTAGAGCCTTTAACCACCATGCTACCTACTGGCCCCCAACACGGTCTACTCTTAAAGATTAAATATGAAAACAATGACCCCTCTGCCAGGAACAGGGGCCTCTGACGTGGCCCTACAATGGAACAGTGGTTAACCTACATGTTTTAGAGGAACACACAACTCTGAGCCAAGCTTACAATAGGTGTGGGAGTGGGAGTGGGGTGGGATAGATTGAACCTTAGCGCGGAGGTCCCCAAGCCCCAGGCTGCTGACTGGTGCCAGTCTGTGGCTGTTCTCCCCACCTACCCACCCACTAGCGGCACAGTAGGGGATGGGTGGCAGGCGGTCAAGCCAGGCTTTGACTGTTTTCAGCCACTCCCTGTCAGATCAGCAGGGGTATTGGATTTTCATGGGGCCATGGCACCTATTGTTTTGAAACTTTCACTGTATACTGTAATATGGCAGTGGTGGAAATGGGGTGAACGGTGGTTGTGGTGTGCTTGGGTCATTCTGAGATCAACCTCACTCTGCTCCCCATCCAAGGGGAGACTGTCTTCAACAAGGCCAGTCCCTAGTGCTGGGAACGCTTAGAGCCGCTGCCTTAGGGAGTCATTTATATGCATTCACTAATAAACAGAATATCTGTCTCTGTGAACAGGACAACAGAAGAAGAGAGTAAAGAGAAGGATGTGGACAAACTGATAGAGAACTGCATGCTCCTTCTAGGCCTTTGCTAATGCAGTGTTGTGGGTGGAACTGTGTCTACCTTCTCACTCCCTGTTCATTGGCTGCAGGCCTAACCCAATACCTAGAATGTGACCACATTTGAAGACAGGGTCTTAATAGAGGCATTTAAGTTAAAATAAGGTTATTAGGGCTGACCTTCACCCAGCATGACTGGTGTCCCTATGAAAAAGGGGAAATTTGGATATAATATGGCACAGAAAGAGGATGAAGTGAAGACATACAGGGAGAAGAAATGTCTACAAACCAGAGAGAGAAACAGATCCTCCCTCACAGCCCTCAGAAAGAAACCAGTCCTCCTGACAGCTTCCTCGGGACTTAGAGCCTGCAGAACAGTGAGACAATGTATTCTGCCCTTTAAGCCCACTCAGTTAATAGTGCTTTGTTATGATAACTGCAGTCCTAGCAGACTAACACAAAGAGTAAAGACAAAATAAGAGCTTAAGTGAGGAAAAGCCCACATACCTACTCAGTAAACTTGCCAAGTAAAATAATCCAAACCTTGATGATAATTTAATCTCTAAAAAAACACTACCCAATCAGAGGGAAAATTAAATGTACATTTTGAAGAAGGAGGTATGTATGTTCCAAATGAGACTGTTAAAAAATAAACTATTAAAGGGACCAGCAGTTAGCATGATGGCTATGTTTCTGACTCCCACGTAGTCAACCGCGGTTTGCGTCCCGGACCCGGTGGCTTAAAACTCACGCCAGGTGCGTGTGCATGCGTGCCCAAGATCCTGCGAGGAGAATGGAGGAGAAGGGACTGCGGTGTAGCCATCCCCCCTGGGGGGTGATTTCTCACTTTCTGTCTCTCTGTCTCTCTCTGTCTGTCTGGCGAGCGCACGCGCCCTATAGCAAAAACCTTTCAAAAAAAATAAACTATTATAGCAGAATACAACTTGACCACAAACATTTTTCAATACCATAAGTATTAAAAACATGTATGGAGTAATACACAAATACAACAGAACACAATATGAAAAGTTATGGGACCAGCAGTTAGCATAATGGCTATGTTGCTGGACTCCTATGTAGTCAACTGTGGTTCGAGCCCCGGACCTGATGGTTTAAACTCATGCCGGGTGCGTGTGCGTGTGTGTCCAAGATCCCAAGAGGAGAATGGAGGAGAAGGGATTGCGGTGTGGCCATCCCCCCTGGGGGGTGATTTCTTGCTTTCTGTCTCTCTGTCTCTCTCTGTCTTTCTGGTGAGCACATGCGCCCTGTAGCCAAAACCTCTCCAAAAAAAAAAAGAATATGAAAAGTTATTTCCTTAATGTTTGATGAATAAATTGGGATACTGGTAAATGCCTGTAAACATAACTCGTGTTTAGGCTTTTTATCCAATAAACTCGATTGAAACTCTTTTCATAATATGTACTCTCAACCAAAATACCCAACAACACAGAAGAACCCTTAACTGCCAAAAATAATAATAATTTTTAAAAACCTTCCAGAAATACCCTACCAGAATAAGAGACTAGAGTTCAATAAAAAGCCAGTGTATAATAAAACAAGATACCACTCTGTAAAGAATAGAAATCACAGACAGCTTTGCTTGGTTATAAAAGCACCACTTTTTAATTTATCTCTCAAATAAAAACAGCAAATTCAGGCAGTAATTCATCTTTGCTGGATGAAAAGCATCAAGCATTGAACTCAACGATGCCTGGGAGTTAATAAAGGTTATCAATATGTGGAGCTGACCGATTTCACTTCCCTGAGTAGGTCGATATCAAATACTACAATATGATTATGCCAAACGAATATCACCAGAAAAAGAACTCAAAGTAACTCCCCTTGAAGGAAAAGTAACATGACACACATCCCTCTGGAATGTAGATAGAGTCTAGCTTATTGTCCGGTCCAATGAGACCAATGATCCATATTCTGTTTCCCTGCAGTTCGTACTGGAATGTATTTTGTTGTACATTATGGGCTGGATAACACAAGCGGAGCCGATGCGAACTTGATCGTCAACAGCCAAGTGGGAGGTGGGGTGGGAAGGAATGGGGAGGAGCAGGAAGGACAAGTCGGCGACAGAGGGAGACTTGGACTGCTCTGCTCTCTGATGTCCTGTGTCACACCCTGCATGGAGACACAGCCTGAACTGCAGTGCTGCAGGTCACATGGCCAATCCCCGGTCTGGATCCCCAGATCAATCTGAAATCACACCAGACACACATGCGCATGGGTGTCCACGACCCTGAGGAGCTGCAGGGGTGGGGAAAAGCCCAGCGTCTGACGACACCCTGTCTAGGGTGCTTCTTCTTCTGATTCTCTTACCTCTGTATACATACTCTATCATGAATAAAAAATTAAAACAATACAAAACCAGATAACTCAAGTCTTACGTAAAAGCCTCTGGTAGTACCAAGTTCAGAATAAACATTTCTCTTCTCCCTTTGGTATAGCAGTCATGGTTTTGTTGCCACCTCTGCCTGATAGCTATTCACTGCTCTTTACAGCTCATGTTCAGCATACCAGTCACTGAATAAAATATAAACTGCATTGGGTATAAAATCCAAATACGGAGCTCGCTTTCATTGTTCGAAACTCATCTCACCGTCCTCGGCAGAGCTCTCAGGCAAGCACAGTGTGCTGGAGCCTGGCCATGTCAGAGGACCAGAAGCAGCAGGGAAGGAATGATCACAGACATACGAAGAGTCCTTTTCCAAGTTTGGATTTGTATCTGTGACACATCAGAGTGAAAAACATTCCAGAATAGAATACGTATAAAATAGGCTCACTAACTGGCTTTAGGAATACCAGCTAGATTCCTAAAGCTGGCTTTTTTTTTTTTTTAGGTTTTGTTTTGTTTTGCATGCATTCACCAGAGAGGAGAGAGACAGAGACAGGGAAAGTGAGAAATCACCTCTGGGGTGTATGGCCATGCCACAATCCTTTCTCCTCCATTCTCCTCGTAGGATCTTAGACATGCATGCACATGTGCCCAGCATGATTTTCAAGCTACTGGGTTCAGGACTTGAACCATGGTCAGTCATGTGGGAATCCTAACCACCACGCCACCTGCTAGGTCCTTGACGCTGGTTTTTAAGCTCTGGGAAGGTTCGTCTTTGACTTTCACTGATTTGTCTGGGGAACAGAAGATTCCCAACTACACCTCACAGAATCCAAATGTACTGGAAATGTCCAATGGGAAACAACTTCTATTTAAAAACCTGCACCATTTTGCATGCACTATACAATTATACAAAAGTAAAGCCTCAAAAGCTGGCAAAAACTTTATATATGAAACAAGTAGTGACAATGCAAAAAAAAAAAAAAAAAGGAAAATACTAATTACCTGTAAAATATACATAAATAATAGTGCTTACCAAGTTATAAAATGGACAAGAAAAAAAAATGCTTTTAAATACAAGATACATTAAGTGATCTACCAAAAACTAAGAATAAAGAGAAAGCTGCTATGGATTCATTCTAAAATAGTCTATGTTCCTCTGTTACCTTATGGAGGGTGGAGTTCATTTATTACTAAGGTAATTAATAGTTCATGACCACACACAGAAATAGTTGAACGACTAAATTAAAGATCAACAGTTGATATTACATTTTGATTTACTTTCATTTCTAATTCAGTGGGAGAAATATTCGACTTCTTGCACTTGTAACATATTTACTAACAGAATAAAACCAGGCAGTGGTACAGTGGTAACCCAACTGGACCTACGTGGGGAAGAAAGGTCCTGGGCTTGTGTTCTGGGAGCTCCCTGAGCACACTAGGCACACATGGACACCCATGATCTGGGTTAGCGAGACTGAGGGTGGGTCATGGTATCCGGATCTTCCTCAGGGGTGGAGGCAGCCTCTCTCTCTCTCTCTCATACACACACACACACACACACACACACACACACACACACATTAAAAAATTAAAAACTTGGGACCAGCAGTTGGCGTAATGGCTATGTCGCTGGACTCCCATGTAGTTGACTGTGGTTCAAGTCCCAGACCTGGTGGCTTAAACTCACATTGGGCACATGTGCATGTGTGCCCAAGATTCCAAGAGGAGAATGGAGGAGAAGGGATTGCGGCGTGGCCATCCCCCCTGGGGGGTGATTTCTTGCTTTCTGTCTCTGTGTCTCTCTGTCTTTCTGGTGAGCGCACACGCCCTAGAGCAAAAACCTCTAAAAAAAAGATTAAAAACTTAAAAAAATTATTAACTGCAAAAAAAGGAGTGATATATAATTTTATCATTTAAAGTAAGCATAAAAATAAAGTGAACATAAGTGATGTGACACAATACTACCAAAAAACCCCATGTTTTATGTTTCCCTTTTCTCTTTGATACTTCTTAGCAGTATTGGCTAAGTGCACATATTTGCATGCAAAGAGGTGCAGAGATGTCAAAAATTTGAATCATATTTTATATTATGGAGGAAATGTGATAATACATTTATTAAGTTTAAAAAGAAACCAAAATATACATATGTAGCATCTATAAAAGAAATATAAATTAGTAGAAACAACGCACATAGTCAACTTTTAAAAATAAAAACAATCTTTATATCAAAAACCTAAAAACGATGATTCTTCATATTTATGGTTGCTACACACAAATGCTATTTTTCTGTGGCTGAATTTGAGCTATTTCCTGACATAACCATGAAAAGGGAAGTCTAAATTGTTCTGCATATTGATTGTCACTAACTGCTAAAATTCACTAACTGCTAAAAATGTCTGGCTGGTTAACCCTCTCTTCCATCTTTCTGAAGACACTTCTAAAACCATTTACTGGTTTTGTGCATTCACTTCTACCTTACCAGAAAATAATAAGTTTGTAGTCATGATTTCTTTCTGCACAGGGCTGCCTGAAATTGAATGGGCTCACCTATCAGTTTTGAGATACTCTTGCCTTTTGGTGGACCAGATACATCAGTGAAGTTATTTAAAGTACTTCCAGGCCACTGACTCAGCAGCCATTAGAGGATATGGTGGCTCTCTAATAAAGCTCATTTATGTCCATTATAGCCTTGTAATAGATTTGCACATTGTGCAGGAAAACGAAACAAAACAAAAACGACAAAAACAGCACTTAGCTTTAATTCCACAAGTACAACTTGAGAAACAAAACCCAGGAGCTTCAAAAAAATATTCTTCTTGACACATGATTTACGTTGCTAGATGTCTGATGAAGAGAAATTCTGCACTTTTTTATATCCTTGTTGGCCATGTAGTCATCAAGCATTACTTTGTTCAAATGTTTCCGTTCAAAAAAGAATAATAAATGGGCCAGCGGGTGGTGTAGACATGAAGGCAGCTGGATCCCACCTGGCCAACTTCACGGTATGAGTCCTGGACCTAGCGCTTTGAGAATCATGCTGGCACTTAGGCATGCGTGCCCCCAGATTTTAAGAGGAGAACAGAGGAGAAAGGACTACAGCATGGCCATCTCCCCAGGCAGGGGTGTGGGAGGGTGTGTGTGGGGGTGATTTCTCACTTTTCCTCGCGCTCTGACTCTGGTGAGTGTACATGCCCTATAGCAAAAAAAAAAACAAAAAACAACAACAAAAATAGAATAAGAATATGGCTTGTATTTATTTAAGAGCAAAAAATAAAACACACACGGGACGAGTTGGCGGCACGGCAGTAATGCAAAGCTCCGCAAGGCTAGGCCAGCAAGTGGAGGGCCCAGGTGTACACACGGCCCTGCTGTCCTTACGGGCACTCACCTCTGCCTGTGATCCAGGCTACAAGGGTAGGCATGCACTGCGGTCTGAGGTTGTTGTTGAGGGTCCCTGCCTCTTTCTCTCTTATGGAAGAAATAAACTTTAAATAAACTTTAAAACACACACACACAGACACAAATCACACACACAAGACTGGGGCACCTTTCCTTAGAGAAAAGAAAGGCCCAAGACAGGAAGAAGGACAGCTGGGGAAGCCTCTTTTGAGTCATGTCATGCTGGGAATGAACCTTAGCATGCCCCAGCTTGTAAACGGCAGCCTTCATAAGGCCACCTGCTTTCCAAATGCCTCTTTCAAGCCACACATTTTCAGCCTAACATTTGCCGGCCCTCTTCTTTGGTTAACACAATGACAAGAGTTAACCTGTCAGCTATTAGAATGGCTTGTGGTAGCTCTCCACCTTGCTTGATGGAAATGTGAAAAGTGTGAGTTCCTCCCTTTCACAAGGAATCTTGTCATGGGGCCTGACTTCAACATGACTGCCCATCTTGGGAGGGAAAATCTACCTTCTGGAAATGTAACAAGTGGTGACTATTCCATCATAATTATGCTTCACAGAAATAAAAAAGGTCAAACGAGACGTGCGCCATCAAATCACGAGTTAAAGGTGACTGCGTAACTCAACCGCCGACTGCAAATGCTAACACGCTTGCGGCACGTGCTCCTCAGCAATGGCCCTGACCACACTGCTTCACTTTAAAAGAAAGAAGAACTTACAGCGGGCAGCGACACGGGCCAATATGTTGCCCTTGCAGAAAGTACGACAGAGGAACAAAGAGCAATCTCCACTTTGAGAAATGAGGAGGACATGATTAATGCCAGAAATGTACTCCACAGAACAGTCTCCGTGGCTCCTAGCAGACACACCTACCTACACACCCCCTTGCGTAACCAAACATGTTCGTATCCTCACCAAGCTAAATCACCTCTGGGTATGTTAATTCTTCCTAAACACAGATTTTACTGTTTTGTTTCAAACCTCCATGTCTCTTCCTGGAGTCCATTAGAGCCTGTAAATCAGATAATCCATCTTCTTACTGTCGCGGCCCTAGTCAGAAGGCCATGAGGATGTGCTGAGGAGACAGAGGTCACCATGAAAGTCGACCTCCGATGTGAAGGAAAATAAACCATTTCGGTAAGTTCTTTAGTTGTTTACTGTTCTCATTTAGGTAACAGGTTCATTAGTTAGGGGGAAAAAAAAGAAAAAGATAAAAAAAGGAAAGGCAGTTCATTGGTATTTTAAATGCTAAAACCAAACTATACTTCCATGGTAGTTTAAAGGCATATGTCTTTACATACATATACACACACACATATACTCGTATAAATATATCATCTTTATCGATGGAGGTATATGTGACTTAAATAAAAAACACAAAGCAGTGACAGTGAGGAGCTATAGGTTTTAGAATAGAAGATCTAAAACCGAGGCACTGAACATAAAATTAGCTATTAAAAAAAAAAAACAAAAAAAACAAAACAAGTATCATGCATAAATTGCCCTCCATGAAGGATGCCACATGTACAACTTAAAAAAAAAGAAAAAGTAGCCAAATGCCTGCTAATTAGGGTAACATTTCTTCAGACAGTTGGGAAGAAAGCTAAAATTTCTCTAATTATGAAATGGCTGCTTAAAACAATCAAGCATTAGGTTGGGATCTAATTATAGGAAGATATACTCATATCTAGCCATATAAAGGAGGACCTGAAATGCTTAAAAATCAGTGTATATTGATCTGGTGAAATACAATGGTGATATTTTTGTACAGGTGTTAAAAAAAAAAAAAGACTAGGAGTTTGACTTAGTGTCTCATTTAGCCAATAACAGTCCTCATTTGGGGTAGTATCGTCGCTTAGGGTAGAGAGTGGTAAGAGCTTCAACAAGACACAGAGAAGAGAACAGAAAATTGAAACAGAGGAAGTAGTTACTATTCTTCCCATGGAGAAAAGAGCTCCCAGCATACCCCTGCCCTTAAGCACATTCCAAGGGTGTCTTCCTAGAAGCAGCTCATCTACACACTTCTACAAACAGCAAACAGGGTATAGGCGGTCCCTCTAGAAAGGGAACAATGGCTGTCCCATGCTCATGTAAGCTTTTTAATGTTGATTTAACCATAGAAAATTTAATACGGTACTTCTGATGGAAAAGGAACAGAAAAGCCAAGCTACAAGGCAAATTCTTAGATTAACCCAACCTTCAAAATACATTGCTAACAACACAGATAAGAATATATACATTAAATACAGTACTGACTAAAACGTCATGTCATGTATTCCCTTTTAAATAACCTACCGAGGAGCTCAAACAAAGTAACAAACTTGTCGTCTATTAAGAATATATACATTAAATACAGTACTGACTAAAACGTCATCTCATGTATTCCCTTTTAAATAACCTACCGAGCTCAAACAAAGTAACAAACTTGTGGTCTACCCAGAATCCTAACCATGTTGAAAAAAACACCATTAAAAAAATAGACATAGTTTGTAATAGTGTGCAAGGGTGCCTAATTGCTTAATAAAGACTCTGAGGCAATATAAAATCCATAAACTCACAATTTAATCTTTAAAAATGAAATTGAAATTACAATTACTTTCACAGTCAATGTATTCTAATCCTCTGTAAATTATAACTTAATCTATGGTAAATTTAAAATTTGTTAACTAGAATAAGAAACAAGAGTATTTTCTCCAATTTTGAATGAACAGGAATTTACTAGCCTATTTTTTCTGTATATTATCATATGTAGAATATAGAAAAATAGCCTATACCATGGAAAAGGAGTCTATAAGCTAACAGAAAAAGTAGCAATGGTACAAACAGCACACTGCCTATACACAGTCGATACTGAGTAAGTGTTGAAAGAATGAATGAAGGGGTCCAGCAGGTAGCATTTTATTTAAGGTGCAGGACACTCCCACATGGCTGACCACGGTTTGCAGCCTGGACCTGTTGGCTTGCTTTCTCACTTTCCTTTTCTCTCTCTCTCTCTCTCTCTCTCTCTGTCTTGCTCAGGTCAAATTAAAATAAATGAATAAATAAATAAATGTAAAAGAATGAATGAATACATGATCACTGATAAACTAAAACACACATACAACATACATAACTTACACATCCATTCAGTATGCTGTGTATAGACACTAAACCCCAGCAATTAATGTTCACATGTGCCTACTGGCTTCTAAGTAATCGGTTTACAATAGCTCCATACATACAAATGATTTCTGCCCTGTCTCTAGCATCCTGCCCTTCAAACTCTCCCTCCACACATACACCCATGAAGACAATTACTGAGGGTTTGCAAAGGAAGCTGTAGATGGTTCTGTGAAAGGAAGAAACAGCTTCATCCAGGGAAAGAATCCTAGGAGGGATTCTGTGCCTTTTCAGTGTCCTAGATCTGAAGCACTTCTCCCATACGGCCCGCATCACTCCCTACTGAAGTTGGTTAAGTTGCCTTAAATGGTAGCCTGTAGCCATTCATGTAAAAGCATCTTGTTTTAGGAATGAGACTCTTGTTTAGAAGGGCTGAAAGAACTTTAGTCGCTCTTCCATCTGTGTGTACAGGTTCAATGTACCTCTTGCCTAAGGTTATGGCAACATGTACAAGAAAAAGCAGTTATTCTTGAAACCAGAAAGCGCCCAATGTTAGAATGGAAATATCAAAATGCAGTGCCAAGACATAGTCAGTTAGGACATGTGTAACACAAATTCATGGCTGTACAGGAAAACCAGAAGTACTCAAACCAAAGAGAAATGAAAAACAACCAATGAAAAATGTTTTTTAAAAAGTTAAGTTCAAAAATAAAAAAAATAGAAGTTCTCTCCCCAAAGATACCTGATAAACCAAGTTCTGTATAGCTCCTCATTTACTAATAGAAAATTAAAGCTTTGTCTAAAACTCCCATCAGCAATGGTGGACAATTAAAGAGGAATGAAGTGAATAATAATTGGTTAATTTGCAATTATTTTTCATACATATTCATAATTAAAGAATTTCCAAGTCTGAGTTATATTTCTATTTAAAAAAATGGAATCTATAATTGCATGTATCTACATGGCTCATGGAACAATGACACATATCCTACACTGACCTCATTTGATTCTTAAGGTAAATCTTAAAAGACTTACATTGTAAATGTCAGGGTACAGTCTAAAAATTTTTTTAAATTTTTTTGGAGAGGTTTTTGCTATAGGGCACGTGCACTCACCAGAAAGACAGAGAAAGACAGAGAGACAGAAGCTGATAAATAACCCCCCAAGGGGGGATGGCCATGCTGCAATCCCTTCTCCTCCATTCTCCTCTCAGGATCTTGGGCACACATGGACACGCGTCCAGCGTGAGTTTAAGCCACTGGGTCCCGGATGTGACCCATGGTCGACTACATGGGAGTCCAGCAACATAGCCATTATGCTAACTGCCGGTCCCAAAACAAAAAAAAAATTTAAACCATGCTTCCAGCTGCTTTTATCTATGAAGATATGCTATCATTTTGACAACTTGAGTGAATTTAGTTTGAATGCCCTTGTTCTCCACAGCTCAGCCTCTCTGTGATTCGGTCAGATGTAAACATGGCCATAGCAGGCCTTACATAGCCAAGCTGGAACACACACTGAGGCAGGAGGGTCAGGGACCAGAGCCAGCCAGTTACATGTGGAGGTTCTGTCCCATCAGTCAAGCTGGACCCACTGCCCTAAGACAGATTCAGTGAAGGCTGTGTTGAAGGTGGGGCATTTCTGGGATACTAAAACACAAAAAGAGATTTTTAACTGAATGTGACTAATTGTTGGGATATTCAAATTTTCAAAAATTGGTGCTAGACATAACAAACAGACTAAATCCAACTATGAATTTTTTTTTTCCAGATATTTTTCATGGATTCTTCAAACTATACAAGAATTCTGCTTTAGGGGTCAGTTAAACACAGAGATAAATGGCAGTTTGTCTGGGGGCTAAGAAAAGGGGGGGGAAATAATGGCAGAATATTAATTAACAACAGAAGTGCCAGTAAGTGGTAGAAATCTTCCAATTCTGAGACGCTGCAGAAAAAAGGCAAGGAAATATCTGGGTTTCAGGAATGGCGTCTCACACTTCCCCTTAACCTGAAGTGAGGACCCGAGGTATCGTGACACTGTGACTTTAAGCTGACTGATTCCTCCTCCTCATTCTTTGCCTTTCCTTTCTTCCTAAGAGATTGTCATCTTACTAGAATAAAAGCTTCTGAAGAATAGCAAGATGCTTTCCTAGTATTCTCTGCTGATTTTGTAAACAAACCGCTTAACAATTTTGTTCATAATACTTGCAATTCTTTGCATTCACAGAAGGAAAAAAATATGTTCTGAATTTAATGTGTCTGATAAATTTCCTTCGTGCCATGAATATTCAATTAATTTAACACTTTACAAATTCCTTAAACAAAATTGGTAAAAATTCCCTGGAACATGCCAATGGAAAATAATCTACAAACAGCAGAGACAATTACCACACGTGGTTTTTATTTTTTAATTGCCAGAGCCAATACCACACATATGCTTGCCTGAGAGAGACAGAGAAGAAGAAAGCACTCCCCCCACCCCCACCCCCACACACAGTGAGGCATGGTCTTGCCACAATCCGTCCATTTCTACTTCTTGTCAGGATTTTGGGCACACATGCACAGGCACTGGTGCTTTTTAAGCCACTGGAGCCGGCATTCCAAGTTGGCCACGTAGGATCAGACTCCCCTAACACTAGACTAGGGGCTGACCCCCACATGTGGTTTTTAATAAAGCATTTAAAAATGCTATGTGCTAATTGCCACCAGTAGGACGATATCGCACAATCGTTTCTAAAACTGGCATCATTATAAATACTGTAAAGTCACGGTTTATCATTTTACACAATCGTGGTTTACTTACTATTTGTATGTCTCAGAACGGATGTACTCAAACACATGAGATACCCCAAGCTGGAACTGGTCGGCAATTGGGGTTACCCAGGGATTGTTCTCTGCTTTGAAGACCTGCTTTTGACCAGTTAGATCCAAGTTTCCTGAAAAGATAAAGAGGGGGAAAAAAAAAAGGTGAAGGTCATTTTGTCTGACACAGACCTGGTCTAATAAGTCCTATTCTGTAACCACAGCACAATTCTAAGTACCTTGAGGTCATCTGACTTATTTTTTATTTTTAAAATGTATTACCACAAGTCATCACGGGTACGCAAGCAATGGTACCAACCAGACCTGGCCCAAGAAATTCCTTGCCCAAGAAAATAAGGACAAAGGAGAGAATAAAACGGGAAGAGAGATGGAGGGAAGGAGGAAGGAGGGAAGCAGATCTGGAAGGCATTCTTGCCAATACAGCATATGTCTTATTTTTGTAGATATCCACTACAGACACTAAAATAATATGCTCAAGATTGAGAGAGGTGACAACATTTAAACCCCCCTAGAATTCTGTCTTGAAAGTATCAACGTACATCACGTCTGATCTAAGCCCAATCTGACCAACATCGCTTTTCCATGAACCAAAGTAGAATATGAATGAAGACAGTAAGATTAGTCAATCAAATTACTCCATTATTCAAGTAGCATAAGCACATCTCAGATTAGCAATAAATGAATCTCATTAACATGGTAATGATAGAGACTAACATTTGTATAGCTCTCATCAGTTTACAAATTGCCTTTTAAAATAATTTCCTCATTTAATTCTCCAGCAAACCTTCAGCCTGTTATTAATATCACTTTATAGGAGAAGACATAGAAAAGTGGAAAAATTAGTAACTAACTTGTCCAAGATTAGAAAATGTCAGCGAAGGGACTTGAACCTAGGACTTCTGACTCCAAATCTCATATTGTAATCTTTCTGCAGTGTCTGGTGATACTTTCAAGGTTACATATCAACCGAGATCAACCAGGATGATTTCATGAAGGTAGCACAAAAAAGCCAGCAAACACCACCTCATCTGAAATTTCATCTGTTAATGATCAGTTAAATCTAATTTTTTTTTTTATTTTTGTACATTCAAAAATGGAGAAGGCAATGTGTAAAAGAACTCCCCATAATGTGCCTGCCTCTGGAAGAGAAACCCAGGGACAGAGAAGTGAAACAGCAGAGATCTAAGTAGCTTTCTTGGCAGCGGCCTCACTGAAGAACTTTCACTACAAGTCCTACTGAGCAAGTCCATTTCTGACTCCTGGTGCAAAGCCCAGAGCTGTTCAAACATAGACACCCAGCAATTATCTTTCCCAAGACACAAGCAAAGTAACACGCTTGTCCTGTTCTGAGACTCTGCTGCCTATTTTTTTATAACTGACAAAGGATAATGAAAACATACTATAGAATACAAGTAGATCACAAAGTAAATAATTTCCTAGCTGATTTGCACTTGGGAAGTGAAAGAATAAATGAACATTTTCACTAGGAACATTGTACAATGTTCCTTTAAATAATAAATAAATAAATAAAAATAATAATAAAAATAGAGCAGATACTCAGGCCAGCAGGTGGTTAAGACTCCCACATGGCCAACTGTGGCTCAAGTTCCAGACTCAGTGGCTTCAAATTCATGACGGGCACATGTGCATGCATGCCCAAAATCCTGAGAGGAGGGCTGGAGGAGAAGGGGTTGTGATGTGGCCATCCCCCCTTGAGAGTTATTTCTCACTTTCCCTCTCTCCGTCTCTCTTCAGTGAGCCCATGTACCCGATGGCAAAAAACAAAAACACAACCTTATTAAAAAAAAAAAAAAAAATATATATATATATATATATATCCATACACACATAGACTCTTTTCTCTTTTTCTTCTTGGAACTATTCAGAAAGATGGGAAAAGAAAAAAAAAACATAAAGAAAACAGTTATCACCAAATATTAAGAAAGAATCATTCATCCTGGTATTGCTAAAGCTACTAGAAATTTGTTGGTATTAAATATAAAAAGAAGCAGATACGATGCTCTCCAAGATGATCAATATTGACAATGTCCTCATCTTCATGGTTAAACATCATTAGTCAGATATTAAGTCACCTGAGAAATTAATGAGTTGGTTTTCTACACTGTGATTCAGAAAGCTGCCCAAGGCAAAAAACATGCAAACCTAAGGGTCACACAGATTCTGCTTAGCTGAGGATCTTCCCTGGGTCTGATCTTGGTGGCAAGGGGCTGCCATTGATCCTTATTTTACCTTTACTCAGGGAGAGGGCTTTTTAGCTCTCCAACAATGAAACTGATGTCTTGTTCACTTTTCTCTCTATTTTTATTTTCCTTTTAGGATCTCCTTTGCTATTTATGTCCTCTCTTTCATACCATTTCCTCATTATGCCTTTTTGTCTAATTTCCCCTTTTCCTAAAAATGAATATAATGTAAATTTCTGGAAAGAAGTCATCCATCTAAACAGAAGTTTGTATTGCTGATATCCCATTTTACACAAGGGATATATGTGTCATCTACTCTTCTTAGAAAGCATGTGGCTATTGAGGGAAGGGCCTACATACTAGCTAATAACCACCATGCAGCAATTCAATAATAAGTTGGGGGGATAAGGTGCTGTATGTAACTACATTTTTCTTAAAACTGTCACTTCAGAAACAGTCTGTGTGGGGCCAGCAGGTGGTGTGGTAGTTAAGGGGGACTCTCATATGGCCAACCACAGTTGGAATTCTGAGCCTAGAGGCTTGGAAATCACACTGGGGTGGGTATGTGTATGTGTCCAAAATCCTGAAGGGAGAGTGGAGAAGAAGGGATTGTGGTGTGGCCATTTCTCCTAGGAGGTGATTTCTCACTTTTGTTCTTTCTGTCTCTGTCTCTCTCTCTCTAGTGAACATATGTGCCTTATGGCAAAAGAAAGCTATCTGGGCAGGGGAGGGGGGAGAAAGGAAAGAAATAACCTATGAAATATATTGTCATCTTCCTGCCTCTAAGCCTTGTCCACTCACACTGGCATGCGTTGACTGAAAAAAATAACAGAGCCTTTTAGAAAACACATGTAACCCAACGTGGAGGGAAAAAAAAGCTATAAATCCTTAGATGGCATGTTAACAGAATTAGGGCACGAACTAACTCCCAAGTAGAGGATCTCCCCATTAGTGGCTATTCTGCTCTAAAAATCTTTCCTCTTCATCCCCTAACATTGATGATACTCCTGAGAAACGGTCTGAATTTCTAGCTGATAGGACCATACCCTGTTACACAAGCATCAGAGCTTTTTGTTATTCACACATTACCATGAATTACTCATTAACTCAACTGGACTACTTTCTTTTTAGCATCTGGTTTGGATGATGATGTGAAAGTACAATTTTTTTCTTCTTCTTATCTTTTTTTCTTTTTCTTTTTACTTTAGGGAGAAGACAGGAAGAGAACAGAAGGTAGCTATGTTTGGAGCATGGAGCATTCTGATGAGACTGTATGTGTAGGCCCTTGGTCAGTGTGTGATAGGCGTAGACCAGAGGATCTGGGAAGGACGTCACAGATGAACCTCGGCTGTTCCAGATTTGCCCAGGGATGAGTGATATAGACAGTGAGGGGAAAAGATGCCTTTCTCCCAGCTGACTCACAAGCTCCCTTCTGCCAGGGTCCAAGACTTGCCCTGATAATCTGGGCGTATCAGTACTAATGAGTAAAACAGGTTTTAACAGACCATCCTTGAACTCAAGGTACAGCTGTGTATTTCTGTGGGCAAGAAAGATTCTGCATTCTACTACCAGCAAATTACAAACCCACCTTGGAATGTACACAACCTGCTTTAACTTATGCACAGCCTCTTACTAAGCTTGCAGTCTTCTTGGTAATAATTCTTTAAAAACAATGTACTCAAGTTCTATGCTCCCTGATTGCTACATACAGAAGACAAAACCTCGGGGAATAATGCCAAGAAAGGTCAGTCATGTTCTCTAGGCCCCTTTGTCTGAAGCCTCTAACCCCCTGGAGATCTGTCAATCCCAAGCGATGTCTCTATTTGGGTGCTGTCAGTGGAGACAGAAGAGGCGTAGAGGATTGTTAATGACGTCTGCTAACTGGAGCACACATGAGACACTGGATGCGAGCTAGACAAACTCCCTTCAGGGAGAAAGAGGCTCACGCTGATGTCTGAAAGTCAGAGTAAACAGAAAAGACCCTGAGTATCTTCATAGGCATTACTTCATACCCATCTGCACGTTCTAGCAGGCAGGGAGGGTAATCCAGCTCTTCCCCACCTCATTTATTTATTTTAGTACCAAATAATGCTACTATCTCACACTCACAGGTGATTCAGAGCTACATGACCTGGGGAGCCTAACAGGAAAGAATGATTTTGGTTCACTGGGGAGGGTGGGAGAGAGAGTGAAAAAAAGAAGAAATAGCTTTTTGTTCAATGCTGTTTTTGTTTTGTTTTTCCCTAACCAAGAACCATGAAAACCAGGTTTAATGTGCATGGCAAACCTTAAAGGAAGAAAGTATTACAGATGACAGAGATGGAAACTGCATGAACCACACTGAGCAATGTCTCTCAGGAGTTATAACCAGGGCTGGGCGTAATCAGACGTGCTTATTTTGTTTTTTTTCGAGTTAATGTCAATGGTGGATAACACAATCCCTGTTTCTGTGTAGCTGTAATCCTCCCAAGCTATTTGTCTCAGGGTTCTCTTACCTCACTCTGTGCCAGCGCGGAATGCAGCCATTTCAGAAGAGGGTTAATATAATTAGAGTAAAGCTAGGCCATTATACTGTGTGAAAAGATGACACCCATCTCATATCGGTCTAGCAACAAGTTACATTGCCTCGGCAGGGCTCGCCTGTCAGCTGTCGGAGGTAGGTTCCCTTTTAAGTAATAACATGCAGGAAGCATCTCAGCCCACTGTCAGTCAGCCTGCACGCGCTCTGACGCCCCACGCTTCAGTGCATCGAGCTAGGAGCCCTCACCCATCCCCTTTATTAGAAGGCTGAGCAGCGCACTGGTGGTGTTCTAACAAGGATCAGGCAGCAGGATTAAGCACTGTGACAAAGAGGATCTAATAAGCTAGAAAGTGGTGCATCTACAGACACGCTGGCTGGCTCCCAGACACAGATTCACTTTGCTCACTCCTCAGTCGGAAGGCGCAGGCCACTGGGGAAGCCAGGCAGTGCCGTGATTAGCGGTGACCCTCTGACCGATGCTGCTATGAAGATCATATATCATTCAGAGGCTTATTCTCCAATTGCAAATTGGATTTTCCATTTTATTACCTGCAAAAGGACCACATATGCTTCTTTCCAGAGCCTCTAGTACTGCAAGCTTTGGCGTGCAACTGTAATTGTGTAAACACTAAATCAAGCAAAACAATCGTTCTCCTTGCTAGTTATAAATGTGATTGAATGCAATGGGCAATTGCAGCCCCATTAATAAGCATGCTCATTTTCACTTATGGAAATTGGTTGTTTCCATAATCACACCGTAAGAATTCTTCTTGAGTACTCAAAATTCTAAAACATGTGGCCAGAAGCATCATTTATCACATAGCAGGCAACGAAGGGGATCTGGGCAAATTTTTCACGTCATCAAAACAGCATTCCCTCCCTTTCGAATTTCAAAATAGTACCACAGAGAGCTTTTTAAATTAAGGCATGCTAATAGCAGGCTCTCATAAAAATCTAACAAGGTACAACTGGAAAATCCTGCTGATTGTGTAGCCTATCATTAGTATACCAGATTTGCCAATCCCAGGTAATTGATTTTTCTCATGAAAAGATCTGGATGGGACATTACAGCAGCTGAAAGATCACCTCTGTTCTGCAGTGAGTCCCCACATGGAAGCAAACCACAAATGAGTCCAACAAAAAATAAAAGCCCCTTTAGGGCCACTCCATACAGAAAGAGCTATTCTATACAGATGTCTACTTCTTTTTATGATATGCAAGGCTACTAATTATAAAAGCGCATGATTCTAGATAATGGCTAACAATGGGAAAGTTCCTACTTTTTCATTTCTTTAGCAACATAATTTATTGAGTGGAAAATGAACATAAAGTCTATAAAATGGTGCTTATGTTGTAAGAGTAAATGTTGGCAATAATTAAACAATGGCAACAACTGGAATGCTTCCCACCTGGTGATAAGTGGAATAATATATGCTTCAGTCATACTACGAAAGGCTATTTCGTATTAAATCTGTATGTACTGACCTGAAAAGAGATCTACGCTATAATTTAGAAGAAATTAAGGGTGTACTATGTTTGTTATGATCTAATTTTTGAAAACAATACAGGAAAAAGAAAACCTATATGTGTGCATGTGTGTGTGTGTGTGTGTGTGTGTATATATATATATATATATATATGAATAAATATTTATCTAAAGAAAGAAGTAAAGAAAACATACTGACTTACTAATGTTGATTTCTTCCAAGAGGGAAAATTAAGGTGGGGTAGGGCTTTGAACCAGCAGAACAAAGGGTAAAATATTATTTCTTTGGCAAATCCATGCTGTTCCAAGCACAGATTATTTTCATAATTAAAAGGGATTATAGTACATTGAGAGGGAATTGTCAAAAACAAATTCAGAGTACATGGTGCATGCTAATTGGTATAAAAGAGTGGATCTTACTTAAAACGGCATGATTCCATTGTGGCAAGAGCATGCCAGCGGCCCATTCTCCTCTGTCTGTGTTATGGATGACAGTCTATAAAGCCCTAAATGGATTGAGAATCTCGGTCTGAGGTTGCTGCTCTCTCTGTGCATTATCAATGCAATCAAAGTAAGCTGGGATGTCTCATGACAGCTCTCAAATTTATTCTGCAGGGAATGCAAGGCCACACTGTCATCTTGGAAACTGTCTGCTTGGCCTTTACAGCAACGCATTTTTAAAAGAGGTGTTTTGTTCATTTAAAACATGCAATGCCTTGCTCTTTTATGATACATATTTAAAAAGTATTACTCTTCTAACCTAGTTGAGAGATGAGCATAATTTTCATTAAAATTTTTTTATTTTTTTTTAAAAAATTTAAAAATAATTATTTTATTTCAATTTATTTATTTATTTATTTTCATGAGACCAGAGAGGAACAGAGAGAGAATGAGAAGATCTGGATGGGACATTATAGCAAGCCATCAGGTTCAGGACTTGAACCATGGTCGGCCCTGTGGGAATTCAGCAACCTTAACCATCATGCCACCTGCTGGCCCCTAATTAAAAATATTTTTAAAAGCACGGAAATTGTCTGCCAAATAGCTCCAGCAAAAGCAGCACCTGATTTATGTGCTGGGGTGAATAGGTCCAATGAAGTAAAATAGCATTTTACATTGCTTCCATCAGATTCTCTTCTTGGACATTTGATAGCTGTGGTCCCAGCTATGGTCTCAGGTAAGATGAGGTAGAAGGAACTCTCCTTCACTTATAATGATGATTAACCTGCAAAGAGCAGTAAGCAGCCCCAACACACACCACCACATTTGCTTTATTTTGTGAGTTGATACGGCTGTAAAATAAATCATTCATATTTTAAAACTGGCATTCATGTAGGATTTCCCCATCATTCTTCTACATGTGGCAGGCAATCTTGTTTCTGCTTGCCAGATTTCCCTTTTATTTCTCACGTGATGTCAGGACGTACAGACCTAAGTCCAGCAGACCTGGCTCCTGATCCCAAGTACCATGAATTGACTTCGATGGAAAAACTGGGCAAATCCTTGTGATTTGCTGAGTTCAGTTTCCTCATCTGCAAGTGAAGTAGTAGTGTTAAATGATAGGACTGTGGGTAGGAGCCAAAAAGTGGTTACAAAAATTTGGTTCTATAAACTGGAAAGCATCATGAATATTAAAAATATTCTTTTCGTTATCATTTTAAGTGAAACCTATGAAGGGGGGAAAAGGTGTATTTGAAGACAATTTGACTGAAACAGGAACCTCTTCAGGAATTAAAAATTCCTGGAACTGAATACAAAATTTGCATGGCAGCACTCTATTGAGGAAAGGGCCTTATTTCATAAGGTTCTCAAAGGTCTGTGATCAAAAGTAGAGTGAAGTTAAAATTAAGGGGGCCAGCAGGTGGCATGGAGGTTAAGGTGCTGGATCCCACATCTACATGTGGCAGGCAATCTTGTTTCTGCTTGCCAGATTTCCCTTTTATTTCTCACGTGATGTCAGGACGTACAGACCTAAGTCCAGCAGACCTGGCTCCTGATCCCAAGTACCATGAATTGACTTCGATGGAAAAACTGGGCAAATCCTTGTGATTTGCTGAGTTCAGTTTCCTCATCTGCAAGTGAAGTAGTAGTGTTAAATGATAGGACTGTGGGTAGGAGCCAAAAAGTGGTTACAAAAATTTGGTTCTATAAACTGGAAAGCATCATGAATATTAAAAATATTCTTTTCGTTATCATTTTAAGTGAAACCTATGAAGGGGGGAAAAGGTGTATTTGAAGACAATTTGACTGAAACAGGAACCTCTTCAGGAATTAAAAATTCCTGGAACTGAATACAAAATTTGCATGGCAGCACTCTATTGAGGAAAGGGCCTTATTTCATAAGGTTCTCAAAGGTCTGTGATCAAAAGTAGAGTGAAGTTAAAATTAAGGGGGCCAGCAGGTGGCATGGAGGTTAAGGTGCTGGATCCCACATGGCTGACTGCACAGTTTGAGTCCTGGACCTCCAAAATCCTGAGAGGAGACTGGAAGAGAGCAGACTGTGGCCATCCCCCCCTGGGCAGTGACTTCTCATTTTTCTTGTATCTCTGTATTTCTCTGGTGAGCCAACATACCCTATTGCAAAAAGATTGAAAAAATAAATAAAATTCATAACACTAATTTCATTTCACAGAGGACAGAGATATTGCTATACAGTAGCAGTCTATTGGACCTCACTGAGTAGGTTCCCTGAGTGGAGTGGGTCAATTCTTGCTTTCTTCCTCCCGGGAAGCTGGAAATGTCAATACCAATGGGGGCCTCAGAAGGCCCAGAGAGAAGTCATTGCTCAATGCAACACAAACTAAAACAAATGTATGTCCAAAAATTAATTTTCAGTATTGCTCCTTTGTACAGACTCAATAATAAGTTACCATAAATCAGTCTTCTCCACAGCTGTTGAAGTTAAACATATGAGATTGTCACCCTAAAGTTAAAACATTCTTTCAGCTACTTTAGTAGTTACTTAATATTCTATCTCAGAACTGTTCACATTTTCTCACTAGCGAAGTTTAATATTAATATAATAACAGTATTAATTAGTTGATTTGACATACTATAGACAGAAATAATTTGTTTTTATCTTCCTAGAATGCCCTCTCCTCCTTAATTAATCCTTAAAGTATGAGTTACCTGGGTTCTCCATCTATCTATAGTGTCCAGTTATTTTAATTCCATAGCACATTTTTGGAAGAGCTGCAACTGCTTTTCAATAACATTTGTAGAATCTGTCAGAAGAGAGGTAGGCAATACTGGAAGAGTGAACTTTAGAAATTAATAACCCTAACTTCTATATTGAGAGAAGATCGGGACCAGCAGTTGGTGTAATGGCTATGTCACTAGACTCCATGTAGTTGACTGTGGTTCGAGTCCCGGACACAGAGGCTTAAACTCACACTAGGCGCATATGAGTGCGTGCCCAAGATCCTGAGAGGAGAATGGAGGAGAAGGGATTGAGGTGTGGCCATCCCCCACGGGGAGGGGGGGGTGATTTCTTACTTTCTGTCTCTCTGTCTCTCTCTCTTTTTCTGGTGAGCGCATGTGCCCTACAGCAAAAACCTCTCTCTGCCCCCCCCCCAAAAAAAAGAAAAAGAAAAAAAGAAGAGAGAGAAGATCAAAGACAATTATCTACTATCTAGGCTTGTGAACACACACTTGCAGGCCAATATGATGTGTAGAAAACATCAAAGTATTACGACAAAGTTGTGTATCTTATGCGTCTGCAATTCAGAAATAGCCTCTTATCAAAATAGCACAAATCCAATAGGACTGTGATTCCCAGGGCTGGCCAGGGTTCGAAGAGTGAAAAGTCCCCCTACCTTGCTGATTGGAGTCCAAATTGGTGTCTTTCATGAAAGGCAATATGATGATATATATTAAGAACTATTAAAATATTGGGAAACAGCAGTTAGCATAATGGCTATGTCGCTGGACTCCCACGTAGCCGACCGCGGTTCATGTCCTGGACCTGGTGGCTTAAAACTCACGCCGGGTGTGTGTGCATGCCCGCCCAAGATCCCAAGAGGAGAATGGAGGAGAAGGGATAGCAGCGTGGCCATCCCCCCGGGGGGTGATTTCTCGCTTTCTGTCTCTGTCTCTGTCTGTCTGGTGAGCGCACACGCCCTTTAGCAAAAAGCTCTCCAAAAAAAGAAAAAAAATTATTCACACTGTTCAATCCAGTAATTCCGCCCTAGTAATAAACTTATACTGAGAAAATAATAATAGATATTCACAACGACCATGTTTCCATTCAGTGTTGGTTATGTTCTGCCTGAACAAGTTGAAACAACTCAAATGTCTAAAGGGGTAAAAAGTTATGAGATATTCACAGAATGGTAGAATATGTACCTTTGTAATTAAAAATGTCTTCAAATAAAATTTAATGACATGGAGTAAAGGTCATGACAAAATATTGAAGGTCAAAATGTAGACTACAAAATTTATATGGCATGATCATATATTTTTCTAAAAAGTATAAACATATACAAAGATGTGTAGGAAAAAGGCTAGAAGGAAAACACATGTAAGTACATAGGTATATGAATAGAGAAAAGACTAGAAAGAAATATACTTGGAATTTTAATAGTAATTTTTGGAAGGCATAAGCATGAATGCTACTCTTTTTTACTTTTCTCAGATTTACTAGAGAAGGGGTTCTCAAACTTGACTGTACCTGTTTTCTAGGGAGTTTGCTAAAATCTACAAAGGGATTTTTTTTTTTTCTTTTTAAGAGATTTTTGTTATAGAGCACATACGCTTGCCAGAGAGACAGAAAGAGAGAAATCACCTCCCAGGGGGAATGGCCATGGCGCAAACCCTACTCCTCCATTCTGCTCCTGGGATCTTTGGTACACACATACATGCAACTGGCATGAGTTTTAAGCCACCAATCCAGGACTCAAACCACAGTCGACAACATGAGATTCCAGAGACGTAACCATTCCACTATCTGCTGGTCCCGAGAGATTATTTCTTTTAAAAACATTTTTTATGGGAACCAGCAGTTAGCGTAATGGCTGTGTAGCTGGACTCCCACATAGTCGACCGCGGTTCGCTTCCCGGACCTGGTCGACTTAAAACTCATGCCGGGTGCGTGTGCATGCGTGCCCAAGATCCCAAGAAGAGAATGGAGGAGAAGGGATTACAGCGTGACCATCCCCCCTGGGGGGTGATTTCTCGCTTTCTGTCTCTATGTCTCTATCTGCGTGGCAAGCGCATGCATCCTATAGCGAAAATCTCTCCAAAAAAAAAATAGAAAAACACTTTTTATTGTAATTCATGGTTTACATATAAGTGTACATCTTTGTGAAGTACAGTATGCTTTGTAGTAATTAAATCAAGGTTATGGACATACTCATCTTATTCAACTGTGAACATGACTTTATGCTGTACACATTTGATAACAGTGGTACTAGTTTCTTTTTTTTAATTATTACTTTATTTGACTTTATTTATTTACTTTAATTTGATCAGAGAGGGGTGGGAAGAGAGAGAAAGAAAATG
>NW_006160168.1:2329398-2399905 GCF_000334495.1 Tupaia belangeri chinensis | reverse complement strand
CCCAACTATCACGCCGCCTGCTGGCCCCACTAGTTTTTTTGTTTTTTTTTTTTAAGGTATATATTGAATTGTGAATGACATTTTTTAATCTACTGTGGTGCACCACAGAGATTTTGATTTCAAAGGTCTTGAGTGAGATCTTAGAGTTTGCATGTCTAACAAGCTCTTAGGGAATCACAGTATTTCTTTTCTTTTTTTTTTTGGAGAGGTTTTTCGCTATAGGGCGTGTGCGCTCCCCAGACAGACAGAGAGAGCCATAGAGCAAGCAAACGGAAAAAATCACTCCCCAGGGGGGATGGTCATGCTGCAATCCCTTCTCCTCCATTTTCCTCTTGGGATCTTGGGCACGCATGCACACGCACTCGGCATGAGTTCTAAGCCACCGGGTCTAGGACGCGAACCATGGTCGACTACGTGGCAGTCTAACGACATAGCCATTACGCTAACTGCTGGTTCCCGGGAATCACAGTATTTCTAGCTCAGGGACCGCACTTTCAAAAAAAAAAAAAAATGTTCTTTAGGACTAGCAGATGGTGTAATGGTTACGTCGCTGGACTCCCACATGGCTGACCATGGTTCGGGTCCTGGACCTGGTGGCTTAAAACTCACTCTGAGCACATGTCTGCGTGTATCCAAGCAAGATCCCAAGAGGAGAATGGAGGAGAAGGGACTGCAGCATGGCCATCCTTCCAGGGGTGGGGGTGAGGGTGGGGGGGAGTGATTTCTTGCTTTCTGTCTCTGGCAAGTGCATTTGCCCTAAAGCAAAATCCCTCAAAAAAACAAAAACAAACAAACAAACAAAAAAACTGTTCTTTTGTAATGGTAAAAAAGATTTTAAACAAAACTTTTTAAAAATGTAAATAAAGTGGAAAAAAAAAGTACTCACCTTAAATCTATTTAGATATTTATAGCACTAAAATAAGCCTGAATTTTTAGATACTACTACAACTTTTATTAAGGATGTCAAAAAAATCCAAACATCAAAATCAATGAATTATCACTCTCATTTTTATCATAATTATTAGCTGTTATTTGTTGAGCATTTGTTGTACCAAGTATGGTTGCTTTAGGAACTTTGAATACATTTTTCCAAGGTGTCGCAACAATCTTATATGGAAGGTATTACTATAGTCTGTGTGTGTGTGTGCACGTGTGTGCACACATGTGCACATGTGTGTATACACACATCATAGGGCTTGTGAGCTTACCAGTGACAGAGAGAGGGAAAGTGAGAAATCACCCCTCTTAGGGTGTGGTTACTCCATCCCCCCATAAAAGGGTGATTTCTTACTGTCTCTGGCTCTTTTTCTAGCAAGTGCATGCACCATATGGCAAAACTAAAAAAAAAAAAGATTTGCCTGCTCCACTCTGCCTTAGAGGTTCAGGGAGCAGTGTACTGAACTGTGGCCAACCACGGATTCAGATTCCTGGTCTGGTCACCCTGAAACATGCTGGCTGTGCCCCAAATCCACACAAGATGGAGGCCCAAGGGAAGGGGACCATGACAATGATGCCACTTTGTTCAGAGTGCCTGTCTTTCCCCTTTTCCCTCTTTGTCTCTCTCTTTTGTGCATAGGCTCTCAAGAATAAAACAAACTTAAAACAAAATTTGACCATATGCAGGAGATTTTAGTTCTGGGCTCTTCATTCTATTTCACTGGTCTATGTCTGTCTTTAGGCGAGTACCACACTGTTTTGATTATTATAATTTTGCAGCAAGGTCTGAAATCAGGAAATGTGAGTCTTCCAGATTTGTTCTTCTTTTTCCAAGGCTGCTTTGATTATTTGGGGTCCTTTCAGATTCCACATAGATTTTAAGATGGGGTTTTCTAATAGATACATTACTGGGATTTTAAGAGGGATTGCATTAACTCTGTAGATTGCTTTAGGTAGTATAATATACTATCATTAATAGGCCAAAATGGGTAATTTTACAGATGCATTAATACAGCAAAGACATCCACATCCCTATTCAAAAGTCAAAATACAAAATGGAGGCATGATTTTGTTTAACCTAATATCTCATGTAATTATATATTGACCACTCATTCTTTTCTTTTTATTTTTAAAAAATAGACCTTTTCATTTTATTTTATTTATTTAGTTAGTTAGTTAGTCAGTTAGTTAGTTAGTTTTATTTGCTAGAGTGACCAGAGAGAGACAAGGAGCAAGAGAGGGAAAGAAAGTGAGAAAGTAAATCATCAGGTCTCAGTCTCGGACTCGAACTGTAGTCAGCCTAACCACCATACCACCTGCTGGCCCACCAATCCTCATTTTTAAAAGCAGAAAATTTAATTAAGTTGAAATTGTTCAACAAAATCACCACACCAGATTGAAACTTGAAACTACCTCAAGGATATTTTTCCTTAGAGGAGAAGTTGGAATAGGCAGGGCATCAGGGAGAAAGCCTTCAGGCACAGGTTGAGAGAGGTGGGCCAGATCATGGATATTGAAGTGAGTCTACCCTGACTACAACATTTTGTGGGAGGCTTGGAGCCCTTGGATGTTGGGATGGTACATTTTAATATATCTATATTTTTCAAAGAGAAACTTCTGCATTACTGCCGGGAAGGAGCCATGACTCATGTTTCACAACACACATGGCTGAGTCTAAGCACTGAGAGGCTGTACATGTTCTCATGGTTTTTAAGTGCTGTTATCTTGGGGAATCTAGGGTAGGGATGGGAGTCAATGGGATAGGCCCCTTGACACAGTCTCCTGCCATATCCTGCTATGGCACTACACCAGAACCAAACAGGACTCCCATCAGATGTAACAAGCAGACCCAGGACCACTGCCTTTTCACCAAACATATTAACCATACTTCTACCTCCGGTCTATAACCACATGGGCAAGTATACTATCTACAACTACTTAGAGAAGGAGTCAGGCCATGATCTGGATGTGGAGCCACTAAGGAGCCCTTTAAGGGATGTCTGAAGGGTATGTGGGTTATTGAATTTCAATTACCAAAGTATATAAAAAAGAGGAAATGACTTTTTATAAAACTTCACGGGAAACAAGAGGTCAAACCAGTATAGACTGATTGAATCAGTCTGAATACGACTGCATAACCTTAACAACAATTATCTTAATAACCTTCCCAAATGGCAAAAATGTACCCTTTTACTGCCTAACCTCAAAAACAGCTGCTAAAAGTCTAGCAATTTTTCAACCAATAGGGATAATACTGAAGTTTAAATGTCATTGTAATATATTACGAGGCACTTGCTCATATAAAAGTAGGAAACGAAATTAACTTTATTATTTTATTTATATATAAATACCCTTGAATCCAATTTTATTAAAGGTTAAGTAAGGGATCAACTCACTACACAGAACCTAAACTTAAGTTATATGTAAAAATGGCTTGTTTCGGCTTTGCTTCTCACTCTAGAGCTTATATTTTTATTACTTCGGTGCTATGCGTTACATTCTCTGCAGAAGCTGTAGCTGGAAAGGGTGTGGATGTGATGTCATATAAAACACGTACAAAGATAATTAAGAATTGTGAGTGACACGATTGCTAAGTCTACATTAAGAACTGCAACTTGATTTTCAGCAAATTCAAAATTCTTCATGCTCGAAAAAGCTATTGAGATGCTTTTGGTTACATATGAGAGATTCATTTTAATGTGTATTGGTAAAACTTATTTCCACTTGTTTTTAGGTTTAACAAGAATATCTCAGAAAAGGACATGAAAGAAAACCACAATCTGAAAGCAATGTTTTGTATAACAGTGCAAAAACACACACGTACATACTTGAGATATGAAATGAAAGCAAAACCGACATGCTATAGCAGAGGAAGTATTTGGAAGAAAAATCATTTCTAAATTACTACTCATACAGATGCAAGACAAATATATTAAAAAGGGCACCTTATTATCTAGTGTTAATCCAGAACTAAATGCAGGGCAAAGACATAAACTCCTGTGTTTGAAAAATTTAACAGTAAGGCTTAAGAAAAATGAAAGCAAAATAACTCTACGACTCAAGGGAAAAAAATCTACCACACCTCTCAATGATCTACTTAGACAATTTACCACTCCTAACACATAAAAAAAAAAGTATTGCTATAAATAACAGAGTGAAAATGGAGATCTACCACAATTTTGGACGTGGGTGAGGATGATTACATCATGGATTTGTTTCCAGTATTTTTGGAAAGCCAACTGTCTTAGGTTAAAAATATGAAATACTGTCACGGTAACAAATAACAAAAAAAGAAAGTACTATGATACTCTACTCCAGGAAGAAAACAATCAACAAACACCAAATCATTTTCAATGTGTGAAGGTGTTTCCGAAGCTCGATTTATTTGGGGGAAAGAAAAATACAGCTCAGATTAGTCAAGCCCTGGCTGGACTCCAGGCATTGGAGCTTCTAAACAATTCTTCTGATTACTGCTGGTTTACACAGGACTGCTGATCTCCAAATTATAGCTTGGTATTGTCATTTCCAAGTTCCAGACTATCTTGTATTCCTTAACATTATCATAAAAAAAACTAGTATAAGAAAAAGAGAAACAATGTATCTTCAATGATAAAAACTGTTTAAAACACAAAACCTTAAGCACTAACTAAATTGTTCATATACAACATTTTATATATAATTCACATTTATCACTTTCTAAAGAATTATTTTATTTAATTGTATTCATTGTCATTTTACTTTAATTGTTTTTTATTTTTTAAAGAATTATCTATTCCATTTCATTTATTCATTCATTTATTTTTTTTAATTTGACCAGAGAGAGAGAGAGAGAGAAGAGGGAAAGGGGGCAAGCAAGCCATCAGATCCTGGATTTGAGCCATGGTCAGCCATGTGGGAGTGTCCAGTACCTTAACCACCATGCCACCTGCTGGTCCCATTTTAATTTTTAAAGTTGACCAAAGAGAGACAGAGAAATAAGGAAAGTGAGAAAGCAAGCTGCTGAGACTCGAACCGTGGTCAGTCACATGAGAGTCCAGCTGCCTCAACCACCATGCCACCTGCCAGCCCCCACATTTATCATTTTATTTCAATTTCACAAACTGGAGACCTAAAGAGATGTTCAGAAGGGAAAAAAATTTTGGTAGTAATTTAATGTCAACAAATGAAAAAATGGTGCCCTGCCCTATAATCTAATCAATAGCTAGGTCAGCTAGTCTATGATGTAAATTTGAAATATTAAAAATATATGGTGAGGGGCTGGAAGGTGGCATGGTGGTTAAAATGCTGGACTCTCATAAGGCCAACCACGGTTCAAGTCCTCAACCTGGAAGCTTGCTTTCTCATTTTCCCTGCCACCCCACAACCCCCTATCTCACTCTCTCTGCTCAAATTAAAATATATAATAATAATAATAATAATGATAATAAATAAAATAGTTCTTTTAAAAAATAGTAAATGGTGAAGCTTAAGATAAACCAAACTGTCCCTTACAGGGGTCAGACTTATGGCTTAAATATTTAATCAACTAAATGGAGTCATTTGAGATCATTTACAGAAAAATCCAGTGTCCTCATCCTAGTCACTTTCCATCAGACACGAGGCTCACTGGCATCACCCAAACACATCACATGGCCTTTCTGCACCTACCTACGGTTTCATAGCACGGTTTAGTGATCTGCATGAATTCCCCAAAGAGAGACTATTACAGGGGAGTAGGCTCTTAATCCAGGGAAGAGCTTCAGAAAGACACCTTGGAGGAGATGGGGGACACACAGATCTTAGTGACTAAGGAAGAGTCCCCAGGAAGAGGGGAACTCCCCCAGGCAAAAAGTAAAACCACAATGAAAATAGGCAAACATGGGTGATGGCAGGGACTCAGCATTAGGAGCCTTCTCGCTAAGGACCTGCGGCTTTATCTGTCCATGCTATGAACCTGGAAGGTCACAGGAGGAAAGACACAAGTCCGATCTATTTCCTAAACCAGCACTCTAGACAGGTAAGCACCACACGGGCTTACTGGGATGTGGCCCTGAGCCCTGAGCCACTTCCCCAGTGACACATTACTAATGATGGTTGAATTGTAAAATGTTCTTTACAAATGAGGCCAGGTTCAAAATCAACCTTTTAATGCTATCATGCTCATCTCACATACTTGCACTGCAATAGGCCTTTCTTACTGGGTGAGAAAAGGATGGAAAATAGCTGCAATGGAAAAATGATGTTCTGGTCATCTTTCCACATTTCCATACATTTCCACTCAAATCCCAGATGCACTATATACTAGCATTCATGTTTTTTAACCTCTCTGCAGCCCAGCTGCCTCCTCTGCAAGATGAAGCTTCTAAGTGTTTTCTTCACAGGTTATTAAGGAATTAAAAATATTAATAAATGTAAAGCTTATAGGATAGTAACTGGCACATTGCAAGTACAATAGAAATACATACTATTGGTAACCACCAAGACTATCGCTACCATTACTCTACTATTATAACAACGGGAAAGAAGATAAAGGTAAGACCTTCTGACCCAGAAAATAGATATAATGAAGGACGGGAACTCATATCCAGATTTCTAGTTGTCGGATGCAGGAAGAGTGACGTCATCAACTTAACACAGAATTCAGGAGGGCAGAGGACCACCATTCTAGGCATATTAAATGAAATGGAGGGGACCAGCAGATGGCACAGCAGTTACATTGCTGGACTCTGGTTCAAGTTCTAGACCCAATAGCTTGAAATTCATGATGGGCACGTGTGCATGTGTGCTTAAGATTCAGGGAGGAGAATGGAGGAGAAGAGATAGTAGCATGGCCATCTCCCTGGAGGGGTAATTTCTCACTTTCCCTCTCACTGTCACTGTCTCTCTCTCTGGCAAGTGTTTGCACCCTAAGGCAAAAACCTCTACTAAATTAATTAATTAATTAATTAATGCATGTATGCAACAGGGAATATTCACCAAGCAGTAAGATTTACTAAAATCTAAAATATAAGGCAAGAGAAATACCAAGGTTAGGAGTATAGAGTTAAAACTCATGAGTAAAAGAAATTTGAAGTTAAAGTTAAGTATCTTCAAGAGATGGGTCTGTACAACTGTTATAGAAAGGTCAAATAGACAATATTCTAGACAATAGTGAAAATCAAGCTATCTGAAGACCACATTACTGTTACATAACTCAAACTACTACTATACCCATGAGGGGCCTTCAAAAGGTACTGGAAAATAGAATTAAAATACAAATTTAGTTTAGCACAAAAAAAATTAAATCTATGCATAGAGGTTTCACAACATGCATTTCCATGTACTTACATTTTTTTTTTTTTTTAGTTTTGCACATGTACACTTGCCAGAGAGAGGCAGAAAGAGAGAGATAGAAAATGAGAAATACCCTCTCAAAGGGTGATGAACATGCCTCAATCCCCTCCTTCATCCTCCTGTCCAGATTTTGGCATACACGCACACGTGCCTGTGTGATTTTCAAGCTTCCGGGTCCAGGTTTCAATCGTGAAATTGGCCATGTAAGCTCCAACTGCCTTAACCTCTATGCCCCCTGCTGGCCCTCCATGTGCTTTTTGAAGACCTTTTGTATATGATACTATTTATTACATTAGTTGATGCAGTCAGAGTTGGGGGAGTAAAATGCATGGCAAGATTTCATGATTCTTAAAGGTGTTTTCAACTGTGGGTACCATTTTCATGGACTGGAAAGAAAAGGGTGCAGTCACACATAAAGGTTACATGTCTCTTTAATTACATAATATGCAGTGCTGTTTTCTTTTTCATCCCTTAAATAAAATCTTTTCTCAAAAGTGTTGCTGTCATTTTAAATCTTTAGTATATATTTTTTGAAGAAATACCCTTTTTCCTTAAGCATTAAGGCTACATCTTCAGGGGGCTGCCATGTTGGTACCAAATTATACACACTAGAATAAAAGCATCTCGCTACAGGTCTATGAAGCATTTGAGCAAGAGCTCTGATGGCAGTTTTCAGATGCTTTTTGATGATGAATAACAATATTAAGCTCATACACGAAAGCAGCATACAATAATTCTCCATTCCCTGATATTAAAAACCTATAAAGGAACATAAAGCTAGCCTCAAACTATAATTCACCCCTGCTGGTTAAAGCACTCTTCTGAGTTAACTGGTCTCAGAGAAGAATGGGAAGATTCTGACAGGTTGGCAGGTATCAGGGCTGAAGCAGGACAGTAGATGTGCCTGCAAGAGCATGGGCTCAGAAGGTACAGGGCGGGATGCTGAGGCAAGTGCGGGGAGAGAGGCGGGCTGAGACGGCCCCAGAAGGAAACTGAAAGTTGACCCACTGTTCTCCCCTGTTGGAAAATCTTTGCATTATCACCCTGATGTTTTTAAATGTACTTATTTCTGAGGTAACTTAGAATACATATAGTTAAACAGAATAGAATAAAAACATTTTTCTACATTCTTTATCCTTAAAATATTTTTATTAATTTAATTATTTGTTGTATGAAAGAAAGAGAGAGAAAACACACCGACAGGGTCTCGATGCCACAACCCACCTCCTGTCTCAGTCAACACTGGATCATGGGCAAGCACACATCCAGTGCACTCTGGAAAGTCTGGACATGAGTGCATAATCTTCCCAGGTGGGTCAGCCTTGCAGGGTCACGTTTTACTGCTGCACCACTGTCTGGTCCCCTCCCTTCCTTAAAATGTTTTGAGTGAGTGTAGAGAATGAATTAAAATAAATAAAATGATGTTGCTAACAAGAGAAGCAAACAGGCATTGCCTTAATTGGCTGAATACAGGGAAATTTAGAGCAAAACAAGGGACAGCACAGGCAGTTGACACACGGTTCCTTAGAAGTAAAACATTACAGTGATTTTAGTTAGAGTCCTAAAAGCCCCCACAAACGCATCTCTGGAGGAAGGGCTAAGGTCTAAGGTGAAAGAGCACCTGCTAGAATAAAAGGGGGGACTGTGGACATCCCCAGAGAATGCCCATTCCACAGCATACAGCAGAAGAGGCGCTGCAGGGTAAGCTACGAACAGCACTGGCATTGTCTGAGACAGAAATGCCAGGACAGCGCAGGAGATGCAGTCAGCCTAACTTCACCGCCGGTCCCAAGGTGGGACAACTGGAAAGTGAGAGGGCTGTTACTTAAGCAAATGTGTGGTTCAAATGAGAACCAGGCCGACACACAGATCATCCATACCGTGGAAGTGAAGGAAATGGGTGAAATACGGGAGCCACATGGTAATGTGGATAAATCTCGACACAATGTCAAGTGAGAGAAGTCAGAGTACATACTGAGTGATTTCATGTATGCAAAATTCAGAAACAGCAAACTAAATAAAACTAGAAGACAGTGGTTGCCTTTGGGCAGAAAGACACGCCTGACCAGTGACTGAAGGGCCTAAAAGGACTCTCTGAGATTCCAGTAATATTCTATTTCTTGATCAGTGTAGTTGTTGCTTGAATTTTTGCATACTGATAATTCACTGCTCTATAAACTAATGTCATTTATATGCACTTTTCTGTATGTGTGTAATACTTTAATATAGTAGAGGGGGAAAGAATATCAGTGAATGAGAATAAACAATCCTATGGCCATCTTAGTAGAAAAAGCACGTCACCCAGTAAGCAGAAAATCACTTAGCATCACTTTATCAACATTCACTGCCAAGAAACAGTGACTACATAGTTCTAGAAAAGAAAAGGCATCACCGAATTTTTATATCCAAACAAATTACCTATCAAATAAATAGGACATAGACATCCTCAAGTGTTATGGTTTGAATATTTCTGTCCCCTCCAAAATTCATGTTGGAACTTAATCACCAGTGTGAGAGTAGTAAGAGGTGGGCCCTTCAGGAGGTAATTAGGTCACGAGGGTAGAGTCCTGTTGAATAAAATTAGGTGTCCTTATAAAAAGACTTGATGAGGGACCAGCAGTTGGCGTAAAGGCTATGTCGCTGGACTCCCATGTCCAGCGGTTCAAGTCCTAGACCCGATGGTTTAAACTCATGCTGGGTGTGTGTGCCGAAGATCCTGAGAGGTGAATGGAGGAGAAGGGATTGTGGCGTGGCCATCCCCCCAGAGGTGTGATTTCTCGCTTTCTGTCTCTCTGTGTCTGTCTCTCTAACAAGTGCACGTGCCTTATAGCAAAAACCTCTCCCCCCCACCAAAAAAAAAGAAAGAAAAGAAAAAAAATTTGATGGAGGAAGTACAACCCACTTGCCCATCTGCCTCCTGCCATGTGGGGACATAGCATTCTCCCCTTCTGGAGAATGGAGCATCTCGGCACCATTTTGGAAACATCAAGTAGTTCTCACCAGACAACCAAACCTGCCAGTGCCTTAATCTTGGACTTTCCAGTCTCTGGAACTGTGTGAAATCAATTTCTGTTCTTTACAAGTTACCCAGTCTCAGATACCTTGTTATAGAAGCACAAAATGATTAAGATACTAAGTGTGCAAGAATACAGTATATTTAATACATTCTTAAGAAAAAACTTGAAAATTAAGTCCAACCAATTAGAAATACATTAAAAAGCTATCAAAAAAAAGCTATCAACATATCTTGAAAAATGTTGCCTAAAAATAGTCCTATACATGTGTACAACATGTGTTATACACACATGGAAGTGTGCACACATACCTATTACATGTAACACTTTTTGATACTGTCCATCATTTTTATTTTTAGAGTGATCTTTTTGGAATTTATAACAATATTCTTATCTTCAAGTAATTGAAATTTTAGTAATTTCTTCCTTCGATTTCCTTATATTCAAATAAATGTAATAGCTTAGATTCTTTTTAATCTTGTCAATATAGTTACCTTTCTACCTCTTGACTCACTCTGATACCATAATATAACTTTTTTTTTTTAATTTGCTATGGAGTACATGTGCTTGCTAGAGAGAAATAGAGAGAGATTTCAGTTTACCAGCATTAAATGACACTGTTCTGGGACCAACAGCTGGTGTAATGGCTACGTCGCTGACCACAATTCGAGTCCCAGACCCAGTGGCTTAAACTCACGTCGGGCACGTGTGCGTGCATGCCTAAGACCCCAGAGGCGGAGAAGGGATTACAGCATGGCCATCCCTCTCATGGGGAAATTTCTTGCCTTCTGTCTCTCTGTCTTTCTGGTGAGCACACGCGTCCTATAACAAAAGTCTCTCAAAAAAAAAAAAAAGACTGTTCTTCTCCAGACACACACCTACACCATGGCTATGCCTCAACCATTCCTCTGCTATGAAGTCTCCATAAAAATCCCAAAGGATTTTTAGGATTCAGGGTTTAGGGAACTTCTGGACAGCTGGACACATAGAGGCTTACAGGAGTGTGAATAAGAAACTCTGTGCTGGGAGAGTGGCGTGCCCAATTTCACTGGGACAGAAACTCCTGTACTCAGGACCCTTCCAAACCTTATCCTTGTACCTTTTCATCTGGTTGTATATTTCTGTTCTTTAAAATAGCCTTGATAATAAACAACAAATATGTAAGCAAGTGTTTCTCTGAGTTTCTGGTAAGCCACTCAGAGAATTAATAGAAACTAGAGAGGAGGTTGTGAGAACCCCAAACTCATAGGCAGTTGATCAGAAATTCTAAAGGCCTGGATTTGTGACTGGTGTCCGAGGTGGGAGGCAGTATAAGGAACTGAGCCGTCAATCTACCGGATATGAATGCTGTCTTTAGACAGCATCAGAATTGAACCAGATTACAAGAATCCCAGTTGGTGTCTGCTACAGAACTGAGTGCTTCACTGCTGGTGGGGGAAGAAATCCCACACAGTTTGGGATCAAAGAAGTTATCCCTGCTGTGAAGGCACAGTAGGAGAAACTGAGTCTTTTCCCCTACTCACCTACCCTACAGGCTAAGTGTGTCAGAGGCATACCTTCAGTAATAGTCATCAAAACATATCAATTGTTATTTCAAGTCGGTGGTATTTTGAGTGAATTTGTTTAGCTTTCTGGATGTTTTAGTTCTTTAAAAAAAATGAACACAGAGCCAGTCAATGGAGTGATGGTTGAAATGACTGGATCCCATTGCGTCGTTTGAATCCCATATCCGGTGACTTGAAAAAACATGCCAGGAATGTTGTGTGCCCAAAATTCCAAGAGGAAAATAAGAGAAAAGAGGCCTACTTCCCACCCCTGCAACTGCCCAGGCCTGGGGGAGGTGCTTTCTCTCTCTCTCTCCAGCAAGCACATAGGAAAACTTAAAAAAATAATAAATATGAATTATTTTTATAGTTGCAACATGATCATTTTTTCCCCCAATTGAGTTTGTTGGTATAAAAAAAATCTCTGGGGTCAGTAGGTAATATGGTGGTTAAGGCACTGGACTCCCCACATGGCCAACCACAGTTCGAGTGCTGGACTTGGGGGCTTGCTTCCTCACTTTCCTTCTCTCTCTATCTCTCTGGTGAGCACAAATGCCCTTTAGCAAATTAAAATAATAATAATAATAAATAAAATTAAATAATTTTTTTTTTAAAAGACCTCCTTTCCTTTTGTTCACCACCCTCCCTATCGTACACACACACACACAAAAAAAAAACCTACGTTATTTAATGTACCTAAAAAATGGGCCTCCTTTTCTACTATCTGTCTACCAAGTCACAAGGTTCAAGGAAGATCATGACTGAACAGGATCATCACATGGGAAGGAGCTGTGCATGCCTGACCATTCCACAGACCAGATGTCATCCTCTGGTGACCAAAGTTGTCTTCCTGTTATCAAAACCAACACTCTATAAAGTCCAATAAGTTTTCTCCTAAAAACTCCCTGGAGTTAATGAGGAAAGTTTCCAGTAACTAATTAATATGCATCCCTAACAACAAGGGAGCAGGATGCCACCTGCCCAGACCTGCGGAGACAGCAGTCCTCGACTTTAGAGCCAACCTGCCTGGGAGGAGGAGAATGGATGTCCTGCTTGGCTGCGTCTTTTGTGGAGAGATCAGAGTGGGTACCTGGATGGAGGCATATGGATGCACATGCCCCGCCCCGCCCCGCACCTGTTTCAACTTTTACATTAAACTGAAAAAAAACAAACGCGCACCTTTTCAGAGGTACATACGTGTTTCTGGCTAATTCACAACCACAATGAGGGCCAATTACAGTTCAAACAGCAGCTAGTAGAGATTTCTGTTTCCTTAGAAATAGCAGAAGGCTGTTCCACTGTGGACTGCAGCTACAGACATGGCTGTTTTACCAATCATGCAAGGTAAAACTACAGCTGGAACTTCTTTTCTTTTTTGTTTTGTTTTATTTAGAGAGATTTTTGCTATAGGGCACGTGCACTCACCAGAGTCAGATAGAAAGCGAAAGTGAGAAATCACTCTGCCAGGAGATGGCCATGCCACAATCCTTTCTCCTCCATTCTCCTCTTGGGATCTTGCTTGGGCATGCACACACACACACACACACACACACCTAGCAAGAGTTTTAAGCTGCTGGGACTCAAATCAACAGTAGACTACATGGGAGTCCAGCAACATAACCACTATACTGCCTGCTGATCCCCAGCTGGAATTTCTAAGTTGCATTTCTAGAAATATACAAAATGCCCAACCTGGGCCACTGTGCTTGCCACAAATTTCCCAAGATCCTTAGGAAGGACTTTTCTCACTTTTCACTTTGGATCCACACTGAGAAGCAGACCCTGAAATGTCCAGTGGTGACAGGAGTACACATCAACAGTAAAGTGATAAAATAAGAAAACTTGAAAACAGTATTCAAGACATCGCTAGCCGAACGGCTTTGTGCTAATGACTCCTACTTTTAGATGACACGCCGTGCTATTTAAACAACTGAATTTCACTGCAGACATCCTTCAGGATCAGATACCAAGGCAACCACGCTGCTGCCAGGTTGTGGGTAGCTGCGGGGAACTGGAGGAGGGAGAACGCACTGATAAGGATCCAAACACCACCACACACTTAAAAAATTGTCTGAAGAAAAACTAAAAATTGGACTTAATTCAACATCCATCTGGCATCTCCGAAAAAGAAAGAAATAACTTAGGGCTCCCTGTCTTTAACAAATTTTTATATCTCAAAACTGGAAGTAAGGAAGATGCAACCCTCTGAATGAGATTATTTTAAAGAGATTTTTGTGCTTGGCATTTCAGTGATATTTCTGGAAATGACATGTTTGGTTGATTACTCAGGTATGAAATATTAAGCTAGTAGTCCCTGTATCTTACTCCTGTTAGACCAGCTAAAAAGCATGACATTGCTGCTGTCAAAAAACGTCATAAAAGACTCATACTTCAAAATCGTTTTGTGTCAAAAGCTATTAATCATAATATCAATATATAGAATGAGGGAGGTGAGCAATATAAACTTCGTTTCTCCCCAGTATGAATAATAAAGCGCAGTTATGCATACACCTCCATCCACCCCTCGTCAAACCCAGCCCCAGCCCCAGTGGAACCAGGATCCTGAAGTGAAGCAGGATCCAGCAAACCAGCCAGCTCATTTGGAGAATAACAAGTGGGCCTGCCATGAAGTGGGAGAGTGATCATTACCGTGAAGACAACTGCATTCTGAAGCTCAGGTCTACGTAACTGTGAGTGGTAGGCTGAAAGATGGCCCCACCGAGGTATGCATGTCCCAAGCCCTGGCACCTGTCATGGTCAGCTTATAAGGAAGAAGAGACTCTCTAGATGTAAGTTGAGGTTCCTGAGATGACAGATTAATACTGGGCCTGATATACTCACAGTGGTCATTCTACGAGGAATGGGAGGAGTTAGAGTAAGAGATGGTAACACGAGGACAGAAATAGACTGTTGTGATGTGCTCTCTGCGGTTAAGGACAAGACCACAAGCCAAGGAATGCAGATGATCACTAGAAGCTGAAGAAGGAAAAGAAACAAATTTTCCTCCAGAGCCCCTTAAAGGAACCCGTTAGGGTGATCCCTTGTCTCTAACTCAGTGAAACGGATCTCTGACGTCTGTTCTCCAGAAATACAAGAGAACAGATCGTATTGTTTTAAGCCATTAAATTTGTGATAATCTGTTATAGCAGCAATAGAAAATTATTTCACATGCAAACATAATTCTGGATACTTAACCTACATTACCTCTTATAGCTATTCACAATATCATGTTCTTTAACTTCGTAAATTTCTCATGGCCTCAAAATCCTACTCATAAAATATCTATGAAAGGCACTACCTCTTGTTACACAAAGTGAGAGTAAACTACTCTTAAATTGTCACAGAAAATACTCAATTAAATAAAACACATTTGGGAGCCAGTAGGTGGTATAGTAGTTAAGGTACTGGACATCCCACATGGCTAGCTGACTGTGGTTTGAGTCCCAGATGCATTCCCCAAATCCCAGAAGGTGAATAGAGAAAGGGTGATTTCTCACTTTCCCCTCTCACTGTCTCTCTTTCTCTCTATCTGGTGAGCACATGTGCTCTATGGAAAAAACCTTAAAAATAAAATAAAACAAAATTAAAAAGTTAGAAAAAAAATATTTTGATTCTTATAGAAGGCTACCAAACATCGTTAGTGATATTAAAAAAAAAAAACAAGAATACAGTTTTATATCATATGAGATTCATAAAATGAGTATTCTTTTATTAACCTCCCCATTTTCTTTTGTACGCAGTAGAAAGTTTCAGTTACAGAAAAAGAAAAATGAAGAAATAAGCTCAATCACATGGCGATTCAGGTCAGAAAGGAGCTGGGGGTGGGGTGGGGGGCAGAGGCTTAGCCTAGGAAGGCAGTTACTACTATTTGCTCGGCTCCTGGCTCCACCTCTCTTCCCTACTCATTAGAGCCACAAAGGAACAAAATGATAAGGAAACCTTTGACGCAGTCCAAACATAAAGATATTTTAACTTTTATTAGAAGGTTGCAAAGTCAGGACTTCTACTGAGTCTGAGTCTTCTCGTTTTGCTTTTTGGTCTTTGGAATTTTTTTTATGGCATTGATTTCATTGTTTATGTCAAATGCTGTGAAAATGGCTGCAATAATCCCTCCCCCCACTAACCAACCACAGCCCTGCTAGTTTTCCCTGCCCATGCTGGGCATAGTCACGTGATTTGCTTTGGCCAATGGGACATCAGCAAATGTAAACCAAGAAGAGACTTGAAGAGTGGCTGTGCACATGCGGCTGTACCTCCTTCGTGTGAGCGGCACGCTGTCCTGTGTTCTGTAGAAACTCCACAGGAAGTGAATGTTTGTGTTCCCCCCAATTCAAATGTTGAAACCCTGACGACCATGTGATAGTATCTGGAGGAGGGACCTTTGGGAGGTAATTAGGTCGTGAGGGTAGAGTCCCATGACTGGGATTAAAGCCCTTAAAAAAGAGATGATGATCTCTCTCTCCCTGTGAGGACACAGCAAGGAGGTGTCCATCCACAAAGCAGAGAGAGGGCCCTCACCAAACACTGGCTCTGCCAACACCTTGACATTGATTTCCCAGCCTCTAGAACTGTGAGGAATAAGCCGCTTTTGTTTAACTCACCCAGTCTATGGTATTTTTGTTACAGCAGTCTGAGCTGATTAAGATTGTCCTGAAACATTTTTAGACTATTTCAAGCTACCATGATTTTGCCTAGAACACATTTTTAAAAATAATTATTTAATTTTTGTTTGTCATTATTATTATTTTAACTAGAGAGAGAGAGGGAAAGTGAGAAAGCAAGCTGCCAGGTCCAGGACTCAAACCATGGTCAACCATGTGGGAGTCCACTGCCTCAACCACCATCCTACCTGCCAGTTCTTAGGATGCATTTCTATTGCAATTACACTTGGTACTACAAATAGTTCTTTAGTTGTCTCAGGTTTTATTAGATTATTATTAGCTTGGTTAGTTAGAGACAGAACTGTCTCATCCCTTTTGTGTCTTTCATAAAGCCTAAAAAGATACTAGCTAGTAAGATTAAATAAATACTTCCTAGATTCTGGGCCAGCAGGTAGTATGGAGGCCAAGACACTGTATCCCACATGGCCTGCTGCATAGTTCAAGTCCTGGACCTGGTGGCTTGAAAATCAAACCAGGTGCATGTGTGTGCATGCCCAAAATCCTGAGAGGAAACTGGAGAAGGAATTGTGGAATGGCTATTCTTCCCAGAGGGGTGATTTCCCATTCCACACCCCCAACTCTCTGTCTCTCTCTGGAGAGTGTATGCACCCTATAGGAAACAACGAACATCTTAATAGATTCCAAACTAGTCTACAGAATGTAAGTCATTGCTAAAAGCATGGAGTCGGACAGAGGTAAAGTGTTCCTGTGTGACTGGACAAGTTACCTCCTCTAAACTTATTTTCTCATCTGTAAAATGGGGAAAAAGGTAACTGTACATTACAAGAATATCTTTTTTAAAGATTAAATACCTGATTGAGGGCCCAATTAGAATATGTCCAATCACCTGTGCAATACTGAGGCCACAGGGGAGGCCCAGGTTGACCTGAACACCTATAATCCTGCCTGGCTGGGAGGCTACAGGGAGCAGCAATGCAACACCATGTCAAAGGTGCCTGCCTTTCTCTCTCTCTCTCTCTCTCTCTCTCTCTCTCTCATGAAAGAACGTGATTAAAAACAAACAAACGAATGAAAAAAAAAACACACACATGACGTGTGTCTCTTATTTAGGGGGCATAAACACTCATAAAAGAAAATTATTAATAGCATCATCAATATTATGAACACATTTTCAACTTTATTCATTTAAAAACTTAAGTGATTTTAAGGCATTGACGTGCAAACTTTTCTTAATCGTATTAAAACAAACCAAAAAAAAAATCAATGTTATTTACATTGGCATTTGCTACAGTTCCTATAATCATCCCAAGGTTATGATTTGACAGTGAAACATCTGGTAGTTTGAAGAAAGAGCAAGTTGTGACAAAACCAAGAATGGTTATGAAAGATACAAACAGAGACCGGCAAATCTTTCTTAAAGAAGTAGGTAAACAGTGAAAATGTTTTAAAAGCACACTGGCACTTTTATTAAAAGCATGAGTCAAAAAAAAAAAAAAAAGCATGAATCAAAGAACAAGATTGATCACTGGATCATCCTCCTAGGAACACAGCAAGTTGAGAACTAATGCTCTCCAAGATGTGGTCAAGTTAGGCCACTCAGAGGTTTGCATTCTTTAACAGCAAATTACAGCTGGCCAAGTCTTTGAGAACAATTGCTTTCACGTGGGTCAACTGAAATGCCCCAACAATAAACCTTTGACACTAACATTGATCTTGCTAATTGCATCTGCCACTATATTTGCCTCTTTCGTTTCCAGCCACCCTCTTTGCCCACACTATTCAGTGTGCTAAATGGTCAGAACACACCAAGTGACAGATGTAGTGTTTCACTGGCAATTTATATAACTGACTACAGCACTGTCGTTGTAGTGAATCAGAATTTGTCTCACATTGTCGCATATAACCTTTTAAATGCAAGGGGGAAAAATGCCAACACCTGTTTAAAGTTTAATATATGAACATCTACCATTATGCCCTATGAACTAGTTTGGAAGAGAGCACATCAAATGAGTGATGGATTTCCCTTCTTTCTGTAGCTATACAGTCAGGCACAACCCATTCAAGTACCCTGGGTCCAGTCACTATTCTCTGCTTGTATCTGCTTGCATGCGATTAGAGAAAAATCTGGATGATACTTAAAAATGACATCCCTACTATTCAGCTAATGGAATCCTGAATAAAGAGTTAATGGGACCAGCAGATGGCGTAATGAGTATGTCTCTGGACTCCCATGTAGACTACTGCAGTTCGAGTCCTGAACCCGGTGGCTTAAACTCACGCCAGGCACATATTTATGTATGCCCAAAATCCTGAGAGGAGAATGGAGGAAAAGAGATTGCAGCATGGTCATCTCCCATGGGGGATAATTTCTCACTTTCTGCCTCTCTGTATCTCTCCAGTGAGCGTACGTATCCTACAGCAAAAATCTCTCTTGAAAAAGAAAAAAACAAAACACTCATCCCAGGCATGTGTGTGCATGTGCCCAAAGTATCTAGAGGAGAATAGAGGAGAAGGGACTGCAGTGTGACCATCCCCCCAGGAGATGACCTCTCGCTTTCTGTCTCTCTCTCTCTGTCTTTCTGACAAGCACACATATCCTATGGCAAAAATCTCTCTCTCTCTCTAAAAAAAAAAAAAAAAAAAAACAGTTAAAACAAAGAATATTTAGGATGGGAACTCTATACCACAAGCTCCATGGCAGAAAAATAGTAATATTACACCTCACTGACAGTTATCAAAAATTAATCCTGACTTCTGCTTCTAGGCATGATAAAAGTATATAATATCATTGTTTTGGGACACTAGGCGACAGACAGCATAGGACTATGACCCCTGAGGGAAGGGAAATAACTGAGAGGAATGCCACGGTCACTCTAGTTTTCTCCCAGAAGTATTTTCAGACAGGGGTCCAGGAAGTGGGAGATTAACAACACGGTGGTGTTGCTAAGGTAGGACAGAAATCAGAGGCTGAGTCCCCTAAGAAAGCTAGAACTAATGGGGCACAATAGCCAAAAGAAAGAAGCTATGAAGAGAAAGAAGCCCTAGAAACTATGTAGGGGTTTCCATGAGCTCTTCTCCAAATAAAAACTGCAATGTCCTTGGGGGCTGGCAGGTGGTGTGGTGGTTAGAGGCGCTGGATTCCCACATGGCTGAATGTGGTTCAAGTCCCAGACCCAATGGCTTGCTTTCTCCCTTTCCCTTTCTCTCTCTGTCTCTCTCTGGTCAAATTAAAACATAATAACAAATGGGGGACCAGCAGTTTGCGTAATGGCTATGTTGTTGGACTCCCACGTAGTCGACCGCGGTTTGAATCCCAGACCTGGTGGCTTAAACTCACACCGGGCATGTGTGCGTGCGTGCCCGAGATCCCAAGAGGAGCATGGAGGAGAAGGGATTGCGGCATGGCCATCCTCCCTGGGGGATGATTTCTCACTTTCTGTCTCTCTCTGTCTTTCTGGCAAGCGCACATGCCCTGTAGCAAAAACCTCTCCAATAATAATAATAATAATAATACAAAAATCAAATGGAATTAACTAAATAATTCTTTTTAAAAAATTACAAAGTCCAGGGTCAGCTCTTTCAAGGTTGGGAAAGAAAAACACACAAAACAGAAACTACCAAAAAAAGAATAGCTAGAAGGGGAGATGTAAGCCAATCACTGCTTTGCACAGGACTAGAAAAGATTCACATTCTGATTAGCTAGACCGTAGAGACCTTACTACACACCCTGGCCACCAACTCTCAGACGTGTTAGGAGTGGAGATAATCTAGCCCTGGAATAAAGAGCAGCATAGATCAACCCTAAAACTCAGTAGGCTGAGACTACAAGGAAAGTCCAGGTTCCATCCTCAGCCCACCTTAAAAGCTGGGTGTGGCGGTGCACATCCATGGTCCCCACCACTGAGAAGGCTAGGGGGCGGTTGTGGTGTGACCCGTCCAAAATACCACATACACATCACGCACACACACACCAATTCTATACATTAGCAATGAATAAGCCAAAAGTGGATTTGTAATTAAGAAAATTATTTCATTCACAATAGCATCAAAAATAATAAATTCCTTAAGAATGAATTTAACAAAGTAAAAACCATAAACTCTGAAATCGAGAAAACACTGACAAAGAAAATTAAAGGAGGTCTAAGCATGAAAATACATCTCATATTTATATATTTGAAGGCTTACTATTGTAAAAATGGTGATAATCCCCCCAAGATCGATAGATTCCATTCAATCTCTATCAGAATATCAGTTGGCTTCTTTGATAAAATTGATAAACTAATCCTAAAATTCATATGAAAACTTAAAGCCCCCCCCCAAACAGCCAAAACAATCTAAAACAAACAAACAAATAGAAAATGCACACAGTTATATAACTATTAGAGGGGACAGGAACCCATACATTGGACTCTGAACTGAGAACTTAGATACTGGAAAACAGCAAGCTTCTCCATCGAGCACTTAACAGGAGTTTATTAGGGTAACTTCAGATAAGAAGAGTCTGGTGGATGGTGATCCAGAAGCATCTCAGCTGCACTCTACACCGCCTTGAAGCAAGTTGGAGTTTTCAACGGGAAAGCAAAGGGGCTAAGCAATAAAAGCAAGCCTGAGGAAAGCAAGCCGTGTGGCAGACTCTCAAAATCATTAAACTTTTCCTAACAAAGTCCAGTTCCATCAGCAAGGGACACAGGTCTTTATCTCAGACAGAAAAATTTCTGCTTGGATCCAGCCAAGGGTTCCTAGCATGGGCAGAAAGGAATGGGGGACTGCAAGATGATGTGAGTTCTTACAAAACTGGGGTTCTGGTTTGTCCAATCACATATTCCAACCTAAAAACTTAGTACAAAACAACAGTATTGAAGACAGTGTGGTATGAGAATAAGGACAGACATATAAATCAAAAGAACAGAATAAAAAATCCAGAAATAAGACCATATATTGTAGTCAAGTGATTGTTGACAAGGGTGCCACATTCACTAGGGTGAATATTCCCATCTGATGGGTAAAGAAGTCTTTTCTACAAATGGTACCAGGTCAACAGAGTAACCACATGCAGAAGAATAAAATTGGATCCTTTTCTCACACCATAAAAAAAAAGAAGAAGAAGAAAAAGAAAAAAAGAAACAGATCAAAGACCAAAATGTGACAGTCGAAATTATAAAATCTTAGGACTTGAGAGAGATGGAGGAATTGAAGTGTGAAAGCTAAAGGGTATGAAGTCGCTTTCTGAAGTGAGAAAGGTTCTGAAGTAGCGATGATGGCTGCAGAACTGTGTAAACGTTACTAAAAAGTATCATACACTCAAAATGTGTGAGTTGTACAGTATGTGAATTGTATCTCAATAAAACTTTTATCAATTAAAAAAAAGAATCTAGCATGATCCAGTAGGCTTTAGTATAAAAATGCAAGACCAGCTTAACATGTGAAGTTTAACATGTGGAGAATCAGTCAACGCAAGTCACCACATTAGCAAGTAAAGGAAGCACATCAGGCACCTACTGCTGTCTAACACCGTTCCCAGACTGCACATTAACAAAACTAACATTTATTATCTCATGCCCTTTCCAGTGGGCACACATCTGACAGTGGTTTATCTGGGTGATTCTGGATCAGAGCATTTCAGTTTGCAGTCAAGCTGTCAGTTAGAATCTGTCCGACAGCTTGACTGGGACTAGATGATTAGGTTGACCTGAACACACTCCACATACCTACACGCACCTATAATCCTGTCTTGCTGAGAGGCAGCCAGGAGGACCACAGCAATGCAAGACCGTGTCAAGGATACCTGCCCTTCTCTCTCTCTCTCTCTTGCTTGCTCTCTCTCATGAAAGAAAAAAATAAATTTAAAAACTGTGTGTGTATGTGTGTGTGTGTATGTCTATTTTATTTATGGGAGATAAACATTAATGAAAGAAAACTATTAGCATCCCCTAATGATGATACATGTTACTATGGGCACTTTTTCAACTCTATTCATTTATAATACTGATGATTTTAAGGCACGGACATGCAAAGTTATTAAAATCTTATTAAAACAAAACACCCAATGTTTTTTTCCAGGTTCACCTGGGTGGTTGCTGACAGAAGGCTTCGGCTCATCACAACATGGCCACTCCAAAGGGCTGTTCATTGATCATAGTATAGCAGCTGGCTTTTTCCCCACAGCTAGTGATCCGAGGAAATGAGAAGGAACGAGAGAAAGCATACCAAAGACAGAAGATGCAGTTCTTACAATCTAGTCTCAAAAGAGACATACCATCGTTTCCACTATACTCTGTTGGTTGGACAGATACATGGGAAGAAACCATGCACAGCTGTGAAAACCCAGCCGTAAGGACGAGGATGACTGGGGTGGGGTGTGGGGGCATATGGGAAGCTGGCTTCCAGAGGACATAAAAAAAACATACGATCAACTCAATAGATACAGAAAAAAGTGACAGCACTTACCACCCATTTATAAAAACTTAGAAACAAGGAAGATAGTGAAATTTTCTCAACCTGATAAACAATAGTTTCTAAAAACTGATACCTAGCATCATTTGTAAAGATGAATGACTAAAAACCTCTCCTTTAAGGTTAAGACAAGGCAAGAATATTCTGTTTTATCATTTCTTTTCTATATTTTAGTGGAGGTCCAAGACAGGGCAATAGGACAAGAAAAACAAAAACAAACTTTAGAAAAAAGGAAATATAATAGGTTTCATTTGGAGAAAACATGACTATATGTATAGAAAACTTCATATGTCACTCTCCCATAAATCCAAGAACAACCAAAAGTAACTATTAGATGTCAGAAGTGAATTAAAGAGAGCCACAGGAATCAAGTTCAATCTACAGAAAACTTACATTTCTCAAAATTAAATTTTTTAAATGTTAATTATAATATCATCCAAAACAAAATATTTAAAGATAAACAACAAAGTATATGCAACTGAACAATAGAACATTGCTGAAAGGATTTTTTTAATTTAATTTTGTTACTATTATTTTTTTAAATTTGACTAGAGACAGACAGAGAGAGAGAGAGGGAAAGTGAGAAAGCAAGCTGCTGGGGCTGGGAATCAAGCCATGGTCAGCCATGTGGGAGTTCAGCACCTCAACCCCCATGCCACCTGCCAGCCCCAGCTGAAAGGAATTTTTAAAACCTAAATAAATGGGACCAGCAAGTGGCATGGTGGGTAGAGTGCTAGACTACTCCCATGTGGCTAACCATGGTTTGAGTCCTGGACCTGGGAGCTTGAAATTCATGCTAGATATGTGTGCATGTGTGTCCAGAATTCTGAGATGAAAATGAAGAAGGGACTGGGCACGACCATCCCCTTGGGAGGTGATTTCGTACTTTCCCTATGTCCCTGTCTCTCTCCAGCAAGCAAACATGCCCTGTGGCAAAAACCTATAAAAACAAATAAGAAACCTCTAACTAAATGGTAACATACATCATGTTTACAGATTAGAAGACTTGATTATGTTAAAAGGTTAATCTCTCTAAATCTATCAATTTAGTCAAATCGCAACTAAATCCCCAGCAGCAGATTCTAAAACTTCTACGCAAGTGCAAAGGACAAAACAGCCCCCAAATTTGACAAAGTTAGAGGACTTACACAATGTGATTTCAAGACTTACTATGAAGCTACAGTAATCAGATAATGTCGTACTACTTATAAAGGTACTATAGTAAAACATAATATATGTCCACAAATTCACTCATACTCATATGGTAAACTGTTTTTTGACTAAAGCACCAAATCAATTCAATGGTGAAATAAAATTCTTTTCTATAAATGGTGCCGGTGCAACTAGGACATAGAATGGTACATAATATGTAGTACTAAAGAAAAGCGTTATCTATGAAAAAAAGGGACATGCCACTGTGAAAAATAACATGAAGGGGACCAGCCTTGTAGTCTAGTGGTTAAAGGAGCCAGATCCCACATGGTCAAAAGCAGTTCAAATCCTGGCCCTGATGGCTTGAAAAACATGCTAGACATCTATGTATGTGTCCCCTAAATTCCAATGGGACAGAGCAATCAAAGGGATTGTGTTGTGTCCATGCCCAACTGGGAGGTGCTTTCTCTTTCTGGCCAGTACCTTTTGGAAATTAAAAAAAATAAAGGAAACTGTTGGGATAGAGGATGGTCAGAAAAGTGTTTCTTGAGAAAGAAACATGTAAGTTGGCACCTGAAGGCACCAAGTCTCCAAATCCTTTGGAGCTGAAAATTTCAACCCGAAGCAAAGACCATAAGGAACTGAGAGGATGTCGCCAAGAGCAGTCCGTGAGTGAGTGGTGGGGGAAGGAGCATGGGAAACAGGGGGCACAGATTATCCTGAGTCTAAAGGGAAAAAGAGCCTATGCAAGAATGGGGGGGGGGCAGATGGCATGGTGGTTAATGTGCTGGACTTCCGCATGGCCAACCGCGGTTTGAATCCGGAACCTGGTGAATTGTTTTCTCATTTTCCCTCTCTCTCTCTCTCTCAATCTCTCTGGTCAAATTTTTAAAAATAATAATACATTAAATTAAATTAATTCTCAAAAAAAAGAATCCTAATCAACCAATGCATATAATCCATTGATGGTTTTATAAATTCACCTCAACAACTGTGTGAGGAATGGATCAGAAAGAGCAAGGGAGGAAGGGGGGAACCCAGTTAGAACAATTAGTTAGACCCCAGTAAGAGATGAAGGTGGCTTAGGCAAGTGTGTTAGAGAGCTTACATTGGGGTATTACTTGGAGTTTCTCTTTTGTAAATGTTTAACAAAGTGCTTAGTTGTTTTCTCTCAAAAATTTTATTCAGGATTGTGTCACAGTCATTTACCACTGTTTCCTAAACCCTTCAGGTTGTAGAAAGATACTGCATGCAGAACTTGGCTCAAAGTAGATTACACAGGAGCTGACCAAGGAGCTTACATTTTCTAATATATGCTTCATGCAGTGGTCCAAGTGATCTTATCCAAACACAGGATGAAAACGGCATATATAAAAGGCAACAGAGGGAGTAGTGAAGATGTAAATCACTAATTGTAGGCTGAGAATGTGCATGGGCTTGTGTACTAGTATTATTATGTGGGCTACTGCCTAAAATGCCACAGAAATAGAAATGACACAATTAGATACTTTCCTACAGTAGGTAGTCAACCCAGGGGATGACGATTCAGTTGACAATGTTCAAGCTTCTAGAAAGGCCTAAATAAACATAAGACTGACCCATGATAAGTTACAAGGTGTCCTTTGGGGTCTGTCCCTAGATTTCTGGTGTTGACAATAGGAAGGACAACCGTCACCTACTGTGCCTGCCTCTTTCTTGGCCCTAGTACCCCAACAGAAATTGTCACACTCATACACACAATACCACTTGGGTCTCACTCAGTGTAACGGTGCCTTTTTTTTTTTATCCAGGCATAATATAATATCTAGGAGATGTGCTCTATAAATGTAACATGTTATATATGTATGTAGGTGATAAGAACTGTATTTACAAGACAAGCCTCTGGAATAAAAAAAATAAAAAAACTGAATCTGGAATCTCGGTACTGCCAGCATTTCTCCCAGGGCAAGAATACATTTAGTGTCCTATTAAATCAAAGGATGTCCACTGCAAGTCGTGGTCGTGGCATGCTTTACCAGCTGGTGTTAACACAGATTGATGCACATGTTCAATCACACTGAACCTGACGCTGGGCTTCCTGAAATTTATACTACAGAACAGAAACGTTTTATGTGATACAACTTCCTACCCCCTTTAAGGCAATAACTCACCAGGTAGGAATATAATTCATTTACCATTTTAAAAATCCATGTTTAAAGCAGTTTCTGGGACTAAAAAGTCCCTGAAATATACAAAATGGAACTTATTTAAAAATAACATATAGGAGAGCTGAGAAGAGTAATTTTGGATCATTAACTAAGACCACAGGGATCAAAGGATATGATATATGCTTTTTTTAGTGAAATATAGCAAAGGAAATAGTAACACAGAAATAAAATGTAAGGGTGGGAAGTATAACCCAAGTCAAAATTCAAAGTTGAGTAGAAATTTCATTTTTCAGATATAATAAAGGCATATGTTTTGCCTTTTTACTGGCTCAGTATTAATCTATTTATGGATACACTATTGGGATGAATAATTAAAGTCAAAGACCCGAACTAAAAATTGGATTCTGTCAATAATAAGTCATGTGGCTTTAGGCAATTCACAATCTCTCTTGGTACCATCATCTTTGAAAAGAAGCCAAAGGGACCAGCAGTTGGCGTAGTGGTTACAGTGCTGGACTCCCGCATGGCCAACTACTGTTCACTCCTGGGGGGTGATTTCTCATTTCTGTCTCTCCGGTGAGCACATGCACCTTTACAGCAAAATCTCTCCTTAAATAAGGGGGGGTGGGGAGGAAGGGCCAGCAGGTGGCGTGGAATTCCCACATGGCTGACTGCAGTTCAAGTCCCAGACTTGGCAGCTTGCTTGCTCTTGGTCTCTCTCTTTCTTGCTCTCTCTCTCTCTATTTCTGTCTTTTTCTGGTAAAACTCATGTGGAAATAATAATAATAATAATAAACAGAAGGTATGCCCTGAGGTGTTCAGAGAAGCTATGCTCTAAACTCCATCTTCTAGTCTCTTGAAATATCAGACAAGAAACCATTTTAAATCTGAGATGTGTCCTGGCGTGTTCAGGGAAGCTATGCTCTAAACTCCATCTTCTAGATCCCCAAAGTACTCAGACAAGGTAGGGTGACCTCTGTCCTCTCTCTATCTCTGTCTGTGTGTCTGTTTTGTGTACTCTCTTTAAATTTTTTATTTTATTTTATTTTTTTTAATTTTAAACCACTTCTCCTCACCTCGAACCTTTTCTTTCTCTTGCTAATTTCAGAAACCATTTTAAATTTGAGGTGTGTCCTGGGGTGTTCATGCTGAATGTTAGCACACCATGCTGTTTTCATTTTTTACCCTAAAAAAAATTGTTTTTTCTCTTTTTTGGTTGATTTTGTCTGCTTTGTTTTGTTTTGTTTTTTTCTTTTCCTTTTGATTTTATTTTTTTAAACCTCACTTTCCCACTCTGGTCTTCATTCTTCACATGATGAGTGTCTAGATAGGCCTAGGAGGACAGTAGCCAAGCATCTGAATACTCTTAGAGTCATTGAAATCCTCAATGCTTATTAAACCTCCTGCTTTAAAGAAGAAACATTTTTTGGGAACCAGCAGTTAGCGTAATGGCTATGTCGCTGGACTCCCATGTAGTCGACCGCGGTTCGCATCCCGGACCTGGTGGCTTAAAACTCACGCTGGGTGCATGTGCGTGCGTGCCCAAGATCCCGAGAGGAGAATGGAGGAGAAGGGATTGTGGCATGACCAGCCTCTCTGGGGGGGTGATTTCTCACTTTCTGTCTTTCTGTCTCTCTCTGTTTGTCTGGCGAGCGCACGCGCCCTATAGCGAAAACCTCTCCAAAAAAAAAAAAGAAGAAACTTTTTTTTTTATAAATCTGAGCTCATAATCTGTTTCAGTGGGTACTACACTGCAAAGCACAGTAGAGGAGAGATTTTTTTCACAGAATATCAGAAACCACCACAGAGTCACAAGAAATAAAAGAAACCAAGAGAATATCTCTTCCCTAAGGGAAAAGAACGATCCTTCATCATCCACAGATAGTACAGTGGAACTTGTGGAAATGTCCAATAGAGATTTGAGAATATTCATAGTGACAAAACTAAATGAGATGCAAGAGCTGAATGGCAATGGACTACAGAAAATGCAGGAGAAAAGAGAGAACGCATTCCAGGAGTGAGGAAGTTCTTGCATGATCTGAAAGAAGAAATACACACCGTAAAAAAGAATCAAATGGAGCTGCTAGAGATGAAGAATGGGAAAATATATTCGAAGTGTCAAGTGAAAAACAAGTTTCAAGAATACTATACCCAGCAAGATTATCCTTCATATGGAAAGAAAGGATAAAAACATTCTCAGATAAACAAGACCTGAAAGAATTTACCAATACCGGACCCACTCTTCAAGAAGTTCTGAAAGGAGTGCTCTATCAGAAAAACTAAAGACACACATACAGAAATAAGAGAACAAAAATTAACCAAGATGAGGACCAACTTAATGCTAGGCACAAAAAAATATCAATAATAACATTTAATGTTAACTTCCAGGATTTAAATGGAAAGATTGGACCATAGTGACACTGCAAATTGAAAATAAGAGAGATTAATTACATAAGACTGAACTGGTGAAGTAGAATTTTATAACTTTTGAGTACAACATTACTGATTTTTTTAACTATGTTTTGTTTTCCCAATTTAAGGTTTTTGCTCTCTTTTGAGCTGTTGATAGGTTCAGCAATTTGTTCAAATTATTTTTCTCCTTTTTGTTGTTTCTTTAAATGGAAACATAAACTTTTCTTCCTTCTGAACCCTCTAGAATTAGAAAATATTTGGGAGCATTCTTATTTTGTGGCAGAAGAGTTATTTGCATAAGTTCAAAAATACCTGTTACACTGAATCAGAAATTCGAAATACTCCTTATTGGACAGGGCTTTGACTGGAATGTCATATCTGAAGATTAACCAAAAAACTATGGGACTAAGGTAGATCTCAAGTAAGCCAACAGAGCTCTTAGAAAGATGGCCTGGCACCATCAACAGTTCTGTCTGGCAGAGAGGATTAGTGAAGCTATATGAAAGAACTTGTACCATAAAATAACCTGGATTTTTCCAGCCCAGCATTGTAATCAGTAGAGATTGCAAAAGAACAACCACAACCAGAGGCTTATCTTGAGGAAGACTTTGAAAGAAGAAAAAGAGACTGATCTTTGCTAGTAGATGGTATATCACAGAATATTTGGTAGGCAGGGATGAATTGAGAAGGTTTATGTGTGACTTGTGTGCTGAGTGTTTGCTTTTCAACAGTTTGAGCAGTTGACATGTAAATATTTTCTCAAAAATATTTAAAACAAACAAACAAAAATACATAAATAAATAAATAATTCTTAAAAAAAAAAGTAGCCAAAGAGTTTTTCTTGTATACATTATAGAACTGAGATTAAGTGCATGAGATTGTTTTGTAAATTAAAATATTTTATGTAGAGCTAAGGTATTTATGCAATTCTGTCTAACTTAAAAGTAATCTCAAAAAATATTAGTGATCAGGCCAGCAGGTTACATGGAGTTAAGATGGCTTGATCCCATATGATTGAATGAGCAATTTGCGTCCCAGACCTGGTGGCCTGAAAGACAAGCTGGGTGTGTATGCATGGGTGCTCAAAATCCCAAGAGAAGAATGGAGGAGAAAAGATTGCAGCATGACCACCCCCCACCTGGGAGACTTTTATCACCTCCCCTCTCTCTCTTCCTCTGTCTCTCTCTCCAATAAATGTACATGTCATGTGTTGCCTGTCAATGTTGGAGTCAACAATGGATTGCACAGACGATGTAGCCTGGGTGTGTACTAGGCTACCACAACTATTGGGGTATCAGGAACGTCATGATGCATTTTTGCATAGAAAAATATAGAAAAATACGTCATGACTTTCCCGGCAACCTGATAGGTTAACGTAAGTACACACTGATGCCTCACAATGCTGACAAAATCGCCTAATGATTCATTTCTCAGAAAGCATCTCGGTTGTTACATATGAGTAGTGGGTTTTAAATGTGAAATAAATTGCTAGTATGTAGACAAGTGACAAAAGGCTTACAGAGTAAGCACGCATCAGTGACACAAAAAATGAAAACAGCCAGTTCAGAACAGTTATTATCATGAGTTCTGAGAAAAGAAAAAAATCATCAATGAAATGAGCACTATCACAAAAACTAACATAAGACAGTGAGAAATTAAACAAGCAGAAAACAAAGTTGCCACTTGCAGAGAGGTAGTTTAAGGTCTTGGGAGGTTCAAGAAGTGAGTCTAATCAAAGTCTAATGCTACAAAGTATTCAACACTTATAGACAAGTAAATAGACATATAAAAGATGCCAAAAAGAAAAAGTAAATGAATGAATGAATGAAACAATCAATGTTCCAACTCAGAAGTGTTTCTAGCCTTAATATAAAACTCATGAAAAGGGCATGGACTTGGAAAATTGCTTGTGCAATTTACGAGTTTATCATTAAAATTATGATGATGGATTATTGACTGCAGGATCAACCTTCCTGCACGGAGCTTCACTTCTCCACTGGATTTGCCTTGTAGAACCACCCCACCTGACCTCTACTCTCTTCCTCCCCATCTTTTCTCACCCCCTTACATCTTCTGACAGTGCCTATGAACCCCAGGTTTCACACACCATGATAATTCAAAACATTTATCTACAGGATACATTGCCCAATCACAGCGTGTGATGGGTCACTGGCTTCTGAATCGACTCCATCATTCATTCTCACTAGGAGAGTGACTTCTTCTCTGTCAAAAGGGTGGGATGGGGGCAACCTCAATGCCCAAACTATTTCAGAAGAGCTGAGGTTTCAGACAAGTCACTTCCAAACAATCGAAGTTTAATAGCATAAAAATCCACCATGGCCCAGTCACAGTGGTGCACCTTGTTAAAACTCTATATTCAGTAGATTTGACCACACAAAAGTCTGGGTTCAATCCCAGGTCAACCTAAATGCTAGACACACTCGTGTGTACCTGTAATCCTAGGTATGGACACTCCTTTTAATCCCTTCTATCTTCCCCACTCATTAATTCTTCTTGGAAATGGTATAAAAGGGAAGGAAAAGGAGGCAAACCTTTAGTCACTGGACTCACGGGTGTGCACCTGTAATCCCAGGTGCCTCAGGAGGCTGAAGCAGAGGGATGATGATCTCAAAGCTGGCCTCGCCAACAGAAAAAGACCCTGAAAAAAAAAAAAAAAAAAAAAAGGCCACCATGCGTGTGCATGTGCATACGCAAGTTTTTATTTGTCCAACATTTACTAGGCAGTTGTCCTCTTTCCTAATACAAGGCTGAATTCTTCATGTGGATTATCCTTTTAACCCTCACAATAACACACTCTTAGGTGGGAGTTGTCATTACTCTCATTTTGCATCAGACATAGACGGCAAAAGCATTTGTCCAAGTCACAGAATGAGGAACTGAAATAGTGAGATCTGAACTCCAGCCCAGTGATGAAACACCAAATAAATGACCCCTAGTCTCTACTGCTTCACATGTGAAAAATGTTTTACTCCTCTGGATAAAATAACTGGGAATCAACTGACAGAGTTACAACACAGGAGAAAATAAGCAAGATACTTATAATCAGGGACTGAACTGTCCAAAGAAAGAACACTGTATTCCCTTCTTGCTTATCTCAGTAATGATTGTTCCTTAGCTTCTCAGTGCCTACAAGAAAAGAATTAATAGATATAATAGAAAAGGTTTTAGTATATCTACTCTTTCTTAATTATATTCATTCTGAAAAATACAAATTAGGAGGACATTCTCAATTCATGACATCATTTACTCTTGAAATGGGATTAATATTTGTTTCTACTCTTCGCAAGTGTGCTAGAAAGTATATATATAATATATATATATATATATATATATATGTGTGTGTGTGTGTGTACATATATATTTGTTTATACACACACATACACACACATATTTAAGATTTTAAGATATATATATATAGCTACCATAATAAAAAATGCTATGGATCACTGGCACACAAAGTAGGACACTAAGCCCGTCAGTTCCAGGTATACGTAACAGGACACACGTACATCCCATAGGCTGAATAGACGGATGCAGGTAAAATTCTACATCTAAAACACTTTGCTCTGTTGCAAACCTAGCTGACCAGTGCGACTTGCTTCTCCATGAAGGCAATTACTTGAGTAACAAATGCAGGAGGAGGTCCTGTGACTGTCTGAAAGCTAAGAACCCAGAAATGATTCCCTTAAAAATAAGTGATGAAAATCTGTTCAATTAGGAAAGAGAACCGTGCAAAACCAAGCAACTCCAATCTGCATCTCACGAGACTCTGATAGGAATGGGAGGATGGAAACGTGGAACTGAGTACTGCTCACAGTGCAAGTACAGCTGCCAGTTCTGAAACGCCTTTGCACTGTATGCATTCATTCGTTCGTTCATTCATTTTTCTGAGACTGTTTATCTGAAGACTGGTTAAGCTATCCACCTTCCCTTCCTTTCCTACCAAGGCCTTTTATCCTCTCCACTAAGTAATTCCTTTAGGAAATAGCATATAAGGGAAGGAAAGGAGGCAAAACTTCAATTAGTCACACTGTTCTTTTTTATTTTTTTGGAGAGGTTTTCACTATAGGGCGTGTGCACTCACCGCCAGACAGACAGAGAGAGAGAGACAGAGAGACAGAAAGTGAGAAATCACCCCCCAGGGGGATGGTCACGCCGCAATCCCTTCTCCTCCATTCTCCTCTAGGGATCTTGGGCACGCACACACACGCGCCCGGCGTGAGTTTTAAGCCACCGGGTCCGGGACGTGAACCGCGGTCGACTACGTGGGAGTCCAGCGACATAGCCATTACGCTAACTGCTGGTTCCCAAACTGCTATTTTATAAGAGAAATTAAATGTTGGCTGAAAATACTGGAAAAAAAGAAACTTCGTTCAAGTAAGCTGAAGAAATGATTTCAATCACGTGTATTTCACTGTTCTCACTGGCAGGACTAACTGCAACGTCAGAGAAGGTGGGGAGGCCTCCATCTGCCTCATATGAGAACCTACTTTTCCTACGAAGCAGAAACATACAGTGCACCCTAGCACTGGGAGCCACTATGGGGCCCACCGAGAAAGCAACCGTCCCTGACCCAGCCAGGGTGCTTGCCTGGGGGCCAACCCTGTCCCTAAACATTCTCCATCCTTCTGGCTTCAATGTGTAGAAACCACAGTGTCCTCTACACTCATATCTAAGAGCTCTCAACCAATTGGTGGCAATAAATGTATGCTCATGATACCCCAAATTATACATACAGGTGAGAGCACTCTTCTGAACTCTGGATCCTAATATCCTGTTTCTTTTTCAATTAGCTATATAAAAGGCACCTCGAATTTCAGATATCCAAACTCAGCTTAGGAATACCTCCTCTTCTCATCCATCTTTCCAACCTATTCTTCCCCTAACCTTTTCATATATATATGTGTGTGTGTGTATATATGTGTGTGTGTGTCTGTGTGTGTATATAATTATTTTATTCATTTATTTATTATTATTTTTCACATGTGTTTTGCCAGAGAAAGAGAGAGCAAGCTACCAGGTCCGGGACTCGAACCATGGTTGGCCATGTTGGAATTCCAGCGCCTTAACCACCATGCCACTTGCTGACCCCCACCTATATAACCTTAAGCCTTTTAGTTGCTCAGGACCAAAACCTCATGGTCTGCCTTGACTCATCTAGACTATCACCAACTCCCTCCAGCAAACCACCCCCAATTTCTGTTAGTTCTGCCTTGAAATAGGTTCAGAGTGTGACTTTTACTTGTAGCACCATCATTACCATCTGGATGAAGCTGGCAGTTACTCTCAGCTGGGTTACTCTCACGGTCTCCTACCTTGGCTTTCTGTGTCCATCCTTGTCCCCTGCCCACTTCAGCCTAGTCTCAACACAGTAGCCAATGGGTTCCTTTGAAAAAGAAGTCCGCTCATGCTATGTCTTTGCCCAAAACCCTTTAACATCTTCCCATTTATCTTAGTTTCCAGTTGCTGTCATAACAAATTGCCAGGGACTGGGGCCAGCAGGTGGTGTGGTGGTTAGGGCACTGGACTCTCACATGGCCAACCACGGTTCAAGTCTCAGACCTGGAGTCTTCCTTTTTCACTTTCTCTCTCTCGCTCTCTCTTTGTTGAGCACACATGCCCCATAGCAAATTAAAATAACAATAAATAAAATTAAATTACCAGGAAAAGTGGCTGAAAACCACAGAAATCTACTCATACAGTTCGCGGTTCACAAGTCTGAAACTGGATGTCACGGAGCTAAAATCAAGGTGTCAGCAGGGCTGCCTTTCTCCTGGGGCTTCTAAGGGAATACATTCTTTTTTTCCATTGACAACTTTTGGAGGGACCCGTGGTCCTTCCCTGTATGACTCCAGTCTCTCGATTTTGCTGTCACATCTCCTACTTCTGACTCACCTGCTTCCCTCTTACAAGGACCTTGTGACTACACTGAGCTCACCTGGGCATCCGGGATGCTCCCCCGTCTCAGGATTTGAGACCATATTGGCAAAGTCCCTTTACCGTAACAGGTAACAAACTCACAAGTTCTGGTGATTAGGACTGGGGCACTTACGGGGGCCCGACACACTCAGAATACAAGCCAAAGTTCTGACTCTGCCCACAAGTTCCCACATGAATTTCCCTACTACCTTCCTAGGCTCATCTTTTAGAATTCCCCCGGGCACACGGGTCTTCTTCCTGTTCATCAGCACACAAGCTCTTCTCATGACTTCCAGATGTGCCACTCTCTCATCAGAGGAGTTCCGTCCCCTCCTTTAGGGCTCTACTTAATTCTTTTAAAGTGTTATTTAATTTTATGTAATATTATTATTATTTTTTTAAAATTTGCTATAGGGCACATGCAGTCACCAGAGAGAGGCAGAGAGAGAGAGAAAGTAAGAAAGCAAGCCGCCAGGTCTAGGACTCGAACCACAGTAGGCCCTATGGGATTCCAGCACCTTAGTCACCACGCCAGCCACCTGTTGGCCTCACTTCTCTGCTTAATTAAATGCTACCATTTTATGAGGGAGGCTTTGTTTGATCAGTGCTCTTGTGGCATGGCACTCACATCTAGGCTTAGTTATTTCTCCCACCACTTAACTCCACATGATATGTTTTTACTACCCACCTACCCGTCTAACTATCTATCTAGCCATCCATCCATCTACCTACCCACCTACCTCTCTACCTACGTATCTACCTACCCTCCTAATATCTATCCTCTGTCCTCTCTCACTAGAACATCAGAACCATGAGAGGTGCTGTCTCTCGTTACACCCCTAGCAAATATATAAAGCAGGGAAGGGCTCAATAAACAGATGGTGAATAAGTCTTACATTATTGGGAAAGTACGTTCCTTGGAGAACAAGGCCTAGCTTATAGTAGGAACTCAACAAATGTCTGAATGAATGAATGAATTAGTGAGCAACAGACCCAATGACATTCTAATTTTCTACAGCTAGATAGACAAGAGCTTTACTGATTAAGAAACAACAAAACAGTCCAAGTAACTTACGCAAGGAGGCATGATAACAGAAAAGGAACACACGTACGTGCTAAAGCCCTGACTTCACTTTGTTGTGTCCCTGTAAGTTCTTAGACCTGACAAGCCAGAACCCATCCAGATGCTCTTGCCTGGCTGAAATACTCTTACCAGCAAGGTCTCAAGCTAATAAATTCTAGATTTGTTTTTAAAGGAAATTTCACAGGAATCTCTGAAGCATTTACCCACAGACAAATATTCAGAGATGTGAAAAATAAACATACACAAAGAAGATCAGGTTAAAATATGCCCAGTCGCAAACCTGCAGCCAGGGGATAGCGCAGGGACAGATAATAATGAGCTTCAGGCATATCAAGCCCCTGCTCAGTTTACCAGCTGACCAGAAGCGGCTTCCAGATGGTCAGTTTAGGCATTGTGAACAGAGACAAACCAAAGACATTCCTGTCACCATAACTGGGAGAGAAATACAGGGACAGTACAACCGGCTGGAACAGAATGGCCAAACAGAGGCCACCACAGCCACATTTTGTACAGTGTCATTCCAGCCTTGCTCACATATCAGCAAAGCCCATGATGCAAATGGCCATGTTCTATCAACTTTTCCCTCCTGCTGCCATTTTAAGGGGCGTGGGCAGATGCTGTGTTTTATTCAGACTTATTAGGTTGTCAGAAAAGTCATGCCATATTTTTTTTTCCCTAGAGGTTTCTACCTTAGGGTGTGTGCGCTTGCTGGAGAGAAAGAGACAGAGACAGTGAGGGAAAGTGAGAAATCACCCCCCCAGGGGACATGGCCACTCCACAATCCCTTGTCCTCCACTCTCCTCCAGGGATCTTGGACATGCAATGACATACATGCAGCATGAGTTTCAAGCCACCAGGTCTGGGACTCAAACTGTGGTCTGCCATGTGGGAGTCCAGCAACATAACCACTACACTGACTCTGCCCACAAGTTCCCACATGAATTTCCCTACTATCTTCCTAGGCTCATCTCTTAGAATACCCCCGGGCACACGGGTCTTCTTCCTGTTCACCAGCACACAAGCTCTTCTCATGACTTCCAGATGTGCCACTCTCTCATCAGAGGAGTTCCGTCCCCTCCTTTAGGGCTCTACTTAATTCTTTTAAAAAGTGTTATTTAATTTTATGTAATATTATTATTATTATTATTATTATTATTAATTTGCTATAGGGCACATGCAGTCACCAGAGAGAGGCAGAGAAAGAGAAAGTAAGAAAGCAAGCCGCCAGGTCTAGGACTCGAACCACAGTAGGCCCTGTGGGATTCTAGCACCTTAATCACCACGCCACCTGTTGGCCCCACTTCTCTGCTTAATTAAATGCTACCATTTTATGAGGGAGGCTTTGTTTGATCAGCGCTGGTCCAAATGCAGTATTTTTTGGTGCAAATATGCATCACAACATTTCCAACAATCCATTAGAATCTGCATTTCTAGGAATCCACTTACTGGCACATGAGTGGGAAGAATAGACCAGAGGGGTCAGGAATATGGACCTGAAAGAAAGTCTATCCACTTCAAAATCTTACCTCCCTGAGTCAGTAACGGCCCCTATGGACAGTCCGCCAACTCTCTCTAAGCCTGTTTCCTCACCTGTAAAAATTGTGCTTACTGCTATCAAGACAGTTACCAAAGATACTGCAGGAAAACATTTGGCATAGTACTCAGGCACACAGGCTTTAACTGGTACTAGCTATTACTATAATAGCTATTATTATATTACCATCTATTCTATTAGTCTAGACTTAAAAAAAACTGTTCAAAAATAAGTACTACATTGTCTTCATCTTGAGTTTAGATTTGTCATAGAGATTCCCAGGGGGTTTATCATTTCTTTCCAACTAAGTGTTTGCCTGCTATAGGAAAAATTCCACCAGGCGAATGCTACAACCAAGCTTTGCTAGCTATATATGAAAAAATAAAAAGTCATTTAAAGATTCTCCCCTTGATTCTGTTCGTGAATAAAAAAGATATAATCTGCTAGTATGGAGCTTAACAGAAATGGCACACAAGTACGACTACATGTAGTAATTAAATAAGAAATACAAGTAAGATTTCAAAATATCTACATAGCTGTGCATGAATTTGACTAGGTATTTTTCTAACAAATTACAATCTGATAAAATAATCTTTTAATGCCCTATATTGCTTCATTGCTTGAAATACAACAACAAAATATATATTTATTTTTCCATTTCTACTAATCACACTAACCAAGATGCATATCAGAAGCATTAAGTGAGCTTCAGCAAATTATGCAAGAATTTGTCTCACACATGCCGATTTTGATTCATCAGGTTAAGGAAGGAGCAGGTTATTGGTATTCAGCATAAACTCCCCACATATTACTAATGCTAACATTTAATGACTAACAATCACTGTAATAAAAACCTTCTCCTACAAAAAGTATTTTGCCTTAAAACTTTTTGCAAAGTTTTCCTTGGTCCTGAGTTGTGACCCCAAAACAAGACTATTTATAACTAAACGAAGAGAATGTGCTCTTATCCTTCAGCCCTTGGAATAATAAAACATGGCCCAGCGATGGTGGCTCAGGTGGATAGGGTGCTGCTGCACAACACTGGAGTCTCACGGGAGTCCCGGGTTCGGATTCTGGGTGGACCTGAACACATCAGTGCTTCTGTGAGTGCCCGTGATCCTGGCTGGCCATCCCGGCTGACAGGGAGGCTGGTGTACAGAGGCCTCATCAAGAGTACCAGTCTCTCTTTCTCTCTCTCTCTCAATCAAGAGAGGAGGAAGAGAGAAAAGCCATAAAATAATTTCTTCTGGTCTTTTAATACCAACAGAGGAGCTTAAGGAAACAGGAAAGGTAGAAGAAATGTAAAACCACATTCGTTCAATGAAATCATGTGCCTGCTTTTCCTTTAGACTGGTGCTGCCCTGCAGAACTGGGTGTAGAGTGGACAAGTGTGCACCTGCGTCTCCTACAGGGTGGCTATGGAGCATCTGCAAGGCGGCCTCTGGCTTCTGAGCAGGTCAGCGTGGCTCTACGTAGCTGTCAGACTCTGCTGTTTGTAACCATCATAACGTGCTCTAATCCAAAGTACTGGGTTTCATCAGCTCATTCAGTAAATGTGCTCTGAGCCCTTTCCACATGCCTGGCACAGGCAGGCACTAGGGCTAGAGCAGAGACCCAACCCATGCCCCCGTCCTCATGGTGCTTATTTTCTCACTCACGACAACGGGCCTCTTTAAACCACCAGAATCATTTCAGAAACCACTTCATCAAAGAACTGTAGGTTAAATGTGTACTTTAAAAAAATTATTTTGGTAATTTGGAGGAGAAAAGCAAATCACTGCAGTTTGAGAAAATGATGCAGTTCTGAAGATTAAAGAAATTAGAGGCTGTGAAAAGACTTCAGTGAACTCTTGAATGCTTTGCAGAAGGGTAGCATAATCTCAGTCTCAGAGTCTCTGGTTCCCAGGTTATTTCTCAGGGAGGCCTTCAGCTCACCCTGGGTGATAGGAATGACCAGGCAGGAGCAGGAACAAGGGATTCCCCGTGAGAACATATTTAACAATTCCTGCTAGAGAAGGGATCAAGAGAGAACTAAATTCATGACTGGAAAAGGTATTTTCAAGTGTCACAAACACTTTAACTCTCTGGTAAAAGTTTCTGAAGGAAAAACAATTAAGGGATTAAATGAGAATCAGAGTGCTGCTTTGATAAATGTGATTAATAACCCGACCAGGAGGCAGATAGCTCAACCAGCTGGCAAATGAGAGGCCATAGCTAAGACGATTACTTCTAATCCCTTGCTCCTTCCTCTGCACTACACAGGGAGCCGGGCTGGGCCACCTCTCATCTGCAGTCTCTGAGACCCTGGACACCATAGCTGCAGAATACAGCATCCGGCAGGTCAACGCAAACAGATGAACTCTGGCCAATGACAAATGGTCGACCATGGTCAGAAACAGGTGCCTCAGTGGAGAGTATTTGCTAAGAAGAGAAGAAAGTACAGAATCGCTCCATTTGAACAATGATTAAGAATTAAGCCAGGAACTAAGTTCAATCACCAGCAGCCTTACCTAGCTCTGGGGGCAGAACAGTCAGGCGGTTCCCCTGAATGTGGAGCTCCTTCAGCTGGGTAAGCTCCCCGATTTCCTTAGGCAGCGAGATCAGGTCGTTATCCCTAAGACTGAGCTGAATATGAGAGAACAAGGAGTTGTCAAAACCATTTCACGTAAGGAGGCGCTCAAGAGAAACTCGTCCTCTTCCGTGCCCTCTCTTTTTCTAAGGCTCAATCCTTTCAATTTATTTACAAGTGTCTGCGGATCAACAAGAAGCGGTATCAGGAGTAGTGGTTTATTCCTGCAAAACAAACCTTACTCCTGCTCAAATTGACTTGATTCCATTCTTACAAGGGCTGCAGAAGTGAATTGATTTTCTAAGAATTTAGATAAATTACTTACTATCTGCAACTTTGTGAGCTTCCCAATATCTGGCGGCAGGATTTCAAAATCGTTGTCACTTAGATAGAGTGCACGCAGGGTGGCTGCAAATTAAACAGCAATATATAAACAGGGTGGCATGGAACCCAACCATTTGAGGGCTGATCAATACAAGGGAGTCAGCTTTGATTAATAACCCTGGCTTGGTGAAAAGCTTGTGACATACCTAGGGCTCGCAATAATAACAAGCGGGTCAAACTTAGATTTACTGGCTTAGTGTGCAGTTGGTGTGTGCAGGAAACCATCCGTATCCAAAAGGACTGACACAATTAACAACTGTGGGCACTGGCAGCTTTTGGCACAGAGTCTCAATACATTTTCAGAAAATGTTTTCCTATTATCTTTTTTTTCCTATGACTTCCGATTCACATTTCTTGCTCCATTTGCATCTCAAGTCAAACAAAGACAGCCAAGGGCTGTTATATCAATACCCAGAGCGAAACGGCTCTTCAGTGCAAATAGAGCTATGTTGAAATAGAACTCCCCTAATGTAAATAAGACTAAGGTAAAAATAAACAATGAAATAAAAGGCTTTCCAGAGAGAGAGAGAAGCCGTAAGCACAGCATGGCCACAATAAGATGAACTATTATTACTAATTTCTGTATCTTAATGACACAAAATAAATGAAGATAAAGGGGTTAAAGTAAAGACATGGGGTTAACTGAGTAAATCTGAATTTAAACAGAATATCAGTAATCAGAAATGTGTTCACAGGGGCCTGCCCCACAGCCTGGTCATTAAGGGGGATACATGCCACGTGGCCAACCGCAGTTCAAATCCCAGCTTCGGCAACTTGAAAAAACATGCCGGGCATGTGTGTATGTGTGGCCAAAATCCTGACAGGATAAAGAAATGGCAGAGAACAGACTGTGGTATGATCCTGCTCCAACAGAGGGTGCTCTCTCCCTCTCTTGCTCTCTCTCTGGGAGTGTACATATCATCTGGCAATAGAAATCAATTTGTTTCATAGTATTATACAATGATGACATGACCCCAGACGACTGAAGGCTAAAATCCTAAAGCACCTTTTGATACTCAGTACAAAAAGGAGAACATAGTTAAATGTATGTCCTGTTTTATTTGTTTATAGGTATTTAACCACAATCCAAGAGTATAAAATTAGAGAAAACTATATATTAACAAATGTAACAAAAGCCATTTCCTCCATGGCCCAAGAAATAACTTATAGTTGGTTTCATATGCTTGAGAAAGTCTGGGAGAGACAGTACATATAAAACAGTAAGTAAAGTTTTAGAGACTGGGGCAGAAAATTCAGAATCTCTGGATACCACATGTCTCTACTTGAGGGAAGCAGAATGCTCGTTTAAGGGAAGCAATCCTTTCCTGGATATTTCATGAATTCTCAGGAAATCAGTTTTTGCTCATTTTTAAGACCCTCTATGCAAGAAATGTGTTTGTATACAAAAGGATAAAGTATACTGGTCTGAGGCTAATAACTTGTTAATGTCTGTGTACTGGACAAAATAGATGATTACAAATAAGAATACTTTTTAAAAATGCTTCCCACAAGAATGCTATCTGGAAACTTAAAAAAAAAAATCGGTAGGTGGTCTATTACCAAATATTATAAATAATTAATTGGAATATTTTGGACAAATACCCTATAAAGAATTAAAAGCAACATGAATACATTTCTTTTTGGAAATCCCTTTAAAAAGGAAGTCAAGGGACCAGCAGTTGGCGTCATGGCTATGTCGCTGGACTCTCACGTCGTCGACCGTGGTTTGAGTCCCGGATCTGGTGGCTTAAACTCACGCCAGGCGCGCATGTGTGTGTGCCCGCCCAAGATCCCGAGAGGAGAATGGAGAAAAAGGGACTGTGGCATGGCCATCCCCCCTGGGGGGGTGATATCTCACTTTCTGTCTCTCTGTCTCCCTCTGTCTTTTTGGCGAGCACACATGCCCTATAGCAAAAACCTCTCCCAAAAAAAAAAAAAAAAAAAAAAAAAAATTTTTTTTGTAAAAAACAAAAAAAAAAAAAAAAAAAGAAGTCAAGTTTCTTGGCTAAATGCATGACTTGACCTCATTTAGGTTCATAGTCTCACTAAGAAAGTTGATATGCCATTACTAAGTGCACTTCAGCCCGGTGGAGTCATATAACTATACATCACATACACATACTGCTGAGCTACCAAGGAATATTCAAAAGGAATCTGGGAAGAAAAAAACATATATGTCCAATAATTTCTGTTAGAGTTTAGGTCCAGGCAAATAAATTTCACTCGTAGAACGCAAAGTACCGTGTTAAGGAGATTTATAGAATTCAAAGTTTCTTACTCAGGTAGAAGAAATTTCCAGGAAGAGAATTTTCACTCAAGTTGTTGTAAGTCAAGTCCAGGACCTCGAGTGCTGGGAGAGAGCCAAAGCCTCGAGGCAAAGTGTTCAGCCGATTCATGCTGTTGTCAGGGGGAGAGAAAATCCAAGTCATGACACGCAAAGCCTGTGTGTGTACGCATAACACTGAGGTCACCCTGCTGCCCAAGCTGGAAGAGCAAGCGTGCCATGATTTTAGAGCACTTCTAGGTTATTCTATGTTATATTATTTTGAAGAGATTTTTTGCCATAGGGCATGTGTACTCACCAGAGAGACAGAGAAACAGAAAGCAGAAATCACCCCCCAGGGGGGATGGCCAAAATACAATCCCTTCTTCATTCTCCTCTTGGGATTTTGGGCATGCACACACATGCACCCAGCATGAGTTTTAAGTCACCAGGTCCAGGACTCAAACTGCAGTTGACTACATGGGAGTCCACTGATGTAACCATTAACACCAGCTGCTGGTCCCTTATTTTATTTTTCATTTATTTTATTTTATTTTATTTATTTTTTTTTTTGGAGAGATTTTTGCTATAGGGCATGTGTGCTCGCCAGAAAGACAGAGAGACAGAAAGCGAGAAATCACCCCTCGGAGGGGATGGCCACACTGCAATCCCTTCTCCTCCACTCTCCTCTCAGGATCTTGGGCACACATGCACATGCGTCCATTTAAGCCACCGGGTCCGGGACTTGAACCATGGTAGAGACTACATGGGAGTTCAGCAACATAACCATTATGCTTATTTTATTTATTTTTTTAATTAAAAAAAAAGTATTCAGGGCCAGTGTTGTGGTGCAACAGTTAAACACCACGCAAAGGAAGCTGGATCTCATCTGGCTGTCCAGCGTTCGAGTCCCAAACTTAAAGCCTTCAAAACCATGACAGGCACATCCACGCATCCCCCAGATCTTGAATGGATGAAGAGCTGGAACAAAATGGATGGTAGCATGACCAGGCCCTACTGGAAGGTGCTTCTCTCCCATCTTCCCTGTGAGTACGGACATGCCCTCTACCAGAAAACATTATTTTAATTGATAAGAATTGTATGTATTTATGGTACATAACATGATGTTCTGATATATGTATGACACATTGCGAATGGCTAAATAAAGCTTTTAATGTATGTATTACCTCACTTCTCATTTTTTGTTTTTTACCTTGAGAACACTTAAAATCTACTGTCTTAGCAATTTTCTTAATTGTATTTACCATGACGTACAATGGATCTCTTTAACTTATTCTCTGGTCCAACTGAAATTTTGTTCTTTGATTATATTTTCCTAATTTCTCCTTCCCCCAGCTGTTGGTAACCCCATTTTATTTTCTGTGTGGGTTCCACTTTTTCTTACATTCTACCGACAATTGAGAACTATGTTATTTTTCTCATTTGTAATGGTTTTAGTCAGGGTACATGTGTGTTCATGAAAGAGTTGAGAATCTCTCAGTTGTCATTTTCTTCAGTGGGGATGTTCAATCATTGTTTCCATAGAAACTTTAACCATCAAAAAATACTGTCCTTTGGGACCAGCAGTTGGCATAATGGCTATGTTGCTGGACTCCCATGTAGCTGACCACAGTTCGAATCCTGGACCCAGTGGCTTAAACTCACACCGGGCACATGTGCGTGCATGTGTGCCCAAGATCCTGAGAGGAGAATGGAAGAGAAAGGATTGCAGCGTGGCCATCTTCCCTGAATGGGTGACTTCTCGCTTTCTGTCTGTCTGTGTGTCTCTCTCTCTATCTGTCTTTCTGGCAAGCGCAAGCACCTTTCAGCAAAAACCTCTCCAAAAAAAAAAAAAAAAATACTGTCCTTCTAGAAAAAAAAATTTCATGTGACCACAGTAACACCACCACCAGTTTTATACTAAGTTTTGTAGTTTTCAGCCTTTTGCTTTATTTTATTTCATTTATCCCTTTTAGTAAGAGGGAAAAAATATTACATTTTTGTTTTACAACTACTGACAATCAAAACAATCTCCAGTTGGAACGGTAGCAGACAGGAACTGGGGAAGGGAGGAATGAGGAGTTACTAATGAGTTTCAGGTTTGCAAAATAAGAAAATCCAGAGATTGGCTGCACACCAGTGGGAGTATACTTAACACTGCTGAACTGTTTACTACAAAACTGTTAAGGCGATACACTGATGCTATGTGTATTTTGCCACAGTTAAAAGTTATAGATTGCACACATATATCTCTATTGCCAATGAAATCTAAGGGAGATTTGTTTTCTGTAACTATCTTTTATCTTTTTTTTTTTTTCCAAAACCCCTATTTTCCCTTTGAGCATACTTAGAAGTCAATTTAAAAAACAAAACAAAACAAAAAAAACCTTTAATATATGTTGACAGATATTGAAAGGTGGGAGGGACTGTGACACTAAAATCATTCTAGCCATTGATCATTCTCATCACAGATACAAGTTGGTCCACCCCCACCAACCAGGTCTCATAATAAGTAGCTGATATCAGAGGAGGAAACCAGAAAAGAAAGGTGGACTTCCACCTCTCAGGTGAAAGAGAAAAAGCTCCAGGTAGGAGCCTGAAGGGGGAGCAGCGGACAAGTGTGACACTACTACAATGATCCACATGGGAAGGTTCCCAGTTCAAGTCCAGAGACAATCCAGATAAACTGGGCACACATGTGCCTATGATCCAGGGCTGGTTAGAGAGCTGGGGTGGATTATGGTGTCAAGATTCTTTTGGGAGTTGGGACCAGCAGTTAGTGTTATGGCTATGTTACTGGACTCCCACGTAGTCGACCGTGGTTCGCATCCTGGACCCAGTGGCTTAAAACTCACACCAGGCACGTGTGCGTGCATGCCCAAGATTCCAAGAGAAAAATGGAAGAGAAGGGATTGCAGCATGGCCATCCTGCCTAGGGGTGAATTCTCGCTTTCTGTCTGGCAAGCGCATGTGCCCTATAGCAAAAACCTCTTAAAAAAAAAAAAAAGATTCTATTGGGAGGTGCCTGCCTCTCTTGTTTATGGAATGAAGAAAATAAACTTAAAAAAAATTCCCAGGTAAATTTTACCCTTGGCAAAAAATATCTCTGTGACTATTTACCATAATGGTGACAGCAACTAATATTTCCTATGACTTCACCGTTTGTGAAGCAATTTTTTGTCAAGTATTTCACTCAGTTCACTAGAACGACTTTAAACATAAACAAGATGGAGTTTGTGATTATTCCTAAGCTGAGATGAAGAAACAGGCTTAGAGAGGTGATGTTCTAAGGACTTTGGACTTGACTGATGAAGGTGACAGGTGTCTGAGAGCACCTAGCACCTCACAGAGGCCAAGGCCACTTCTGACCTTTGCACTCCAGTAAAAGGGTTCTGTGTAAATTGAAATAGAAGTCAGAGATAGTAAGAAAGGTGCAGAAGCTTACATTAGATTCTTCTGTCTTCAAATACTACTCTACTGTGAGTAACCATTTTTGAAAACTGTCAGTCATAGGACCAGTAGATGGTATAATGGTTACATCACTGGACTCCCACGTAGCTGACCATGGTTGAAGTCCTGGACCCGATGGCTTAAAACGCATACTGGGTGTGTGTGCGTGCATGGGGTTGGTGATTTCTTGCTTTCTGTCTCTGGCAAACACACACACCCTACAGCAAAAATCTCTCTCAAAAAAAAAAAAAAAAAGAATAGAAAAGGAAAAGAAAATCATCAGTTGCTTAGTTTTTCCTCTCCAAACATAATCTGCATGAGATGGAAAAATAATGTATGAACCCATACAGTCTAAGGCTGTTCTATGTTCTCTTTTTGCTTTTCTTCTTTACAAGTCACAGAAATGCCTATAGTGATGTCTTCCTTCAGAACATTTTATTCTTAGGAGGTCTTTATGGGCACCCTCTACTTCAATAAAACCTTCTAGGCTAAAGGCAAGCCTTTTTCTCAATTTACCAGTGACCTACTCATACAATTAGCAAAAGAAAAAAAAAAAAAAGGACATACACTAACTCTATATACTCCCAACACTGTACTTAAGAGAAAACTAAGTGGTCATGAGATGAGCTCTTGGAACGCATCAGGTAGACAGTTACAGAACAGTTGGGCATGGTGATCCTGCAAGGGCAGTTACCCTAGAAACACTGACCAGTGTGGACCCTACATGGCTCTACATTTTTTGGAAAATAATTCCGTAAAGAGAACCACACTTAAATTACTAAGAACATAACAAAATTTTCTTTTCTTCATTCAAGTAGCCTAAAATTCTCGTAGGTCTTGCGATCATCAGAATAAACAACAGATATTAAGCAAAACATTGAAAGCAAGTTCTGGTCAAGCATGCCTTCTGGTTGACACATACATGTGGCCTGACTGCTTTCCTTTACAGTCTGCTGTGTGTATATTCTTATTCTGGCTCTTTATCCTATGATAAACGCCTCTCAATAACTTGATTTACACTTGCCTTATTACGCATGTGTAATTTTTTTTAAAAGTTTATTTCTTTTTTTTTTTTTTTTCATTAACAAGAGAAACAGAAACAGCACCAGCAACAGAGTCTTGAAGCCACCATCCACCCCATCTCAGCTAGCTCTGGATCGTGGATGCCGGTGGGGCCCACCATACACAGAGAAGTCTCTAGGCATGCATCCAAAACTTTCCTAAGTGGGTCAGCCTTTCAGAGCATCTTGTTTTACGTGTGCCCTACTGTCTGGTCCTCAAACAAGGGTAATTCTTTATGCCATTTGAAGACAGAAGTATCCTTTACTGAAACCCATCTTAATTCCTTTCTCAAAGAACTAAGAATTTTGTTCAAACTTTGACAATCCCATCTATGCAACTATGTAATTACAGAAAACTACACAATCGATAAAGTGTCAAGAGTCAAAGATGCAAACAATTCCAAAGAAGGCAAGGAATCAACTAAATTGTGCTAGATAAAAAAAAGAAAAATTTACAGTTCTGTCCTAAGGTATCTCAGAATGAACTGAACAAAACCTGAGCTCATTATTTTCCTCCCAAACCTGACTCTACCCATATTTCAGCTGCTCAGAACAGAAATCTGGCCATCATCCCCTCTGTCACTGTCATGTCAAGTTTACCTCGAAAATATTTTCCATATAATCCCCCCCACCGGCCTCTACTGTAACCTGTTTTAGCTCACCTGGAACACGGAGCTACATCCTCACTTGTCTCCTCTGCTTCTAGTCAACCTCCTTCACACCCCTTCCCACAATGATCTTTCACGTGGAAAGCTGACCTCATCCTCCATGCTCAGTAGGATAAAATAGGAGCTCCTCTCTTAGCATACAGGCCCTTCATTGGCACTTCCGATGCACTGCCAATACAGACAGTCATTAAAGACATCTGTTTATGGCCGAATTCCCAACTATAATGTAAGCTCCATAGGTTGAATGGTCAATACCTAGAACAGATCTCGTACTTAGTGGAGACATCAATAAATACTCAAAAACGAAGAGCAAATATCCACAATCTTCCTTCTAGTCTTGCCTATTACCTCTCAATGCCTCAGCTGCTAACACTCAGCAACACCAAGAACCTTACAATTCCTAGAACATGCAGTGCCCTGAGCTTTCAAATGTGCCATTTTCTTAACCTGTAATGTCTTCCTTCTACTTGTAAGTCTGAGGACTTCCTTCTCCTGCATCAAGCTTTGGCTCTGATGCTACCCCTTATGTGTCCACAATTCTTACCTGTAGCCTAATACCCTCGTTGTCTCTCTGCCCTACTGCGGTCCTACACCCCCAGCACATCAGTGACTACTATTCCGTTAGCTCATGTACAATGGCAACTGCCCTCTTAATTCAAGAACCATGATTTTCACCTCCGAACCCCAACACTAGCAAGATCCTGACATAGAACAGGCATCTATATAGTCACAAAATAAAAGAATAAGCACTAAAATGATGATGATGAAATAGCTAATAGTATGTACTGCTTCCAGTGTGTCAGGTGCTGTTCCCTGTTCATACACATGAGACATACATGTGTATACATTTATTTATACGGGGGATTTCAAAATGTTTGTGTAAGGGACCAGCAGATGGTGTAATGGGCATGTCACTGAATTACCACATAGCTGACCTGGTTCAAGTCCTGAACCCAGCAGCTTAAAACTCACACCAGGCGCTTGTGCGTGTGTGCCCAAGAACCTGAAAGGAGAATGGAGGAGAAGGGACTGTGGTGTGGCCATTCCCCCTGGTGAGTGGCTTCTTGCTTTCTGTCTCTCTGTCTCTGTTTCCCTGGTGAGCACATGTACCCTATAACAAAAATCTCTCATCTCCCCCAACAAAAAAAATTTTGTGAAAAATTGAATTAAAGTATGAGTTTATTTTGGTACAAAAAAATTAAAACCTATCCATGTTTTTTGCAAAATAGTTTCCATGAATCTTTTGAAGACCTCTTTTGTGTGCACATGTGTGTCTGTGAGTGTGTGTATAAACATATTTAACAGATGAACAAATTAACACTAAGAATATACACATATATCTAATTTTTGTTTCTTTCTCAAATATAAATTAAACATTAGGACTTAATCATCTTTAAAACTAAGAGATAAATGTAGGATTCCTTCTCTTTTGCTTTGTTGAATGGGGACATAATCCAAATTTGTGGATTTCACCTAAAGTGATGTTTTTCCCTCCTTTACATTCCAGGCCCCCCTCAGACATTAGGAAAAAGAATGTCTGTGGATCTTACTAAGATAGGCTCTCATCCATAGTGAACCTCAAAGCAAGACTGTCTTTCCAACTCCCTGTGGAAAGGACAAACTAAAAAACCATTCCATGAATGAGATACATATTTTTCATGATTGCTTACTATTAAACTGATAAATACCTGGCCAGCTTCTATTGCCACTTCATGTAAATCACTAACTTCACTGCAACACTTAGAGGCTACAGATTAATGGACATATTACTTCACACAGAGGGTGAAGCATGAGTGGGCAGTTTCATCTAATAGCTCCAACAATGAAGATGGAATTCAGAAGCCAAAGTTCCCGTCGGGGGTCTCTGGAGTCTGATTGCAAATGTACAAACCCAGAACAGTGGGATTCTCTACCCAGCTCAGTCAGTCGCCTCAGGCGTAATCAGGAACAAGTCACTTATCCTCTCGGAAAGGACTCAGCTTCCTCTCTGTGATATGAAAGCATTAACACCAGCCCTCCCCACTTCACAGATGCTGAGATGGTCAAATGCTGGAAAGAGAACTTAAAACTCCGTAAGGTAATACGTGAACCCAAGGCATTATTGTTATGATTCGCTGCGACTTGGTTCTGCAACCTCAGCTGAATCACGCCTCTCTTCACCTTTGCATAAAAACATTGGAGTCTAACCTCTCAGCTACATGGAACAAATGCAATAATGAATGAAGCAGTGTTAGGAAGTATACCCGCCCCTTCATGGAAGCAAGGAGCTTTGTAAACTGTTTCTACTTAATGCAGAGAGCAAAATCAACCATATTACAACTTGCCTGAATGGCTAATGCTATGCAAATAAGCCCCTTCTTGGTCAACATAACTGATATAAAATTTTATTGAAAACAAAATACAATTTTAAAAAATAAACTCTCTTAACGTGCCAACAATTAGGTTCTCAATTAGCTTTTAAATAGATATGCACTAATGTAGGCCACTGAACGGATGTATTAAAATCATAAAACTTTTTTTAAAACCTAAAACATAATTAGACATCGACTCCTATGCAGTAATGTAAATGGCACTCCTTTGCCCCCACCCCACACTCCCCTTCCACTCTCTCCCCCTCCGTTTCCTTTCTCCTCTACCAATACTCACCCGAGGTTCAGGTGTTTGAGTTTCTGAAGGCTGCTGATCTGTGTGGGCAGCTCCTCAATCTGGTTATTAAAAAAGTTGAGCACTTCCAAATTCTTCAGTTCTGCTATGTTTGGTGGCACAGCTACGGAAACAGAAATGCTGAGTGAGTCCCGGAACCTTGCTCCTAGCAGAGAATGCCAGGAACACATTTTGTTTTTCTTACAAATGAAAGAGAGATGTAGCTCCAGCATGACCACCTAACTCACATGTAGGTCTCATCGTTTTTTTTTGTGTGTGTATTTTTCACAGGTAGTGACTGAGGAGGAGCAGAAATGCCTCTTGTATGATTACATAGGTGCTTGGCACAGTTTTTATCAGAAGGATGATGAAGAGAGGAAGCAAGAAGTTAAAAAAAATAATAAAAGGGCAGAAGGATGTACCATAACAGCTTAAAAGTGAGTATTACAAATAGCTGATAAATAACCCTATCTTATAAAAATAAATATCATATAATTGCTAATAAATACATTTGTGTTTTTCCTTTTCATTTCTTTGCATTTTCCAGCAGAAGAAAGACAGCAATCACAAAATTCCTTCCTGAGTGATGGTATATTCAAGCTGTTTAAACCAATACCTGAAGAGCTGACTTCTTAAGCTGAACTATAAAGGATAAAATATTTAACCTACCCAGTTTCTGATTTTGGCCTCAGGAGAAATGCACCTTGATCAATACGCACACACACACACACATACATTACATCAGATTAGCAACAACTCGATTCGATGATATTATGGAGAAATATAAAAGCCAACTCAGTAGTATGCTATGGATACTAGTATGCAGATCAAAGGTGGAAATAAACTATGGGGACCTCAAAGTTCCTCCTTCCCTAGAGAATATACTGGTAAATACAAATGTAAAAGCCAAAAGCATTTTTACCTCAAAAATAGGAACTCTTAGCCAGCTGCAGTGGCTCAATGGTAATGCAATGCTCCATGATACTAAAAGTACACAGGAAGGTCTTAGGTTTGCATCCCGAGGTCTCCCTGAACAGGAAGGGCATGCTCTTGATCCTGGCTGGCTGAGGCCGGGAGCGGATCATGATGTGAAGATCCTGTTGGGATGCTGTCTCTCTCCTTCTTTCCCTTTCTCTTTCTCACAGAACATATCAATAAATAAACTTGTTTTTGAAAGTACAAACTCGAAATTGGCATCCTAGACGGATTGTCATTCATCTATCTCGTTTGCAATTCAATCTTCCTATCAACATTTGCATGGCCATGAGCTTGTCCAGGTTCATGGAAAGTCTAATGCTAAGACCCCACATCCAGCTCAAGAAGGTGTCATTATCTCTAGTCAATAAAATTTATGCCCCAGCCCACGAGCAACCCCCAGAGAATGTCCCAGGAGGCTGGGAAACCTGCCAACCTGGCAGTTAAGCCAAACCTAGAACCAGCAGCAATTGTGCTTAGAAGACCCACTAGAGAAGGTATGTGAAATTCCAAACAAATATCTACAGTATTTAAAGAGATAGCCATTCCAAGAACTCTAGTTGACAATTCCCAGAAGAATAAAAGTAGAAAAGACAGGACACTGTTCATCATAGTTTTTTTGTTTGTTTGCTTTTGCTTTTCTTTTCTTTTTTCTTTTCTTTTTTTTTTTTTTTTTTTTTTTTTTTTTTTTGTGAAAGGTTTTTGGTATAGGGCACATGTGCTCACCAGAAAGACAGAGAAAGATAGAGAGACAGAAAGCGAGAAATCACCCCCCAGGGGGATGGCCATGTCACTATCCCTTCTTCTCCATTCTCCTCTTGGGATCTTGAGCGCACGCGCACGCGCGCACACACACACACACACACACACACACACACACGCACGCACCCAGCATGAGTTTAAGCCACTGGATCCAGGACTTGAACTGTGGTTGACTACATGGAAGTCTAGTGACATAGCCATTACGCCAACTGCTGATCCCTTCATCACAGTTTTGAGTCATTGTTTTCAGCTTTATGAAATATCTAAGGTAATGCTGACCTAATTTCTTTAGAAGGAAAACTTTGTAAAAGATAAGGGAAATGCTTTTTCATGGGAAGAAAAAGTGTGAAGAATAAGTCATTCTGGACTAAAATATGGTGGGACAAGAGGCAGTAGACTATTGACCAACTCATGCATTAGATCCTGAAATGGCTGGAATTGAAAGGATAGATTTTCATGGGATTCTAGGCAGCTGGGCATCACCTCCAGAAACCGCACCCTAGATATCAACATGAATGCAGGGGAAGCCCACCTGTCATGTAGCTGCAAAGGCACTTTTTAGCTGGGTAACTGCTGGCACACTTTTGCACAAATGAATGGTACGTCTTTTAGTAAATGAACACAAGAGGGACCAGCAGGTGGTAGGAGGTTAAGGTGTTGGATCCCACATGACCAACTCCACGGTTTGAGTTCCAGATCAGGCAGCTTAAAAATCACACCGGGCGTGTGTGCACGCATGCCCAAGATCCCAAGGGAAGACTGGAGGAAAAGCAATTGTGTTGTGGCCATCTTCCCTGGGAGGGGGTGATTTCTTGTTTTCCCTATCTCTCTCTGTCTCTGTCTCTTTTTCTGGTAAGCGCATATGCCCTATAGCAAAAATCTAATAAAAACACACAAACAAAGACTGAAAAAACAAATGAACACGAGAAGATCTTCAGACTATGCCTCTGTGTCTCTGAGCCTCATCTTATACCCTGTTCTTTTCCCAGACCATCGAGTTTGAGAAATGCAGCTGCCCGGAGACCTCAGCCTTTTTCCCTTGTCCACCCTCTAGCTACCACTAAGCCTCTCACTCAGTTCATCTGATTAGTTTGCAGAGCAATAAAGAAAGTTAGTGAAACCAGGAGAAAATGATGATCTCAATTCAGCCACAAACCAAGAATAATGCAGCCAGAATTACTGCCGCCTGCCCAAAGTTACTCTGCCAACACAATTAAATGCTGGTCTAAAGGTATCGCCTTTTTGACAGGATGAGAGATTATTTCACTCTCCCTGCTAAATCAGTTCAATTTAAAACCACAAATTATGCTAAATGTGATTTAGGGCTTTGTTTTGTCGACACAAACAATAACCCCATATTCAATTTATAAAACCTCTCCCAGTCTTCTAGTGCACATGTGAACCCAAGTTTTGTTTAAGACTCCATTCAAGCTAGAGAGGGAAAAAATTACACAACTAATAGTCTTCCTAAACTGCAGATTTTTTTTTTTCCCTCCTAGCCATAGTAAAAAATCAAAAGAAATTAACATTCAGACTCGTCTGGATAGGAAAGCCTCCTGTCTTCCCGCCAACACTAAGCAAATTATTTTTTTAATCATATTCATTTTAAAAATTATTTAATTTTATTTATTCACTTCATTTTAATTTGACCAGAGAGAGACACACAGAGAGAAAGAGAGAGAGAGGGAAAGTGAGGAAGCAAGCCACCAGGTCAGGAACCTGAACCATGGTTGGCCATGTGAAGTGTCCAGGGCCTCAACCGCCAAGCCACCTCCTGGTCCCCTAAGCAAATTCTCATTTTGTGAACAGCATCATACTTTTAGCACATAGCATTCTGATACTTTGGGGATCAAGTAAGAGAGGGAGCTATTTCAAGAGAGTAAGTTACAAAAGAAGGGACATCTGTATCATAAATTGAAACAGGCCTGGCACTTGGAAAACAAACTAATCCTAACAAAAATAGTCCAGAAAAAGTAGTCCGTAAACATGACTAGTGCAATGAGCAAGCCACACACATACCTGCAGGAACAGCTTTACCTATTATGAAAAGACAGTTGCAAAATTTCACCAGTGGAACGATTCTGTGTGAACTTTCCAGGTATCTGCATGACACATTATCAAGATGCATTTTTAAGGTCTAACTACAACAGTGAACATCAGCGTATGTCTCACTACACCTCTAAAACTGTTCCTTTTTCATCATTCTGCCCGACTTCTAACCTGAGGTCCACCTATACCCACCGGGTCTGAGCACAGAAGAAACAGCAGAGCAGTGTGGGCCGACCTGCTGCTCCTGTTTGCAGCAGGCCTGGTTCAGCCCTCCACTCACTGTGGGCTCCTATTTGATTCAAAACCTCTCTAGGTCTCCATTTGCTTACATATAAAATGAAGAGGCTAGATTATGATCATGGTTTTCTTTTTAGAATTATTTATTTTTAATTATTACAACTTTTCAATTTGTTACTGTGCATGCGCGCTGACCAAGCGAGGAAGAGGGAAAGTGAGCCACCAGATTTGGGATTTGAACCCCATTTAGCCATGTGAGAGTCCAGCATCCCAGCATCTTAACCACCAAGCCACTTGGAGGCCTGACTATGGTCATTTCTTTTTTGTTTGTTTCGTTTTTTGAGAGGTTTTTGCTATAGGGCGTGTGCGCTTGCCAGCCAGACATAGATGGACAGAGACAGAGAGCAAAAAATCACCCCCCAGGGGGGATGGCCACACCACAATCCCTTCTCCTCCATTCTCCTCTCGGGATCTTGGGCACACACGCACACGCACCCGGCGTGAATTTAAGCCACCGGGTCTAGGACTCGAACAGTGGTCAACTACGTGGTAGTCCAGTGACATAGCCATTATGCTAACTGCTGCTCCCTCTTTTTTTTTTTTTTTTTTTGAGAAGTTTTTGCTATAGGGCGTGTGCGCTCGCCAGAAAGACAGAGACAGAGAGAAAGAAAGCGAGAAATCACCTGCCATCCCGGGGGGATGGCCATACCGCAATCCTTTCTCCTCCACTCTCCTCTAGGGATCTTAGACACACATACACACACACTCAGTGTGAGTTTAAGCCACCAGGTCCAGGACTCAAACCGTGGTTGACTACATGGGAGTCCAGCACTATAGCCATTACACCAACTGCTAGTCCTGACTGTGATCATTTCTAAGTTCTCTTCTACCTGGTTTTCACATCCTATAATTCTAAGAAGAGATGAATTACAAAAATCAATGATACAGATTTAAATAATTCAACAAATGGGGCCCTCAATTAGGAAGCTTAGCCACGCAGAACGTCACTTCTGACAAAGAATTTAGCATCATTTTCTGCCTAGCCAATGACAGTTGCTTTAATTCTGAAGTTTTGATGACTGCTAGATTTGTAAGAAGGGTCTATAACTACTCTCAGATGTTCCCTGGCTCCTAAAGGTCATATTCTGGGGGCACATTTAGTCCAGAGCTTCTGCTGGTGTAAGAAAAAGGCAAAGAAGAAATGGTTTTGTCACCCCAGGAGTCTCCCCCAGAGACTGGACTCCAAGCATCTTCTAGGAATTATAACAGTTCAAATAAACAAGCCCAGCATGACCCATTCAAGTCCTCCTAAATACAATGAAAGAAATTAAGTGTTATTCTAGAGTTTTGTCTTTCTGCTATGTCAGCCTCTCTCCAGCACAGCTTCTGGAAGGTGCCATAAGAAACACAAAGGGCCTATTAATATCTCTTTAAAAATTCCCCTAAACTGGAAGCTCAGAACACACCTCCACCTCCCTCTTTGCTGGACTGCCTAAGTTGGCCAGAGCCCCTGCTCTAAGTAGCCATTTACCCATGTCTATTTCCTGAGCACTAACTTTGCTCCTTCTAAAGGACATACATGGCATCTACCACCATCAGTTCTATTTGCAACAGGCAGCACCTCCAGGCACCGATAGCCAAAGCCCATTCACAAATGCACCACCATCGCCATGCTCAAGTAGCCAGCAACCAGCAAACGGCCTCCCTTTCTAGAAGAAAAGGCAAAATAAATGACTGTTAGCAGCAATTAGAACTTTGTTCTTTCAGACTTTTTTTATGATATAAGATTAATAATTCTATAATTCGACAAGTAACAACCTAAAGCATTTTGCGAGTCTACACACACAGTAACTGATGGTAGGGTATGCACTGAAGCTGGGCTGTCAGACCAAGAGCAAGTTGTCATACAGGTCCAGCATTCCTAATCTACAATCTGACAGGCTCCCAAATCCAAACACATTTGAGTGCCAACATGGTGGCACAAATGAAAAATTCCACACCTAGCCTCAGGTTATAGGTCACAGTCCAAACGATGCAATGCAAAACTGCTGCATAAAATTACCTGCAGGTTCAGGTTCGCAGGTGTATATGAAACATAAATGAATTTGATGTTCAGCCCTGTGTCCCATACCTAAGGCATTCCATTATGCACATGCAAATATTCTAGATCTAAAAAATACAAAATCTGAAATATTTCTGGTCAAGTATTTTGGATAAGGACCATTCAACCTGCATGAAGCTACATACCTAAAACCCCATTTAGAGTACTGGAAATTAAACACAATTTAAAATTCCACTGTTTGGTCACACTAGCCACACTTCAAGAGTCAGGAGTCACACGTGGACGGCATAAACACAGGACACGCCCATCACGGTGGAAGCCCTACGGCTCTGGAGCAGTGGGTCCCGACCTGGACAGTACATTGGATTCTGCAGGTTTAGGATCGAGCCTGAGAACCTGCCTTTACCAGTTCCCACAGAGTGCTGTTGCTGCTCTGGGAACCATATGCTGCCTCGGGAAATACTTTTTAAGATTATTTCCTTCTTCCATGACAGAACAAGAGAGAAAGAAAGAGACAGGCACCCCCTCTAGGGTCTCTGACCCACACCTCGTCAGCCAGAATCACAGGCACGCATGTCTGCAGCCAGTGGGAACACGGACGCCTCAGGACTGGAACCTAGGACCTCCATGGCTTCAGCCCTGTGGAGAGCTGGGTTACCATTGTGCCACTGTGGCTGGTCAGAGAACTTCTAACTCATGGGTGACATCAAGATCCTTAGTACCATGAGTAAGTTCCTTACCTTGTGCAGTGACAGGGATTAGAGCGTGCTAATCAGTCAGTCCAAACTGACACTCCTACTAAGCTCAGGGACGGATGAAAAATTAAGAGAACGAGAAATCATCAATGGTGAATCCACAAGCCTGGCTACAGCATCCAAATCGCACCAAGGCGGTCTCTGTTCCCCACGCAGATTTTTACAGCAAAGTCAGGACGGAGGAAGACAGACAACACTCAAGGGGAGAAAGGTCCCGAACCCGAGCACACTGAGGGAAGTCTGCAGCAGCAAATGGCGACCAAGCGTGCTCATTTGCAGAGACATCACCCGTTCTTCCGGCCACCGGGCACCAAGGCCAGCTGTAGATCACTGGGTGGCGGCAGCAGCACAGACAAGAGCAGCTTGTGCGCAGTTGATCCGGGGGCTTTTGAGCAAAAGCATCTCGTGGCCCCTGAGGCAAAGAAACAAAACTGTGAAGAGCGACAGGATCTGGGAGCAGCAGGCACATCGGGAAACATAAGGACGAGAGCCCTGCTGGGAGCAGCCCACGGGAGGTCAGGGGCAGCCTCTGACTGGTCTCTAGAACCATATGGTGAGCACTGTCAGCTGGGTCCTCTCCAGCTACAGAAGGGTGGTAATTGACCATGCACCACGTTAACGCCCACGCCGCAGGAAGCCAGAAGCTGCTCAGAGCACACATGGGACTCTGTCATAAGCACAAGCATGAAATCTGGAGGTGACCTCTACCCACTTCCTCCACCAAACTTCTGGGAGCGAGAGCTACACTCTGCCCAACTATCTACCCATGCTTTTGCAGGAGCACCAATGACCGTCTTTAGCTCCTGGCGACTCCTGGACTCGGGAGAGGTGGACTAGCGCATGAGCACCAAGGGACCCCACTTCTCACTCCTCTTTGCAAAAAGCCAAGTAACAGGTTCGGCCTTTGCCTCCTTTGCTGAAAACCAATGATAGACTAAATGACCAAAGAACACGAAAGGGAGGCTTACAGGAAATAATTCACGGGCAGGTGCATAAGCAGGAACGCTGCCCAGAGTCAGGGCTAAGATGGTGGGTGGCATGTCCCCATGCTGCAGTGGGTGCAACGTTACTGCCTCATGCCATCTCCCAGCTCAACCTTTGTGGTGCATGCTGCTAGGAAGCTGTGTTCCATGGGTTGGGACCACATGGAAGGCCCAGGTCCAATTTCTGGTCCAACTTAACAGCCAGGCATGATGGCGTGTGCCTGTAATCCACACAACTCTGAAGTCTGAGACGGTAGGATCGCTAGCTTGAGTGATAGTGAGAACCTGTCTGGGGAAAAAGAAAAAAGAGGCAGGCAGAGTGGTGCAGGCCTATCGTTCCAGCTGGGAGGCTGAAGCAGGAGGCTGCCTTAAAATAACAAACAAAATGTGCCACTGACCCTCAGGCCAAGCAATCTGCAAAGATACCACACAGGGTGAGCCAAAATGAAAACCTGACATATTTACATTAAAAGCAGGAGATTTCTATCTGCCATAACAAACAAAAATGCCAGGTTAGCTTTTTACCTTCCGTGCTTCCCCTACCCCCTCCTTCTTTTTAAACAGAGAAGGAGCAAGATGATAAAGGGAGACCAGGTTTGCACCCCAACATCACTTCACACATGCTGGGAGGGTGCATAGGCCCGTAGGCCTGGCTGGGCATCAACCGTGGTGTGAGGACCCTGCTGGGGTGCCTGTCTCTCTCCATAGACGAGACACACCTTTAAAAAAAACAGTACAGGATATTAAGTGAGCTGAACTGGTTTAGATCCTAAGTCACACTACGACAACAAAGTTATGACAAAAATGACTAAAAACATGTGAAAATAAATCAGGTTGCTCCTGAAATAGTGGTACGGGGGGAAATGATGAGTTAAAGGACAATGGTGAATGGGAACATCCCCCGGCCTCAACACCTGAACCAAAAACCGCTGTGTGCTGCGTGAGGTTAGGTGGGAAGAAACCAAATTAACCGAAACTCCATGAAATATGTCTGTGAGCATTTCTGGTCAAAGTACAACACAGCCCTATTAATCCGGAGCTATAAAACCTGGAGAACATGAGCCTATTCACACCACAGCAGCCACGTTCAGATTAGTTTCATACATGCCAATCTTTTCGGCAAATTAGAAATCAGAGTCCTCAATGCCATTTTAATCATCGCATGTAAAAAAGAGGCTTCTCACTCTCACATACAAATGATTGCACTCTTCAGAATTTTATATGCAAAAAAAAAGGTCATTTGTACTTACAGTGATTAATTACCTTTGTTTTCTGACCAACACCACAAGGTGGATAATGGACTCATTATATATTACTGTAAGAGTCTGGAGTTCAGAAGTACCCTAATGATAACTGGCTTGACTGGTTTTATGGGATCTTCCCCAAAGCAGCTATTAAAACAGCGAATTACAGTAGTTACAGGTTATTTAAAAACACAAAGTTTATGAAAGAGTGAAGCAAATTCTTACGTAAAAGGCTCAACACGTTCCCCAAGGTAAAAATAAAATAGCAAAACATCTAAGCATGCACTCCGATAAAGGCCAGCATTGCCTAAATATCATTAGCTTTAAAAATAACAATTAACTGCTACCTTCAGTTAATCAAGTATTTCTGGAGCACTCATGCCAGAAGTACACTTATTGTTGCCTATCACAGACCTCCTTGGAATTCTGCAACTTAAGTAACTCTAGTAGCCAAAAATATCCCTGATTTAAATCACTTCAACAACAACAGGCCTACTCTTTCAGCAGCAATGAGGATAATCAATTATACAAAGGTTGGTGGGGCGGGGGAGACAAGCAAGCAATAAAGCAGATTTTAAAGTATAAGGTCAAACATGCAAGAATGTATGTCCCTGAGCTATAAAAAGAATGTATGTGTAACAAAACAAATCTAAAAAATTCACAAGCATGGAGCTCTTCTCCTCTGTGGATACAAAAATTAGTTCATCTCTGATCCTGTACTAACCTCAAGAAAAGCAAGGGTGTGTGAGTACTGCCTTGAGAACCTACATACTCTGAATCCTTCAGCAGCACAACCTCCAAGATGCCTCCAGGTCTCGCATTCTGCAGGGCTAGCCAGGCCGCACAGCAGTAAACAGCTGTAATTTGGGAGCTGGGGGTTGAAGAAGCACAGAGAGAAAAGAAGGTGGCATTTGATGGCCTGGGAGCAAGTGACACCTAGTGAAGGGTCAGAAAAAGACAGAAGATCTTCTTGGGAAAATGCCCAGAAAGTTTCAAAAACCTGAGAAGAGCAATACAGTAAAGAAGGGAACACACAAAAGTTAATTCTCTATTGTTAGAAAGAGACCTAGCTAGGATCTTTTATAGGTGTTTGTGTGTGTGTATATTCATGTATTTATTTTTGTTCGTTTTGCTATAGGGCACAAGTACTCACTGGAGAGAGACAGGAAACAAGAGAGCAGGAAAGTGAGAAAACACTCCCCCCAGGGGGCATGGCCACACCTCCATCCCTTCTGCATTTTCTTCTCTAGACTTTGGGCATGCACACACTCATGCCTTGTGTGTTTTTCAAACTGCCGGGTCTGGGACTGGAGCCACATAGTCAGCCATGTAGGATCCAGATGCCTTAACCACCATGCCACCTGCTAGCCCATGTGTATATCTATTTATGTATGAAATATAATACACATATATACATACACACACATACTCAATCCTTAATTTTTTAAGGAATTATTTAACTTTGTTTTGTTTATTTTCATTTGACTAGAGTGAGAGAGAGAGACAGAGAGAGAGAGGGAATTGAGGAAGCAAGCCGCCAGTCCAGGACTTGAACTGCAGTTGGCCATGTGGGAGTCCAACGCCCCTAACCACCACACCACCTGCCAGCCCCATCAGTCCTTATTTACATGAAGAGGCAGTGAGTAAGCAAGTCACATGCACACACATACTATGCTTTCCCAATGGTGTCTATCTTCTTTCACAGTTCAGAATTACTTCAGCAAGAAGCCTACTGCATTGCTTCTCCTCTTTGCTGACCTTGTTTGAATGCAATTTGTATGAGGATGGAAGAAAGGGGAGGTGGGGAAAGATGCCCAGAGCAAGAAAAATCCACATAGTAGCACTGCTAGTCACCCTCTGCCAGGACTGTCTTCTCACCACAGGCGTTCTCTCTGTTCTTCCCCCAGAACAAGTAAGGATTTTGGACCACGGAAATGCTTCATCCAGTCTTGGGAACTTCCTGGAGCTCCTAAATGTACCTGTCTGGGACATGGAAACTGCATACACACGCCATTTGTGGAGGCGGCAGGAGAAACGGCAAGAGCGAAGGCTCAGAGGCCATGCAGGGAGTCCCGCCACCCCTAGGTCTGGTTATTTAACAACGTTATGCCTGATTCCTCCACCTGGTACAGATTCAGGGTTCAGTGACTGTGAGCGCTAAACTATCCTTTCATGCTGAGGGTATCAGATATGTGGGTGTTACCCCTCAGAATCTAAGAGACTCTGGAAACCTTGTATTTTATGTTCGATACAGTGCTGGTTCAGTTGGAGGTAAAAGAGAGCTTCATGGAGAAAGATGAGAATTCATCTAAACATTTTGAAAGATGAAAAAAATTCCAAAAGATGGGCAAGAACTTCAGGTATGAGAATTGGGTGATCAGAACAAAGACTATCCGGCTGGTCAGTGCTGTGGTATTTGGGATGACTGGATCCCAGTTGGCCAACTGTATGGTTCAGGTCTTGGATCGTGCTTCAGAAATGTGCCAGGTATGTGTGTGTGCATGCTGGAAATTTCAAGAAGGGAACAGAGAAGATTGTAGGTTGGCCATACCCCTGGGGATGCTTTCTCACTTTCTCTTTCTCTCTCTCTCTGGTGAGTATACAATGCTCTGTAGTAAATTTAAAAAAAAAGAAAAATAGGAAAGAAAAGAATGAATGAATCAATGAAAGAAAAGGAAAAGAATAAAAACTAAATACACAGGAAGAAAAATGCTAAGGAAACAGCAAGTAATTAGACGGAAGAGGATTTAGATTGAAAATAGCAGAAAATGGGGTCAAGGAGTTTAACTGATAGTCAATTTTATCAGATCGTGTTTTTCCTACTAAGGCTTAATGACTAAGGCAGGAAAATTCAAATGGAAAAGACTTTCCGTGGTTAGTTATCACTGGCGTTTACATACACTAGGGAACTTCAAAAAGATGACGAATGAACTGAAATTAAAGTATGAATTGCAGCACAAAAATGTTTAGAATCCATGCAGCTTTTGATAATATGCATCTTCCACGAACTCTGTGAACACCTTGCACACCTGTACTACATTCAGTTTAAGACAGGATTACAAGAGGACAAACTTTTATTCAACAAAATGTACATTTAAGCAGAGAAATAAGGGGTGCTTATGATCATTTTTAAAACCATTAAGAATGAGTCTCACGTTGCATTAAAAAATAATCTTTTGGAAGTTTTATAGAAATTGTCAGGAAACATCTGTTTTAAGAACTAGCATGAGTATTTCCACATTACAAACATACCAATGTTCTCTTTCCTCTACTCTAAGGTGTCTAAATTCAAGATGTGTAGACCTCTGAAGAATTCATGAATGGGCTTCACAAGGTCTACAAACCTGCCGAAATTGTAATCACTATATTAATTTCTCTATGGATCACGGCCCGTTTTCACTCTATTTAAAAAGTAAAATGACTTAAGAAAAATGCTCTAAAAGAACAAACAAAATGCACAAGTATTTCATCCTGTCGGCTCTCCTCTTTACCTACACACACACTCACACGTAGACATGCAGCCACTGCATTTTCCAGAGCTGATACTCAAACAGAAAATGTATATATTGGGTCGTCAGAAAAGTCACGACGTCTTTCTCTATGTTTTTCTATGCAAAAATGTGTCATGACTTTTCTGACAACCCGAGATAAAAATTTTGCTGTTAAATCAATTCTACTTGAGAAGCATTCTACTGCAGACAGAAAAAAAAAAAAAAAAAATCCTTTCCAAGATCAATCCCCCAAGTGGGCTGGTTAAGATAGGAACGCGATAGACTCATCTGCCTCCACTCTATGTTTTTCCACAGTCTGCCAACCGTCCTGAAGGCCTGATGACTGAAGTCCGTCCATTTAAAATTATGCTTGTGTCGGAATTAACCCATTGCCCTTCAGCTAGCTTCCTCCTAGCACAAAAGCACTAAGGAAAGGGCTTCTCGATGAGGTACATTTTGGTGGATGGGGCCAGCAACAAAGGAATCGTGAAGGCCACCGTGTTTCAGAAGAGGGCGAGACACCACAGAGAGCGAGCTTCTCCTCTTCACCCCTGGCCGCTGGCTTCGGCTGGCACTGGTTCAGGAACTCTGGGCCAACAGACTCGCACACTGACCTCACGTGGTAACGCACTAAGGCCGAAGATAACGACACACTCCTGGCAGTAGGCAATCTTTCATGGTACCCTGACGACTGGTACCATCAGATAGATATTATTTAACTAACAGCTGTCAGACTCAAAAATCCTATGTATATATTTTTTCCAACTCCAATCCTTCAAATGATGGCACAGCCACGAACTGATAAATGTGCACTAATTTAAAAAATAAGCTATTGATCAAAGCCTCGGTATCATAAATACATTTATACTCTGTTAAAATGCAAAGAACAAGTTGTTTTGATATTATTACAAGATAAATTCGTGACACAAAGACCATTTATTTTGCATATCTCCCCTCTTAGTTTAATGTCGTACAAGCCATGCACATGAACTTTCGCATAAGGCATGACAAATAATCTATGAAAGCGAGAATAACCAGAGACTAGGGACAGCAAGGTCTTAGAAGAGTGGTGAAGGTCATTCTTATGAACTGGGACAGTTAATTTTTCTCATTAAACCCAACAATCTATTATGGCTGTAGGAAAGAGTTTCAATTCATTATGCTTTTGAAACACTGCTTAATTTTCTGCATTATAATTGGCGAGGCATATTTTGAGAACACAATATTTTCATGTGGATCAGACTGCTTCATTCATGTCCAATTAAGACTTATGGTAGATATCAATATTTACGTCCACATAAAATATGGAAGTATGCCCTTACAACATACCTTTAATGAAGACATTACTGAAATCACTAGAGAACATATCTTCGTGTTTTTCATTTTCTCTAAGTCTGAATTCATACATGAGAAATAACTAATAAAAAATAGTCTGTAAAGAAGAAACACATTTTGCCATAAACCTAAGGTTTACTGCCTGCCTTGACTTTTCTGACTCATAACGTGATGAGATATGGTCACAGCTCAGGCCCGCAACTGCAGGCAAAACGGCCAATTCCTCAGGAAAAGGTTTTACATATCAGTTAAAAGTTCCAAGCATAAAACTAAATAATCACATTCAGAGCCCCACACTCATGGACAGTATCCATGCATGGCTGGCTGCTCTGCACGTGCAGAGAGCAAAATGATATTACTGATATTTCTCGCACAAAATGAGTGTTTAATCTTCACATGTACGAGTCACAAAGTAAAAAAAAAAATACTACTGTCATAGATAAAGTGCTTACAATTTTTGTATAAGGACGCTCTGTGGGAATATTATTTTTAAAAATTAAGAAAAGCTTTGCATTGAGAAAGTGCCACCCAGACATTATTTCACCACTGATGCAGAATGTAATTTATTTCACAAGGTATAGTAGTCTCTCCTACAAAACGGCATTTAGGAGCATAAGAATCAGTATAAGTATGTACAAAATGCACATGTTCCTGAGTTTTATGGTTATTTTTTTTAAAATTAAAATCTCATTATATATATAAATGTTTTAAATCTTGAAGAGATGAAAAAAAAATTGTATATGGGCCCAATACAAAATACTTTATAGGAGGTAGTACAATTCTTCCACTTAAAAGAAACTGAAAGAAAATAAATGTTTCTAACTTGAGAAATGGCTAGAATAAATACTAAAGAAGTAGTATCTAAAACTCAATACATACTTCAATTTTAGGAGCCAAACAGAAAAAGAACACACCTCCTCTATAGAACCTACCTTAAACGTGGTAAAACTGTACCGTGTAATGGCAACGGCAACATGCCCTGTGTGGTACAGTTGAACAGCTTGCAAAAAATTTGGTCTGACAATACTGAGTTGGTTTTTTAATCTTTAGGTACAAAGGGGGGGGGGGGGTGAAGGAAAATACACATCTCAACAGTGCCCTCTAGTGGCCATGTCTTAAAATGGCTGTCTCCAGAAGAAACTCCTTTTTTAAGAATGAAAACAAATAGAAAAACATTTATGAAGTTAACATTTTCAAACACTATAAAACCCAGGGATCAGATTAAAGAGAGGATCGAAAAATACCCAGCAAACATTGACTTAAAAGGGAGGGTATTCAGAGAAGTGAGGGGCAGGATACAGAGGAGGCAGCCTGCTCTGTCCTCTTACAGGGACACTGGGTATGTCATCCCAGATTGCTCCGGCTTAACACAGCCCATCACCTGCTCACTCCATTCATCAGCTGGTATTAATTGAGCACCTTTGTCGTGGTCCATACACTTTGGGGACTTTTGTAGGGATGGAATACAAAAGAAGTAGAAAACAGGATTCTTAACTCAAGAAACTGATCGTATGATTATTTGCATGAGGAAATTGGTAAATAATTTGGGGCCTTCCATTAGCTTCAAGTGAAAGATAAAGAGACCTGGACACCAGTGGGGGCTTTCTAGAAGAAAAGGTTTGTGGTGAACTTGGCAGATCCCCTGAGGGTTATGGGGTAAGAAGAGCACCCGGGGTGACAATGACACCAGCTTTTCTTAGCTGCCATCCTGGGGATCTGAGCACCACCCCCACAGCACGCCATTCTGGATGAGGAAAGGAGCCCGATGGCCACCAAGGGCAGATGGGCAATCATCTCTAGGATGTGACATAGGTTTCTTTAGCACACTCAGTGCATTGAGGCTGAGCCCACGATGAGCAGGAAGCAGAAGCCTGTGGTGGCCACATCTCGGGTCCTCATCCTGCTTAATCCCAAAGATGCCATCGGACCCCAACATTCCCACTTCTTCTCCTCAGCCGGCTGTGTCCTCTCTGCCTCCCCCCACCCCACCCTCCGCTATCTGTCTGCTTTCTTCATGAGCTGTGACAGGTTACATGAATAGTTACCAGGAAGCCATCACATGCCCAGCAACAGGCATTGAAGAACAGGAAGACAAAGCCCTTGTCCTCATAAATGCTTCAAATCTAGCCAGAGACAGAAACAGGAAGCCTTAGGACAGCCATACAGGGCAGCACTGGTGTCAGGGTGTCGCAGCTGTAAAACACAACGCTCCCAAAGGCTGAGTCAGGTGGGAAATTACAGGGTTCAAGTCTGGGGGCCTCACTGAGTCCTTCTGGCACATGGGTCCATGACCCAAGGCTGGGTCACAGGGTCAAGACCCTGTTGGAGATGCTGTTTCTCACACTCCCGGTCTCTCTTGCTATGGAAGAAACAGACTTTTTTTTTTCTTTTCTTTTCTTTCTATTTTTTTTTAGAGATTTTTTGCTATAGGGCATGTGTACTCAATCGAGAGACAGAAAGAGAAATCACCCCCAAGGGGGATGGACACACCACAATCCCTTCTCTTCCATTGTCCTCCTGGGATCTTAGGCATGCACTCTTACGTGCCCAACATGAGTTTCAAGCCACCAGGTCTGGGACTCCAACCAGGTCGGCCATGTGGGAGTCCAGCACCCTAACCACCACACCACCTGCTGGCCCATAAACAGACTTTTAAGGAGACAATGTGCCTAGGAGTTTAGAGAAGAAAGATTTCAAGTGGGCAGAGCAGCCACGGGCCTTTGGGAGAAGAGGAGGCGAGGCTGTGGCAAAGCAGGAAGGAGAAAGGCAGGCACATGGGAATAGAGCATTCGCCCAAAGGAGGGGCTGCTCCTTCGACAGCAGCCTGTGGGGAGGGCTGGTGTGGGACATGGGAGCACATTAAGGCAATTTCTGAAAGTCAAGCAGAGAGAGCAAGCTCCTTCCACTATGTGTGTGGCCCTTCAGGCAGGCACCCGGGAAAGTGTGTCCCCAACGATCTTTCGTCAGAATCCTTCCCAGTGGGTCAGGGAGAACCTCTGGAGGGCTTCCTGGTCAGCCCTTGCCCAACCACGGTAAAAAAGCAAAAGCAAAAGACCCACTGGCTGCTTTTTTCTCCCATCTCCTTCCACACATCATGAACATATCTGGGAAAGTTGCTGCAAGTAGATACATTTGCCCCCCCACCCCAATTACACCAAAAACCATCAACATTGCCCTAATCTTCTAGGTTTCAATGTAAATAATTTCCCTATAATAATGAAGTTCCAACAGGAACAAAATTGATGCTTTCAAAATGTTTGTATGAACCACAGTGTAAAAAGCTTCAGAAATTTCTGCTCACAAAAACTTGGGGCATTCCGGGATCCTACAACCTGTCACCTTCAGCTGGAGACCCTGAGATCGGTCAAGGTCAAAACCATCAGCAAGAAGAAGGAAGCGGACCCAGGGCCCATGGTTCTGATGCCCTTGTCGATACTAACTCAAGTGAGCAGAGTCAAATGGTGGGTGTCCCCAAATCGAGGTCCCAGCTTCAGCCAGCCAGTCTCTCGTTCCCTAAGTATGCAAGTGGAAATGTCAGGGAGCGGTGTAATTGGCATACTAAGAGAAAAACACAAATACGTTCTCAAGATAAAAGCAGGACTGAGGGGTTTATCTGTGAGTCCCAGTGGTTTTAATGCAGCGTTGTCAGCCAGTCCCTATTAAAAACAATGGAAAGTGAAAGACACTGATTACAATAAAAAGTGACAGGAGGGTGTGCTCAGCCACTTACATTTAATGCATATTTATTTTTCCATCAAATGGACATATTTACTATAAACACTTGAAAAACCATAGCAAAGTCATTCATTTAAATGCCAGAAAAATAGTAAAAAATGCTAATTTGACCTTAGTGGAACAGATCGGGTGTCACCGATGCTACTCACAGTGGCTTGAAACAGAGTTTACCAAGACGATTAATTAGAGTTTACTGGATTAGGTCAAGAGTGTCTTAAATGGAGAGGGACAAAGGAGAGAAAAAAAAAAAAAGGAAAGAAGAAACATAAAGTTTTTAGTCTTTCACAGCCCCTTCAACAGCTGACACGATTTAACTGCTTATCTACACATCCTTAAATAAATCCAGTAGTGTATGCCTAGAGAAAGAAGCTGATCCATTGATCCCCGAGATTTCTTTCTTTGTGGACATGTAAAATCAAATAAATTACGACTATCTGAAAGATTGTTTTAAAGAACAAATCAATGAATAATAGGAATAAAGTGGGTTTTGCTTTCCTGTTGAAATGCAAGCTGGTTTGCTATAACAAGGATGTTGATCTAATAATGGTAAGCACGGTCATTAAGAAACGCTTTTATGAACTACACAATGGGGAATGTCAGGAATTTCTGCTCACCACATTGTGGGAAATTTAGGGATCATGCAGTCACCCTTTAAAACAAGCCACAAATCCCCACTGTAGACCAAAGAACCATTTACCACAAAAACCACAGACCTGGCAACATATTACCTGTGACAACCATAGTGACATTGAACACAGGCGCCTCCCAGGTCTGACTTGCAGCTTCTGTGGCCACTGCCCCTTGAAAATGACCACTGTGCCACTCTGCCTGCCTTATAAATATGCATCTTGGCTAGAAATGAACTAATCTGCCTGTTCCCTGCACACAAGGGGCCCTCACTGCCACTCTTAATTCTCCATAATCAGCCGCTCTGTGACATTGCTTCGAGCTGTATAGAATGCACATACACACATAAATTCATGACACAAATCCCTCAACATGACATTCTGCTCAATTCCATTGAACTCAGAAAGCTCCCTAACAAATTCTTGCCACATGATTAGAAAATCATTCAAGTCTGCAAGAAATACGGCAGGCACACAGAAGTGACAGTCAATTAGGAATGAGAAAAGAGACTGGGTCCTTGTCATTAAAGTCTTTAAAGCCACAGCACAAGAATCAAATGGCCCATCATTCACACCAGATATTCTTATAAAAACAGATTTAATTCTGCTGTATGTTAACCATACCACAACACTAGAGACACCCAAGAGAATTTTTTTTAATCCAAACTCAAAAAGCTAAAACTATAGATGCAAATGCAGGCCACTGATAACAATTTTGTGAGTTTACTTCCTTGTATCAGGCAAGGAAGGGAAGATTATTCAACAGTTAAATCTTCCCCTTTTGAGGAGTCAATAGAGATGAAAACAAACAACTCGTATTCTAATTTTTTGGGGGTCAATGAGTTTTACCCATGAAATGCAAACCAATGATCCAGCAGTTCTGGGTGGATCATCAGCGTTGATGATTCCTCAATGGAATGACTTCAAAAGAAACAATGTCATTTTCTCTTCTCAGCGTATAGGCACAAAAGAATTCTTGAAGGGGAGCAAAGTACAAAATACAGGAAGAAGACATGCTCGTTTATTTTAGTGTCAACAAAATATATTTCAGGCTTCCCTAAACAATCATTTGTCATTAGCTTCTTCAAAGGAAACCAGAACAGAACCAACACTACCACGTTACCTGTAAGTCATGGAACAAATGAGAAAGTGAACTTACTTGTTAGCTTGTTGTGGCTGAGGACGAGCTGTGTGATATGGGATAAGGTGACTGTAAAAAGAAAAACAAAATCATACAGTCAGTAAATGTATCCACATCAAAGCCACACTCCTACAAGGTACACTGCTAAATTATTTTTACAGGTGGTTGAAATGTTATCGCTCACCAAAATAGAAGCTAGGATTCAAATAACACTATCTGTTAAATGTTAAACCAAATGAAGAAGAGTCACGCAATTAACAGTGCAATTAGCTTAGCAAGTTAGAGCTAACGAGATTAATGTTACAGGATCAAACGCGACAAGAGCCAGTTAGCTTTGCGGGGAGACTTGGTCTGCTGGCCTGACCTCAGCGATCCATCTCAATAACGTGCACCAGTCAGAAGAATCAGCCAAGAGTGCAGAGAGGCACAGAGGCCTTTACCTATGCAAAGATAAAGCTGCCACAGCAAAACAGAAACATCACCTAACTGAAGGTCGGCCGCATATGGGCACTCCCCACTTGAGGGCAGAGCTCCATCTGTACAACTAGGTTGTTAAGTAGACTGGTAGATAAACAAGGAGCTTAAAGGCCGATGTCATGGCACCATAGGGTAGTTATTGTTCAATAGCGATCACATGTTGTTATCATGATAGATGTCATTATATCTATAATTATCTATCATTATAGAATAATGTAGTTCTAGCCATACAAAAAACATGCATTAGGTAAATACCAGAAAATGACAAGACACATCACAACACAATATAAATCCAGCATAATTATTTTTATTTATTCTGAAAACGATAGATTCACAATAAAGTCCAAATTTATAAATGAAATGTGTAGTCTCATGTGATTGTGAACACTTCGTGTAGTGAATATTAACCGACAGCGAGAGCCAGACAAGGACTGAGAGGATTCCCTA
>NW_006160168.1:2327700-2328654 GCF_000334495.1 Tupaia belangeri chinensis | reverse complement strand
CTGGAGAACTCGCTCCAAGTCAGAGGGGTCGTTAAGCAGGTAGATTGTTGAGTGAGGACTGGCTGTATTACTTCAGCTATGCCCATCAACCATCCAGAAATTCTTCTACACACTATCAGATGGTAAAGTGAAAACCCTTCACAATTTCGTCTAAACATACTCTGGTTGACATTTCAAAGCACTGATCTGAAACTCAGATTGTTCGCCAATTACAAACACTGTTATGGAGGTTTAATACACTCGACAAGATTAGACTTGCTTTAAAAATGGCTTTTCCAACCATTTAAGAAAGAAAATAAACATGGATCCACTAAAAAAAAAGGGGGGAAAGTGACTTGTCTTCCACTATGTGGTCAGGATTATACATGTATGTATATGAATATACATATATTAATATATACATAATACACATATTCATACACCCAAATAGATGTACATATACATATGAAACAAATTTAGAAATGTTCCCAGTACTTATTCTTTCTAAAAGGACATTCTATTAATGCAGTTAGGTATTTTCTTTGAAGGGATAAGACAAAAATTTTCTCAAGAAGGGTGTCGATGTTAAATCCCAGTGTGCTTAGAAGAAAATGAGTATATATCACTCCTGACCACAATTTTGCATGTCTCGTCTTAAAAATCATCATCAAGTTATAAAAAAGTTCAATATATAATACAAAGATCAGCCTTTCTGGGCTGAATCATTAAGATGAAACTGCTGGCCTGACGCCCCACAAACTTCAGAGTACACTTTCTACAGAGAAAAACATTCCCGTACATATAACCACAACGTAACCATCCAATCTGAAAGCTGACTGATACAGGATGGCCATCGGCCCCCATCCAAATTTCTACGAATGTCCCAACCATTTCTTTTATGATAAAGAGTCCAGTTGAGAACACATGCTACATGGGTCGTCTGGTTTCAAGTCTCCTTTAGAGTGAAGTTTCTCT
>NW_006160168.1:2317071-2327592 GCF_000334495.1 Tupaia belangeri chinensis | reverse complement strand
TCTTTCCCTTCCTGGCACAACCTTGGCAATTAGGAGGACTGCGGCCTAGATTCTTTTCATCCTGTCCCTCTCTGTGGATTTGTCATTTGTTGAGTCTGGATCAGATTTCGGTTGTGCGTCTTCGGTGGGAATATCAGAAATGCTGTGTTCTCCTGAAGACGTCCTATCCTACGGCATGTGACTTCAGTCTGCACTATTGCTGACGATCTTCCCTCTGACCCCTAAGGCCACCAGCTTCTCCACTTTTTGTCCTTTGTAATAAACAAGTGTTAAGAGAGGAGAAGGAACAGTACTCTGAAAACATACAGAATCCTGTTTCTTACGAAACTGAATTTATTTCATGTGTTTTGTGGTCCCCAAGTAGGAGCAATTTTGCCCCCCTGAGACATCTGGCAATGTCTGGAGACATTTCTGAGTGAACAACTCAGGCCACTAGACTGAATGCATGACTTACATGATGTCTCTAGTGGCTGGCCTCGGTCCAAAGCACTGGCCTAGTGGGCAAAGACCAGGGATGCTGATAAACAACTTGCCAGGAACAAGGCAGCCCAACTTACGACAAGAGTTCTCCAGGCTAACATGGCAATAGTGATGCTGTTGAGAAATCGCGATTCACTCACACTTGTTCAGCCTTGTGGTTGCCTATTTTATCCTGTGGATTATAATCTATCATTATTATTTATGTTGATGCACAAATCGTCCCTGATTTGGCCAGGAGGCATCCACCCATGCTGGCATCTTTTTTGCATATCCCTGTCATCCTTTGAGCACTTGCTTATTTTTTTGGACCAGGATCCAGGCTCATCTTGTACTTTTCCTGCCACATTCCTGGAATTAGCCAATTTTCAAGCAAGCAAATGGTATTTATAAGCCAAAATCTGGGTACTAGGTATGTTCATTGCTCTTGAGGGTTCAGTTACTCCCAGCCCCTCTCAGTAGACAGAGCAAGGCAAAATACTCTCTGTCTCTCTCTCTCTCTCTCTCTGTCTCTCTCTCTCTCACACACACATACATGTATACTATTAATACCTATATTGATTTAACTACCTCTTTATTATTATTAAAAATCATACATTCACCCCAATCTTTCCAATTATATCATCCAGTTCATTCTAGTTTTCTTCTTTCCATATTTACAATTCTTTTTTCTATCAGGAGTGTTCTGGCTTCTAACATATTTACCCTATTTCCTTATTTAATCAATACTCCTATATATAGTTGCATAAAATAGAATTACCTTACAGCAAAATTGGAGCAGCTCTCTGCTCATCTCCAGGGACACCTGGAAGTCTGGTCAAGACAAAGATAAGCAGGCTAGCTTGAAGATGAAAAGGCTCCCAGTGGCTCCAGGGTCAGCTCGTCTACACTGTTTAGGGACACATGGACAATGCCACACACCTGGCTACCAAGCCTAGGTTGGCTATACATCCAGTCAAGCGTAAGCAACACTACTGGATACTTTGCCCAGGCTTTTCGAAAACCAAGATTTCTTGTACATGCCTAGATGGCCCATAATCTAGAGACGAAATACGTCCTGTGCACCCAGGAAGTAACCCTGGGAGTTGCACAAGGTCAAGGCTTCCTGGGCTTGCTTTTCCCTGCTGAGCCAAATCTTTGTCTTTATTAAGTGCTGATGGGAATGGGAATGCTGTGAGTCCTTCCAATTCTCCAACACCATGTGCGCCTCTGCAGTAACCAATCTCCCCTCTGCCTCTTCTGCCTATCTGAGCATCCTCCTCCTTCTGCTCAGTGCTGCCTCCCATGCCCAGCCACCCTCTTCCAGCAAGATCTCCCTGGTTCCAACCTCCCCAGTCTGTAGGGGTGATCTCCACCTCCACTCAGACATCTACCACCCCCTAGGACACCTCCAAACACCTCTCTCTGTCCTACTTAATGGAGTTAAGATCACAAATCATTAGCAAAGGGGAGAGATGGAGGAGAGCATTTCTGTGGTTTTTAAAAAGAATCATGATGGTAGCTTCCCATGTGATGCTTAAAACTCTCAATGCTACAGAAAAGCTCACACATTTTTATTTGCAAGAGTTAAGATTTTCTTGTCCACCAAACGAAGCGTTCCTTTATCTCTGAGGTGCACAGTCTGACATGAAAACAAAAACCTCAAAGAAATCCCTCACACTAAACAAGATTAAATAGACTCATGGATGTATCTCTCAGATTACGTTCAGATTCAAATGAGAACAGACCACAGATGATGGTGACGTGAAACAGGAGTTCCTCTCTTGCTCACACAGAGGCAGCCTGGGAGTCCTGTGGCTGGTTGCCCAGCCCTGCCCAGTGTATGGCACCCACTCTGCATGGACAGAGAGTTGACATCGACCCAAAACTCCTAAGTTGAATCCCTAATTCCCAGTGATGATATTTAGAGGGGGCGCCTCTGGAGGTGACGAGGTTATGAGAGTGGAGCCCTTAAGGACAGACAGGGCAGACATAACCATTCTCTCCACCATGTGAGGATATGGCAAGGCCAGCTATAAGCTAGGAAGAGGGTCCTCACCAGATACTGAATCTGGTGGCACCTTGATCTTAGACTTTCAGTCTTCAGAACTAGGAGGAATGAATTTCTGTTAAGTCATCTAGTCTACGGTATTTTTGTTACAACAGCCCGAACTAAGATATACCTCATGGTCCAAGATGACTGCCTAAGTTCAGCCATCATGTCTACATTCCTCTCAAAAAGAAAACAAAAATGAACCATCCTCCTTTACGACACTTTCAAGAAGTTGTACATGGTATTCCCACTTAATCAAAACTTAGTAACAAGTGATAGCCAGCTCTAAGGATGCCTGGAAAATGCAGTCTCTAGTCCTGGTGACCACTAAAAATGAGGGTCTGATTACCAAAAAAGATGGAGCTAACTGAAACAATTAGTAGCCTTTCACACTGGCAGATCACTCCATCTGAGTCATAGAAATCAATTTTTTCTTCTTTTTTTGGAGAGGTTTTTGCTATAGGGCGCATGTGCTCGCCAGACAGACAGAGACAGACAGAGAGACAGAAAGTGAGAAGATGGCCACACCACAATCCCTTCTCTTCCATTCTCCTCTCAGGATCTTGGGCAGGCACGCACATGCGCCTAGCGTGAGTCTAAGCCACCAGGTCTGAGACTTGAACTGCTGTCCACTACGTGGGAGTCCAGCGACATAGCCATTATACCAACTCCTGGTCCCTAGAAATCAATTCTGATTATAAAAGAATACTGACAATCTTCCAACACATTCACCTCAATTTCTCCTAAAATACCACAAGTAGCTAATTAGAAAGGAAAAAAAAATGTTTTTCTCAAAGAAGTGCAAAGTTCATAAACTAAAATTCCCAGTGACAGATTTAATTAGGGAAAGCTGGTCACTCATTTCATTGTGTCCTTTCAACAAACACTTGGCAGGAAAGAAAGTGACAAAGTTCGAAAGGTTTTTTTTTTTTTCTTTAATAGAGAAGAGAAATTCAGTTACTGCTTCACCTAATGGCACCACTAGAATGTCGTTTTCTTTCTCACTATTGTGTGCGCTAAAGTAGGTAAAAGGGAGAAAAATTAGAGCAGAAAAGAAAAAGTTAATAAAAGACCTTTGAGGAAAATATTGAGGGCGACAAAGGGCTGCAGCCCGGGTCTGCAGGGAGAGCAGTTATGTTGAACAGAGTCAAGAGACACCCACAAAAGAGATACCTACAAAGCCTGGGACAAGCAAAGACCAAGTGGGCACAGATGTATTGATACAACCTGCCACTCCCTGCCCCTTGGGTCTGGCAAGTTCATTGTGAGTCTTATATGGAAACTGTGCCGTGAAAAGAGAAAGGAGAAAAGTTCAACCAAAATAGAATGGGTTATTTCCAAGTACAAAAGCCACCCTCATCAAACCTGTCAGGAAATGGAAGCAGGCAGTCCCCATGGCCCTGTCACCTTGTTCCCCATCGCCACCGGCCGGTGGTCCTCCACTGTGCTTGCTAATCACACACTCTCCCAGCCCGTTACCCATCCACTGTCAAGACGAGCTCCCCCAGGATGGGGAGAACAAGCTGTGAGTGAAATTCCTAAAGCCATTAAGGACAATCTGCAGCAGCATTTCAGAGAAGATGTTTCAAAACTCAGCTCAGGGGAACCAGCAGTTAGTGTAATGGCTATGTCACTGGACTCCCACGTAGTCGACCGCGGTTCGTGTCCCGGACCCGGTGGCTTAAAACTCACGCCGGGCGCGCGTGTGCGTGCGTGCCCAAGATCCTGAGAGGAGAATGGAGGAGAAGGGATTGTGGCGTGACCATCCCCCCTGGGGGGTGATTTCTCGCTTTCTGTCTCTATGTCTCTCTCTGTCTGGCGAGCGCACGCGCCCTACAGTGAAAATCTCTCAAAAAAAAAAAAAAAAAAAAACTCAGCTCAGTAATGGACACGTGTTTCCAGGCCCAGGGAAATGTTATAGTGCCTTGGCTGTTGTTCTGTCTCTGGCTCTTCAGGAATGCCTACTTGGGAGAACACTGGATCAGGCTGAAAAGATGTAGGGAGCAACATTGCTGGGAGGTCAGGGTTTATGGGACGAGTGGAGGCAAGAGGAGGTTCTTGGCACTTTGTGTAATTTAGGATTGTTTATTTTCTAGCTAAGGAGAGATCTGGGAGGAAAATGATCAAAAAGGAACTGGTTGGTTCAATACTTTTATAAAAAACACAAGCAGAGACCTTCTCAGGTACTTATGGACTAGATATTTATTGATCAGGCTTCGAGTGCCAACAGCCGCTACTTCAAAGATTCTCTGAGAAGTAGTGCACACCCTACACCCTGGTTAGCCCAAGACAGACTCCAACTACACCCGTGACCCTCTCAAAAATGGCCATGTGTGGATCACAACCTACAGTCACTCAATTTAGGGAACACAGAGCATGCATTAACCACCTTGAATGCCAGATATTAAAGGATCACAGATACAAGAAAAGTAGATCTGAAAAGATGATGGCAGGGCAGAAGGAAATGTCACTTATTGTAAACGGACACATGAAGAATGCTTTCAGGCACAGGGTCACCTGCACTGGCACTGGATACAGAGGACATCTGGAAACTGACAGTTATGGAATCAATCCCAAGTTTATCTGAACCTTGGGATTAAAAAAAAACAAAACAGGAAAACATTGAATCTGGAAGGGGGCAGCCAGCATTTTAGAAGAGTAAATTTCGAAACAATCAAAGAACTAAAAGCTCCTAGAAGAAGAACCATCAGGGGCTAGCAGATGGAATAGTGGTTATGTCACTGGACTCCCATATGGTTGGCCATGGTTTGAATCCTGGACCTGGGGCAGCTTAAAACTCACACCAGGCACGTGTGTGTGTGTGTGTGTGTGTGTGTATGTGTGTGTGCGCGCACGCGCCCAAGTTCTAAGAGGAGAATAGAGGAGAAAGAACTGCTGTGTGGCCAACCCTCCCCCGAGGAGAGAGGGGGGGTGTGGCTTCTCGCTTTCTATCTCTACAAGGAGTGCACAAGCCCTATAGCAAAAATCTAAAAAGAAAAAGAAAAAAAAAAATCATCATTTGGGGGCTGAAAAATGACGTGGTAGTTAGGGGCACTGGACTCCCACAAGGCCACATGGCTGATCGCAGTTCAAGTCCCAGATCTAGAGGCTTGTTTTCTTACTTCCCCCCTCTCACTCTGTTCTTCTCTAGTCATTAAAAACATATAAATACATAAAGTAAAATAATTCTTTTTAGAAAGTCATCATTTGTAGACATACAGTGAAACAGATTTTTTTTTTTTAACTTTCTGTTTTTTCCATGATCAAGAGAGATCGAGACAGAGAGAAGGGGTGGCACCCCCAACAGGAGGTGCCAGATGCTGTGATCCACCCCTGCCCTCAGTCAGCTTCAGATCATGGGCATGCATGTGCCAATGTATTCAGGGAGGACACTGGATTCAAACCCACAACCAAAATAGGCTAGCTTCACAGAGCATCATGTTTTATTATTATGTCGTCACCAGGCCCGGATACTATTATTTAAAATAGGTTCTGTTTCTTTCCCTTCTACTTTAGCATAAAGTAGGCAGCACAAGAAAAGAAAAATAAGTAGGATGAAATCAACAGCACCAGAAGATGACATAATAGACTTGTTTTCAAAATAACCCAACATATCACAAAGATGTGGCATACTAGAAACTACTTCTACAGTTTTCAATTTGGCAAATTAGGAAACGAATTATTCCTCTGGTAGCACTTTAGAGATGGGGAAAAGAGTTCTAGCTTCACAGAATGACATTTATATCTAGACAGGGAGCAACCAAGGCTAGGATGAGATAAGGGGACTGAGACTTGAAAACACATAAAGTAATATGGAACCAAGTTTCTGCAATCTACTCCCAGGTTACACTTGGCCAACTGTGGGTTCCAAATCAAAGGTCCTGGAACACTGGGCACGAGAACAGGACAGCGACCACCAGCTCATCTCACAGACTCTGTGTTCTGACCTGGAAGCAATCAGCAGGCACAGTTATTACTGGAAGGCCAACGGCTGAACCCTATTTGACAGCTCTAGTGGTTTCAAATGCAAATAAAACACAATGGGAGAGACCTCCTGGATATTCAGAGGACCACCTTGCTTTACAATCCCAGGGAGTGTTCTTCAATTTCTGCAGGATTCTATAAAGTACATCTCAAATAATACCTTCTGGAGTCCTGCACAGAGAGCCCTGTTCATGCAAATCCTCCCAAAGGTGTCGACGGCAAAGATGAGTTACACCAAACTTAACACACAGGATGGCTTTCCATTTTAGCTCCCTGGTGGGCCAGAACCAACAGCAGCCTTGGGTCAGCAGGTGGCATGGAGGTTAAGGGAGCTGGAGCCTACATGGCCAACTGTACAGTTTGAGTCCTGGGCCCAATGGTTTGAAAAACATTCTAGGTGTGTGTGTGTGTGTGTGTGTGTGTGTGTGTGCATGCCCAGAATCCCAGGAGGAAAATGGAGAAAAGGGATTGTGGCATGGCCTTCCCCCTGGGGGGGGTGATTTCTCTCTCCTTCTCTCTCTGTCTCTCTCTCTCGTGCACGTGCAAGCACACATACCCTATAGCAAACTTAAAAAAAAAATGAATAAATAAAAAGAATAAAAAGAACGAAACAACAGCAGCCTTAAATAATCCTGATTCAGAGACTCGCAGGAATGAGAGAGTTGATCGGGAAGCCATGCTGACCAGTCCGAGTCTGGCATCCTCATGGTGTGTGATTAAAATGCCTGCCCATGTTGCACGCTGAAGTTATTTCACCCTTGGTAGTAGGATACGTTTTCAGACCTTCTTATGTATGCGGATTCTGACAATATATTAAAATGAAGACAGACTATGAAATATCTGATACCAAGACATAATACAAATATCACATTCATCAACACACCCAGAATCTTAAAAACATTTCTTAAGAATTTTTTCATAATTTAAAACTTTTTATAAAATCACTGTGACATAAAAGCTCTTCTTTCTTTCACAACTCATTATTATGCAGGATTGGGAACTCCTTAGTAGTAAGTTTTCGAAATAATTGGTTACTTGACTGAATTCTACTATTCCCAGATAAAAGGTCTATCAACTATAATGAACTTCTTTTCATCCAACAAGAAAACAATTTACTATACGTGACAATCGGTAAAAAATGTGAATACCTCTTTCTAGATACAAGAAAAGAAGTCATCTGTGTTGAGAAACCTCTATGAGCGAGTCACTAACTGGGACTTTGAGTTCACTAGGACAAGATGTAGAAAGTTAGGCACTGTGTTATAAAAATGTGGATCCCAAGGCTGGTAGGTTCCGTGGTGGTTAAGGTGCTGGACTCCCATGTGACCAACCATGATTCAAGTCCTGGACCATGCAGCTTTCTTTCTCACTTCCCTTCTCTCTCTCACTGCCTCTCTCTCTGGTCAAATTAAAAAAAAATAATAATAATAATGATGAATAAAATTAAATAATTACCAAAAAAAAAAATGTGGAGACCAGAACTAGCAGGTGATATGGTGGTTAAGGCACTGGCGAACTGGTTCAAGTCCTGGAACTGATGGCTTGCTTTCTCACTTTCCCTTTCTCTCTCTTTATGTTTCTGGTCAAGTTAACAATAATAATAATAATAATAATAATAATTAATAAATAAATAAATAAAATTAAAACAATTCTTTAAAATTAAATGTGGAACTCACATCACTCCTGTTTAAACACACCATTTTATAGTTTCTTCTTCAGAAAAAAATAAAAAGACAAATTATATTTCTAAAGAAATATATGGAAATTAAAAGGAAAAATATAAGAAGCCACCTAAGCTATGTAGTCATTAATTCTTCTTTAGGTTTAAGCAGGATATTATTACAAAACTCAATGAATTACAACTATTTTGCAAGGTATTGTAGCTACTTGGTGCGACAGAGATGGAATTATGAGCTATAGGTGCGGCCCTCAATGGGTTTACTCTGTAATAATAAGGGAATAAAATAAGACACAACATGGGGATACAATACAGAACATGATGGTTAATTTTATGCATCAACCTGACTAGACTAAGAGATGCCCAGATAGCTGGTAAAGTATTATTTCTTTGTGTGTCTATGAGGATGTTTGGGGAAGAGATTAGTATTTGATTTAGAAAATGGGGTAAAGAAGATCCATCCTCACTAATGACAAGAAAGCATGATCCAATTTGTTAAGGGCGTGAAAAGAACAAAAAGTCAAAGAAAGGCCAAATTCAGCAGAGCCTACTTCCATCTCCAGCTCCCTAGCCTAAGGAACACTGAGGCAGGGCCCCCAGCCCCAGCCCCAGCTCCAGCTCCAACTCCAGCTCTCCCAACTCCAAAGATCCTCTCTGTTAGCAAGGTAGGTTTTTTTTTTTTTCTTCTTCTTCTTCTCTTTTATTAATTTCCCACTTCTCCTTACCCCATAGGACTGCCCCCAGCTCTCCAGCAGAGCCTCCTTCTATCTCCAGCACTAGCGTGCAGCACTAAACTTTTTCTTTATTCTCTTTCATACTCTTTTCTCTTCTGTCTTATATTGTCATCTCCTGCTTATCCTCTATGCACCAGGAGGAGCTAGACAGGTCTAGAATCACAGTTTTCAAAAACCCTGGTATTGTGAGGCTCCCTGGGATCCTCCCTTTTATTTAACCACCTGTGAAAAAGGAGAGACTGCTCTTCAGACTCCTGAATAGAAGACTCCTCCTGTGCAGACCATATTGCAAAACAAAGCAGAAAGGAGACTTTGGCACACATCAGTCTACAGCAAAAGGGAAGCACACTTGTTCTCAGTCAAAGAAACATTCCCCAAAAAGGTATCCTAAAGTGAATACATCTCCCAATGGCTATAAGTAGAAGAAGAGCCTCAGATCAGAATAAACCAGGAAATATGTCTCCATCAAAAATAATTCAGTAACTCCCCTCTATCTCTGGAAAAAACAGAAGATGTTACCAAAGTGTCAGAGAAAGAATTTAGAACTTTCATGGTGACAAAACTCTGAGTTGGGACAGAAAAGAGACAACAAGCTACAGGAGATTAGGAAGTCCTTCCATATGAAAGAAGAAATGGACACTCTAAGAAAGAATCAGGTGGAACTATTAGAGATGAAGTCTGTAATACAGGAAATCAAAAACTCTCCCGAAAATATTAAAAGTCGATTAGATCATACTGAAGATAGAATCACTGACATAGAAGATAAAACCTCTGACCTAGGAAAAAACACCAAAAAGATAGAGAAAATAACAACAACAAAAAAAAAAAGAGGAAAATACATAAGAAATATTAGACTCCATTAAACTTCCAAATATCCGAATAATTGGTATCCCAGAAGGTGAAGAAACTAATAAAGGCATGGAAAATCTATTCCATGAAATCCTGGAAGAAAACTTCCCAAGTCTAGAGAAGCACTCACAAATCTAGACCCAAAAAATACAAAGGACTCTGAATAGAATCAAACCAAGAGGATCTTCCCCAAGGTACATCTTAGCCAGACTGGTCAAGCCCACAGATAAAGACAAGATATTAAAATTGGCAAGAGAGAAATGACAAGAGACTTACAAAGGTCATCCCATCAGGCTAACTCCAGACTTTTCAACAGAACCAATGCAAGCAAGGAAAGAATGGGAAGACATATTGAAAGTGTTAAGAAAGAAACAATCATACAATTTGTCTGGAATCATAAAAGACCTCGTATTGCCAAAGCAATCCTGCACAAGAAGAGTGAGTGGCATCTCACTCCCTAACCCAAAAATATACTACAAAGCTGTGGTAATCAAAACTGCATAGCACTGGAACAAAAAGAGACAGGTGGACCAATGGAACACAATAGAGTCCCCAGAAATAAAGTCCCAAACATACAACCAATTGATTTTTTTTTTTTACATTTTTTTCTTTATTTACATTCATTCACTGTACATCATTATAGCATACAAAATGAGAGTTTTCCATTGAGAATACACTGTATATTGGCTCAATCAAGCACATCAACATATGTGTTATTGTCAACAAATCATTTTCCATTTCTTGTTTTCTGTATATTTTGCCTTTTT
>NW_006160168.1:2300358-2315496 GCF_000334495.1 Tupaia belangeri chinensis | reverse complement strand
TCAATTCCTTTCTCCTTCCTCTTCAGCAGTTCCTTGTCTCTCTTCTCTTCCATCTCTGTTAGCTTTGCCATTATGAATGTTCTGAATTCTTTATCAGACATTTCCATGATTTCCATTGAACTGTGTGTGGATAAAGAGGAGCTATCCTTTTCCCTTGTGGGAGAGGTATTTTCCTGCTTCCCCATATTTCTTGTGGTCCTGCAGCGATTTCTAGTCATCTGGTGGATGGTCGGTTTCTTCCCAAACACGCGAGTTTTGGATGCTGGAGGCCCAGTTATCAGTGGGACATCTTCCTTTCTCCCCAAATGGCTAGATCACAGGAGCCATGGAGCTGTCTGCCTCACAACCAATTGATTTTTGACAAAGGGTACCAGTCAATCCAGTGGGGAAAAGAAAATCTCTTTAGCAAATGGTGCTGGAAAAACTAGATATCCACCTGCAGAAAGATGAATCTGAACCCCTACCTTTGACAAAAAATCAACACAAAGTAGATCAAAGATCTAACCCTAAGACCTCAAACTATAAAACTGCTGCTGGAAAACTCTGGGAGATATTGGGGTAGGAAAAGACTTCAAAAATAAGACACCCGAAGCACCGTCAATTATCCCCAAAATAGACAAGTGGGATTACATCAGATTAAGAAGTTTCTGCATGGCAAAAGGCACAGTAATTAGTGTGAATTGTCATCCCTCAAAATGGGAAAATATTTTGTAAACTATGCATCAGATAAGGGATTGATAACCAGAATACACAAGGAACTCAAGCAGCTGTCCCAAAAAAAGATGATTAACCCTATTAAAAGATGGGTGATTGAGCTGAAAAAACCACTGTATGAGGAAGACATATGAATAGCCAAAAGGCATATGAAAAAATGCTCATCATCCCTCACTGTAAGGGAGATGCAGATCAAAACCACAATGAGATACCACCTAACTCCAGTCAGAAAATGATAAGTGCTGGCGGAAGTGTGGTGAAAAGGAAACTCTCCTACACTGCTGGTGAGAATGTAAATTGGTCCAGCCACTCCGGAGAACAATTTGGAGATTCCTCAAAGACCTACAAATAGAACTACCATATGATCCAGCAGTCCCACTTCTTGGTATCTACCCAAAGAACAGAAGAATTCTTAATCAGAAAAGTGCTTGCACATCCATGTTTATTGTGGCATTATTCACAATTGCTAAGACATGGAACCCACCCAAATGTCCATGAACAGATGAATGGATTGAAAAACTGTGGCACATATACTCTATGGAATACCACTCAGCCATAAAAAAAAAAAAAAACCAAGACCCTGCCTTTTGACAGAAAGTAGATGAATATGAAAGATTTACGGCTGAGTGATACAAGTCAGGATATGAAGGAGAGACATTGTATGTCTCCACTTAATATATACTGAGTATCCACACTCTATGGCCAAAACTGAATGACTAAAGGTTATAGAAACTAAGTAAATAGTTGTGAATACCAGATACAGTGTGGGAAGAGGGCAGGTGAAGGAATAGAGTCTGAGGAAGGACATTAAGGAGAAAAATAGAGCGGCAAGGCATTTATGGGGAAAAGAAATAGATTATTATCTACTGAAGACAACTTTCCAGTATGGTGAACTGGACTGGTGAGAAATGTACACATGTTGGAATATTCGCTTTGTAAGCTAAGTAATATGAATGAATGTATAAAAGAAATAGAAATAAAAAGAAATAAAAATTTTTTAAAAAGGACAAATTCACTTCTCTCTGTTTGAGGTAAAGCATCCATCTTCTGTTCTCAAACAGCAGAACTACTGGTTTTCAGACATTACGATGCTGGGATTTACATCAGTTATCTTCTCTTCTGCTTCTCAGGCCTTTTAATTAAAAAACACCATCGAGGGAACCAGCAGTTAGCGTAAAGGCTATGTCGCTGGACTCCCACGTAGTTGACCGTGGTTCGCGTCCCGGACCCGGTGGCTTAAAACCCACGCCGGGCGTGTGTGCGTGCATGCCCAAGATCCTGAGAGGAGAATGGAGGAGAAGGGATTGTGGCGTGGCCATCCCCTCTGGGGGGTGATTTCTCGCTTTCTGTCTCTCTGTCTCTCTCTGTCTGTCTGGCAAGTGCACGCGCCCCATAGTGAAAAACCTCTCAAACGAACAAACAAACAAACAAACAAACAAAAAAAAAAAAACACCATCGACCTTCTTGGATCTCCATGCAGACAATAGACTGTGGGCCTTCTTGGCCTCCATAGTCACAAGAGCCAATTCCCATAATAAATCTCTTACACATATCTAAGATCTATCTATCATTTCTCTAGGTAGCTAGCTAGTTAGTATCTATTATCTACTTGTTCTGTTTCTTTGGAAAGCCCTGATTAATATACACAATATGAGTGCCATAAAAGAGGTAAGCTGATTTGAAAATCTCCTTAGAGGGAAAATAACTGAAAGTTTTTTCAGATTTAGTCAAAGCTTGACCAGAGTCAATTTTATTCTGTATCTACTTACCTAATTTTTCTTTTTGCATGTTTGTAATGATTAGTTTTTCTAGCATAAAATATTTCATCTGATAAGGTATGCATATTTTTAGAAACCAGCTGTATGCTATGAGAGTCAAAGAAGCACTAGAAATCAAAACACTTAAGCTCTCCATTTTACAGATAGGAAAACCATGGCCTAGAGAGGTAAAGTTATTTTTCTAAGATTCCACAGCCAGAACTGAGACTACAAACGAGGTTTCTGGACTCTAAATCTTGAGCTTATTCTCTCCAAACTAGGAAATTAATATTTGCTCCAAGATGGAATGTTCTTTTTAAGATGTTAGAAACTGCTATCCTAACAAAATTAGTGTGTGGAGCTGTAGAACAGCAGTTAAGCACAGAGTACAGGAAGCTGGACCCCACATGACCCACTATGGTTCGAATCCCAACCCCAGTGGCTTGAAAAACACACCAGGTACATGAGCATGTATGTCTTAAATCATGGTAGGATGGAGAAACGGAGAAAAAAGGACTACAGTGGAACCATGTCCCATGAAGGGATGCTTTCTTTCTTTCTCTCTTTCTCTCTCTCTATCTCTCTCTCTCTCTGAGAGAGCATACACCCTCTGGCAATCAAATTAAAAAAAAATACATATAAACCTGAAAATAAAATACCTTTCTAAATTCAATAAAACACAACAGTTACATAAAGTGAGGTAAAGCAAAGCAAAGAATGTCGTTTCTAGTCATGTGAAACCCATACTGAAATCACATGAGATCCTGAGGAAAAAAAATCACTGGGTCTTTCATCTTTAAAATGAAAGGCAGAATTAAGGTATTTGACTCTGGGAAGCAAATAAAAGAGAGAAGAGCTATTAAGTAATGTCCACGACATCACTGTGCTCTGCTGGGCACTTGACTCTGCCCACTAGAGTAAAAAACTAGCAAAGCAAGGTAATTACAGCAATAGCTAGTGCTTACCAAATGCTGAAACTGTGACTGCTCAGTTCTCAGGCCTTCATTAACTCGCCTATTTCTCACGGTAATCTTCTGAGATGTGCTTCCCTCCCAGCTTCAGATGAGAAAAACAAGGCTCCCAGAGTTGAATAACTTGCCCTGGGTTTCAGAGCAGCAGGCAGGGTGAACCCTTAAAAAGCAGCTTCTTCACAAGAAGCTTTTCATTCTGACATTGTTTTACTGGCAAACTACAGTAAACAAATGTGCCCCCAGGAGGATTCACAATTCACCAACTGCCTGCCATTTTATGATGTCCAAAAGATAACAAGGGGTTTAGGTGCATAGGTTCACTTTTTGCGAAGTTAAGACGTGGACAGTATCAATACTACATGCGTACCACGTCAGGCAATCTGGTGTTTTCTCAGTGCCGAGATAAGCAAGCCAGTCAGGTAGGGCACACGCACTTTATCCTCCCACGGTCTCATGTTAGACATTTCTGTCTGATTCCTGGCTTCTTGCCTTGGGCAGTGGTTCTCTGCCTCCCCTTTCTCCACCAAAACCATCCCAATACTACTCTGGTAAGGGAAGTTGTTTAAAAACAGGAGGAGCTGGAATCCTAGACCCGCTGCCTACACAAAGAACTATGTGGTCCTCGAAAAGCTGTGGAATCAGTAGAGGGCATAACGGTTATATCACTGGACTCCCACACGACTGACTGCGATTGGATTCCTGGATCTGGTGGCTTGAAACTCATGCCAGGCACATGTATGTGCGTGCCCAAAATCCCAAGAGTAGAATGGAGGAGAATGGATAGTAGCGTGGCCATCCCTAGGAGGTGATTTCTCACTTTCTGTCTCTGTCTCTCCAGCAAGTAAACATACCCTAGCGCAAAAATCTCTCTTTAAGAAAAAAAAAAAAAAAAAAGCTCTCTGCCCTTTAGAGTCACCAAACATTTAAGAGCCGCTGTCTGCACCTGCTCTTGCCTATACCCCAGACGTGACTTGGTCTCACTGACAGCTAATTCTTTTTTACCTCAGCTTTCAGCTTCTCTCCACACCTGACATCCTTTATCCTGGTCTCCAAGTGCTGCCTTCTCCAGTCCCCTAAGGAGCATCCTGGATTGACGCTCGCGATCAGCTGCCGCCTAAGTCCAATGTGCACCTCTTCTCTCTGACCACCTTCAGAGCTCTGAGGTCGCCTCAGGGCATGCTATCTTGACCCACAATCCTACTCCTGTCTGTTTCACCTGTCCCTCTCCCCTTAACTACACACAGACTGAACAAACACATACGCCACTGATGATATCCACAAACTCTCGTCTCTCCTCTCCCCATGAGACAGTCACCCCCAGGTCCCCAGCTCTCCTGTCCCATCAGAGTTTCCATGATGAGATCTTTAAAACAGACAGTCTCAGGGACCAACAGGTGGCATAATGGCTACATCACTGGACTCCCAAGTAATCAACCATGGTTCAAGTCCCAGACCCAGTGGCTTAAACTCACGCTGGGCACGTGTGTGTGTGTGCCCAAGATCCCGAGATGAGAATGGAAAGGACGGTGTTGGATTAGGCATAGCCATACCCTCTGGGGGGGGGGGGTGATTTCTGGCTTTCTGTCTCTGTCTCTCTCTGGCGAGCATACACACTATATTGCAAAAACCTCTCCAAAAAAAAAAAACTGACGATCTCAGTTTACAACTTTATAGTTCCTTTTTTTTTTTTGAGAGATTTTCACTGTAGGGCGCGTGCGCTCGCCAGACAGACAGAGAGAGACATAGAGACAGAAAGCGAGAAATCACCCCCCAGGGGGGATGGTCACACCGCAATCCCTTCTCCTCCATTCTCCTCTCGGGATCTTGGGCACGCACGCACACGCGCCCGGCGTGAGTTTTAAGCCACCTGGTCCGGGACACGAACCGCGGTCGACTACATGGGAGTCCAGCGACATAGCCATTACGCTAACTGCTGGTTCCCAACAACTTTATAGTTCCCAACTATGGACCATAACAATCATTTTGTGAATACCTAGTCTGTACCGGATGTTACATATACTTCACCCTTTTTTGAGCAGAAGCATACTCCTCCCATTTTACCACGGGGTAAACTGAGTTGCAAGGACACTTAAGTAACTTTTCTACAGTCATACTATTAATAAACAGCAAAGCTGGTATAGTTAATAAAGACCCTGATCCAGAGGCCATGCTCTGAACCACTACACAGCATTCTTTCCTTACACCAACCTGTCATCTATTCGGAAACCCCAAATAGGAATCACTGTGACATGAGTCTCTGTCCTTTCACAGAGGGCCCGAGACTCTAAGTGAAAAAGGATGCTAGACAGGGAAAGAAGTGAGAGAACTTGACTGCACTTCTCTTTAGCCACTGAAACTCCTCCTCTCTGCCTCATATCATAATGTCAGCAGGGTCATCAGGCCACCAGCAAAGGTGACATCATCCAGCCCCCTGACAGGTGAGGTGAGATCCTCACCTCGATCCCCTGGAAGGAGAATGGTCTTGCTGACATCTTGGGCTTGCATTGCTGGCCTCCCAAACTCCGAGAATAAATGCGTGTGGGGTAATTTATTACAGCAGTCACAGGAGGCTTATACAACAGGACTTAAAGAAAAATAAAAAAAATCTTATCAGCATCTACCAAAAAGGAGCAATTGTTTGCTTAGGGAATAAAATTACATGATCATCAGACTTCTGGACAGCAATGATTTTTGCCAAGAGAACATAGAATGACACATTTATAATAATCTAGGAAATAAATCTTGAGTGTTTATATCCAGTCAAACTAACTTTCCAGTAAAAAGGGCACAAACTTTGATTTATTCTCAAAAAGTGAGAATTTGGGACCAGCAGATGGCATAATAGTTAAGGGTCTGGACTCTCATGTAAGTGACCATGGTTCGAGTCCTGGATATGGCAGCTTGCTTTCTCACTTTCTCTCTGTCTGCATCTCTCTGGTGACTTCATGTGCTCTATAGCAAATTAAAAAATAATAAATAAAATATTTTTTTAAAAGTGAGAATTCTGGAAATATTACTTTCTTGCTCCTTCCTGAGAAAGCTTCCATAGTACAAGCTTCAGATCATCAAAATGACTAGAGAGACACTGACGTAAGGACCGGCAAGGAGCATAAAACACTCAGTTACCTTTACGGTGGCTTCCTACCAAGGAAACCTGAGGAGTGTCACGGGTCACTTTCAGACAGAGACTCTCTGACTCTCCATTCTCTCAACAAGCCAAGATCTCCAAGTGCTGGCCAGCCAGCTCTAAGCAAGCAGATGAGGACAAAACCCTAGGTGACACAAGGAGAGGGATGGATGGGAAGGAATCAAGGTCCCTGAATAGCTAAAGAACAGAGATGCCCACTGGCCTTCAACTCTCACCTTGGACTATGACATGAAAGAGAAACTCTGTCTTCATTTGTTTTTTTTAAGACAGACTTTTGCTATAGGTCATATGTGTTCACCAGAGAGACAAAGAGACAGAAAGAGACAAATCACCCACCATGGGAGATGGCCACACCATAATCTCTTCTCCTCCACTCTCCTCTCAGGATTTTGGGCATGCACACACAAGCGCCCGGCCTAAGTTTTCAATTGTGGGGTCCAGAACTCAAATTGCAGTCAACTATGTGGGAGTCCAGCAACATAACTATTACACCACCTGCTGGTCCCCATTTTTTTTTTTTTTTTAATGTCAGAGGGCATGTGTGCATATACCTGAGAAAAAGAAAAAGAAAGAGATAAAGTATCCCCAAGGAGGCCTGGTCATACCATAGTCCTTTTTCCTACCTCTCTCCATCCTGTCAGGATCCCGAGCATGTGTGCACTTATGCCCTGAATGTTGCTGCCAAGGCCAAGATTTGAACCATGGCTGGTCACGTGGGATCTGGCTCCATCTGCACAGCACTTAACCACTACACTACGGGGATGGCCCTGCTTTTTATTTCTCAAGCCACATTTCTGGTGAGTGTCTTGTGCAGGTATCTTAGTTACTGACTCGGAATAATCATCATTTCATTGCTAACAGCAAAAATGTAGAAAACTTCTTAATAGCTACAACTGTCCTATAGAATAGGAAGTGGAGGATAGACATACTGTGATTCTGTAGCTCAGGCTCCCAAAATTCAGGCTGGAAGATCCAAGTGCCTGTAAAAGCAAAGCAAGCCCAGCAATCATCTCCTACATGTGCTGGCTTACAACCAACCTGTGAGCTTTAGGAAAATGGCGGCACTATGATAGCTTCAGAGACCCTGAATGCCAATACCTAAAACAAATTAGGTAACTAGATAGCAGTTGAAATTCAAGAACACAATGTCCAACAGAACTCGGTGATAAAGTACTACCAACGATTCCAAAATGCAGATGAGTAGAGGGAAGCTGATAAAGCCCTAAGACTGACGAGATACAAGCATGTGTGTGTCGAAAGCAGAGAGAAACTAAAGGATGTCTAACAAACCTGAGGACAGAGAACCCCAAAAGGGCCAACCAAATTAACCAGAAAGCAGGGCGGACCAATTTGAAAAGAGCAGCTGGAATTAGTAACGATGTGTCCACTTGGACAATGGGAGCCTGTGGGAAGATCTGATGGTATGGGACAAACTCAGCCCCTGTGACCTGGAAATTGACCTCCCTAGGGCTTTTATCTAGGACAGGGTACAGAACCCAAACTGAGCAAGACAGAATAAGAGAAACCAAGGGCAGAGAAGGTCCGGATATAAGTGGGAGAAGGACTGAGACAGGCCTTCTGAAAGCAAGCTGTTACACTTGGTAAAACTACCTGTAAACAACAGAAGGACAGAACTCTGTGAAGTTAGAAAAACTGAAGAACAGAATCTTCCTCTGACAGTTTAGGAAAACTCATTGTATAAAAGCAGTGAGCAATTTGAAATATTAGAACAAATCACTTAAGGTTATCAAAGAAAACTGAAAATAAGGTATAGAATAACATCACTATTGATAATGAAAGTCTACCAATCAAAAATGATATCCAGAAAACAGATCAAAACTATAACTGACTCCTGAAATAAGTTAAAAAAGACATTAAGAAAACGATACAAAATATGAAACAATGATATAAATCAGAATTCAAAAAAATCAGAAAAGAACAAAACTCAGTAAACAATTAGAAATAAAAAAGTATTGTAGAGGGACCAGCAGGTGGCGCATGGTTATGTCACGGACTCTCATGTAGTCAACCTCAGTTTGAGTTCCAGACCTGGCAGTTTAAAACTCACACCAGGTGCGTATAGAAGTTCCAAAAATCCCAAGAGGAGAATGGAGGAGAAGGGACTGTGGCATGGCCATCATCCCTGGGGGGTTAATTCTCGCTGTCTCTCTGGCGAGCATACATGCCCTAGAGCAAAACAAATCTCCCTCTAAACAACAACAAAAATTACCGTAAAAAACAAAAATTAATTCAAAGACACATAAGAGTAAGTAAACACAACACACAATGTCTAATAAGAAACAAATTGGCGTTGAAGGACACCGTCTGTGGCTTTGCAAGAAGACTGAAATCATGGCAGGTCCAGAAGCTGATGCCTGTTCCAGTTCACTGGTATTAAAAAGTACTTCGACTCTTATATCTCACAGGTACGATGAACTGTGTACTGGCCACGTACAGAGGCATTGTTTTGACGATCTTATGCTTCAAGTTAAGATCTAAGAAAACTCCAGCTGTGAAAGCAACATAAATGGAGTCAAACATCCAAACTTCATCTAAGTTTTCATGCCTGGAGAAGCTAATGTCAGTTCATTATGTGATACTTAATTTGTATAATAAATGGCTCCATCTGCACAGCACTTAACCACTACACTACGGGGATGGCCCTGCTTTTTATTTCTCAAGCCACATTTCTGGTGAGTGTCTTGTGCAGGTATCTTAGTTACTGACTCGGAATAATCATCATTTCATTGCTAACAGCAAAAATGTAGAAAACTTCTTAATAGCTACAACTGTCCTATAGAATAGGAAGTGGAGGATAGACATACTGTGATTCTGTAGCTCAGGCTCCCAAAATTCAGGCTGGAAGATCCAAGTGCCTGTAAAAGCAAAGCAAGCCCAGCAATCATCTCCTACATGTGCTGGCTTACAACCAACCTGTGAGCTTTAGGAAAATGGCGGCACTATGATAGCTTCAGAGACCCTGAATGCCAATACCTAAAACAAATTAGGTAACTAGATAGCAGTTGAAATTCAAGAACACAATGTCCAACAGAACTCGGTGATAAAGTACTACCAACGATTCCAAAATGCAGATGAGTAGAGGGAAGCTGATAAAGCCCTAAGACTGACGAGATACAAGCATGTGTGTGTCGAAAGCAGAGAGAAACTAAAGGATGTCTAACAAACCTGAGGACAGAGAACCCCAAAAGGGCCAACCAAATTAACCAGAAAGCAGGGCGGACCAATTTGAAAAGAGCAGCTGGAATTAGTAACGATGTGTCCACTTGGACAATGGGAGCCTGTGGGAAGATCTGATGGTATGGGACAAACTCAGCCCCTGTGACCTGGAAATTGACCTCCCTAGGGCTTTTATCTAGGACAGGGTACAGAACCCAAACTGAGCAAGACAGAATAAGAGAAACCAAGGGCAGAGAAGGTCCGGATATAAGTGGGAGAAGGACTGAGACAGGCCTTCTGAAAGCAAGCTGTTACACTTGGTAAAACTACCTGTAAACAACAGAAGGACAGAACTCTGTGAAGTTAGAAAAACTGAAGAACAGAATCTTCCTCTGACAGTTTAGGAAAACTCATTGTATAAAAGCAGTGAGCAATTTGAAATATTAGAACAAATCACTTAAGGTTATCAAAGAAAACTGAAAATAAGGTATAGAATAACATCACTATTGATAATGAAAGTCTACCAATCAAAAATGATATCCAGAAAACAGATCAAAACTATAACTGACTCCTGAAATAAGTTAAAAAAGACATTAAGAAAACGATACAAAATATGAAACAATGATATAAATCAGAATTCAAAAAAATCAGAAAAGAACAAAACTCAGTAAACAATTAGAAATAAAAAAGTATTGTAGAGGGACCAGCAGGTGGCGCATGGTTATGTCACGGACTCTCATGTAGTCAACCTCAGTTTGAGTTCCAGACCTGGCAGTTTAAAACTCACACCAGGTGCGTATAGAAGTTCCAAAAATCCCAAGAGGAGAATGGAGGAGAAGGGACTGTGGCATGGCCATCATCCCTGGGGGGTTAATTCTCGCTGTCTCTCTGGCGAGCATACATGCCCTAGAGCAAAACAAATCTCCCTCTAAACAACAACAAAAATTACCGTAAAAAACAAAAATTAATTCAAAGACACATAAGAGTAAGTAAACACAACACACAATGTCTAATAAGAAACAAATTGGCGTTGAAGGACACCGTCTGTGGCTTTGCAAGAAGACTGAAATCATGGCAGGTCCAGAAGCTGATGCCTGTTCCAGTTCACTGGTATTAAAAAGTACTTCGACTCTTATATCTCACAGGTACGATGAACTGTGTACTGGCCACGTACAGAGGCATTGTTTTGACGATCTTATGCTTCAAGTTAAGATCTAAGAAAACTCCAGCTGTGAAAGCAACATAAATGGAGTCAAACATCCAAACTTCATCTAAGTTTTCATGCCTGGAGAAGCTAATGTCAGTTCATTATGTGATACTTAATTTGTATAATAAATTATGAACCTGAAAAAAAAAAAAAAGAAACAAATTAAAGTAGAGATTTCTTTAAAAAGACCAATGAAGAGATGCAAGGGATTTGTGAGGATCTGATACATGTTAAAGATAGGCAAAGGATGAAAATACAAACATTAGACAATCCCAAAGAAAAAATTAAATAAGAAAACATACACTCTAAGTTACATAAAAATACTTTTCTGGAAAAAAAATTAAAGAGTATACACATAGCTGGGAAATATTCTGGAATGATCTATACCTTATAAGAAGGCTTATTCCAAGAACATTATGAGAAATGGGCCCAGTCACAGTGACATATGTTGCTAAGGCCCTACGCTCCACACTGGACCCACACAGGTGTCTCAGTTTCAATTCCTGGTCCAACCTAAAGGACAGACATGTTGCTATAATGCCACCAACTCTAGAGGCTAAGGCAGGTGGACCATGAGCTCAAGGCTGGCTTGGATAACATAACAAGACCCTATCAAAAGAGCTGGGAGGCCAGGTAGTGGTACAGTGGTAATACAAATGGACCCACATGGGAAAGGTCCTGGGTTCACATCCTGTGACCTCCCTAGGCCTGTTACATATATATATATGCACATGCCTGTGATCCAGGCTGGTTCAAACCGGGGATAGATAATGAAGTGAGGACCCTGCTGGGCATACCTCTCTGTCTCTGTCTTTCTCTCTTCCTGGGAAAATTGAATAGGCAAAGTTTCATAAAAAGAATTGGACATGTAGCTTGTGCCTGCAGTCCCAGCTGGTAGGCTGAGGCAAGGGGATCACAATACAATGAGTATCAAAAAATAAGTTTAAAAAAAAGAAATTAGGGAAAATAAAATGAGATCATAAGACTCGTCAACAACGTTTTTAATCAGAAGAAAGAGAAGACCCCAATTACAGTACTTCGGAAAAGGAACTAAGTTGATTTTCATATAAAATTGACACATTAAAAAGACAAACTTTTATATATCATCCACAGATAAGAACTTTGGGAAAATTAAGATGATTTTCTGAGTGCTATTCTAGAATACAAGATTCGGATCATCAAAACAGTTAGAAAGACATTGACATAAGGACTGATCATGACCATAAAATATACAAAATACAGTTTTGCAGACACCTGTGAAACTAAACTAGATGTGGACTAAAAGGAGGAGAGAAGAACCGGCTATATGTGCGAAAGTTTACATACAATAATAAAGATGGGGCGCTATCACTAGCGACCTCACAAGAAAGAAGCTGATATGATAATAATAATAATAATAATAATAATAAGCAACTCTTGAGACCAACAGATGGCGTAATGGTTACGTCACTAGACTCTCTTGAGGTTGACCATGGTTCGAGTCCCAGACCTGGTGGCTTAAAACACAAGCCAGGCGTGTATGCATGCATGCCCAAAATCCTGAAAGGAGAATGGAGGAGAAGAGATTGCAGCAGAACCCTCATCCCTGGGGCAGGGAAGGGACGGGGTGTGATTTCTTGTTCTCTGTCTCTCCAGTGAACACATGTGCCTACAGCAAAAATCTCTCCAAAATAATAGTAAGAAGGAGAAGGAAATAAGCAACTGTTCATAGATGCGTTAGAGAATTAAGGTCACAGGCAACCCATCACACAGAAATCACAGAGACAGGCAAACCCAGAAAAGCACAGCATTCCCGGAGTAGAAATCACCTCTGGATCCAGCAACAGGTAGAAAAACATAAGAGTAACTGACTAGTGGCCAAAGACTTAGAAAAGTAGACCAACCTGAGAGATTAAAAAAAACTACTTGCAGTCCACACTAAAGAGTTCTTTATTTCAGGAACCCCAGCAGATCTCCAGGATGAAAAATGAGATAGAAAAAAATTCCCTTTGCTTTCTGGAAGAGACGGGGAAAATTATCTATTCTGAAATAAATCCAAAGTGTTCTGCAGAACAAACTATGTCACCAGAGCCTAACTAACATTGGAGGAAGAAAATGCCCAACTCCAGTCCACGCCAGCCTTCCTGTCTCACATGGAGGCTAGGGAAAAGCTGAGAAATAGTTACGAGGGTCACAGCCCAGGGGCACAGACTCGCTAAAGCAAATTTGCTGAGATCTCATCACAGGATCATACACCATTTCCCCTCTCCCCAAGTCACATCCAAAGCACTCCTCTATGATAACGTGGGATTAGAGCAGAATGCCAATAATCAGAGCTTATTTGAGATGGAGTCACAAGGGAAATCCAAAGACGAGAGGAGACAAAAACAAGGATTTCAGTGGAAATGTTAGCTTCTGACACCCACAACTACAATAATCATGAAAACACAGAAATGAACCATTTACATTGGTTCATTTTATCGAATGCCATCATGCCTGGCTTACAACAAAATTGTAAGGCACTGTCAGAGATGCTGTCTCTCTCTCTCTCTCTCTCTCTCTCTCTGTCTCACTCATGGAATAAGTAAATAAACCTTTTAAAAAGTATATTGCAAATGCTGGAGAAATTAAGATTTTTTTTTAAACAAATTTGCTGAGAGAATGGAATATGCTGTGAAGAGAAAATTAAATAATATAAAATGTTCAATTAAAATTACAAAAAGCAGAAAATGAGAAGACAAAATGACTAGAAAAGTTGTTACACAGATATTAATCCAACTATTTCAATAATCACAATGAATGTAAATGTCTATAAATATACCAATTAAAAAATAGACTGGCAGAGTAGATTTTAAAAAGACTCTACTATATGTTAATTATAAGAAATCTACTTTAACTATAAAATGTAAATACAGATAAAAGTAAAGAAATAGAAAAAGATATTCCATTCTTTTTTGGGGGGGCTGGGATAGAAAAAGATATTCCATTCTTTTTTGGGGGTGCTGGGGAGGTTTTCGCGCTCACCAGAAAGACAGAGAGATAGAAAGCAAGAAATCACCCCCCAGGGGGGATGGCCACGCTGCAATCCCTTCTCTTCCATTCTCCTCTGGGGATCTTGGGCACGCACGCACACACGCCTGGCATGAGTTAAAGCCACCCGGTCCAGGGCTCAAACTGTGGTCGACTACATGGTGGGAGTGCAGCGACATAGCTAACTGCTGGTTGGTCCCTTCCATTCTAATACTAAGCAAAAGAAAGTTGGAAGCCCAGCACAGTGATACACACCTGCTAAGATGCTATGCTTCACAGCCTGGGGCTACATGGGAGGCCTGAGTTCAATTCCTAGTCCAACTTAAAGACCAAGTATGGTGGTGTATACCTATAATTCCAGCGACTCAGGGAAAATGAGGTAGAATTGTGAACTCAAGGCTGGCCTGGGCAATTCGGCAAGACCCTGTTTTAACAAGAGCTGGGAATGGTAGCACGCACTTGTACCCCCAACTGGTTGGCTGAGGCAAGAGGACTGTGACATGGCACGACATTGTCTAAAAGAAAGAAAACTTTTCACTTTGTCACTATGTTAGTTTCAGACAAAGTTGACTTCAGAACAAGGAAGATAGGAATAAAGAATGTCACATAATAATAAAAGGGTCAACTTTTTCAAAGATCAATCAGAAAATGTTAGGGAGTGGAGTAAAACGTAATGCTCTAGACCATGTGGGAAAGTTACTAATTTACATCTAGACACCTCCCTGAGTACACTGGGTGTGAGTCGGGCTGTCTAAAGCTAGAGAGTAGATCACGGCATCAACACCTCATCAGAGTATTGTATACCTATCACTCTTTCTCCCTTTCCATCTCTCTTTCCCATTCAAGGAATAAATAAATGAACTTTAATTTTAAAAAAAAGATATGAAACAAAAAGTGATAGAATGTACAGAGAACGAGGCAAATCCAATATTAGACTTGGAGATTTTGAAAACCCTCTGTTCATAATGGACAGACCCAGTAGGAAGGAAGTCAGTAAGGACACAGTTGTACTCAACACCACCACCAATCAACTGGATGTGAATGACATTGAGAGACTACTTCATCCAACAGCAGCGGAACACACATTCTTGTCAAGCTCACAAGAGAGGCCACAGTATGGGCCATCGATCACACCTTAAATGTAAAGGGACAGAG
>NW_006160168.1:2295600-2300327 GCF_000334495.1 Tupaia belangeri chinensis | reverse complement strand
GATACAGGATGTGTTCTCGATTCACAATGGACTAAAACTAGAAATCAAAACCAGAAAAATAACTGGAAAAATCCCTAAATATCTTGATTTTAAACAATGTATTGTGTTGTCAGAAAAGTCATGATATATTTTTGCACAGAAAAAAAAAAACTTCATGACTTTTTCAATGACCCAGTGTTTCTAAAGAAATCTCAAGAAAAAAATTAAAATTTTTAACTAAATGAAAATGAAAATACTACTTATCAGAATTCAATAGAAGGAAATTTATAGCACTGGATACATCAAAAATATGAAGGCACTAAGATCAATAAACTTCTTGGAAACTAGATATGTGAAAGCCAATAAAACGAAAAGCAGATAGGAGAAAAAATGAAAATTAGGGCAGAAATCAATGATACTGAAAACAGGAAATCAGTGGAGAAAATCACTGAGTCCAAAAGCTGATTTTTCAAAAAAGATCAATAAAATTGATAATCTTCTAGTGAGGCTAACCAAGAAAAAGAGAGAAGACACAACACACTAATATTGTAAATGAAAAGGGGAACATTACTACTAATCCCAGGGAGGTTAAAAGGATAATAAAGTAATATTATAAACAATTCTATGTTCAAAAATATGATAACTTAGACAAGCTGGGTCAATTCCTGGAAAGACATAATCTATCCTAACTCACACAAAGAGAAACAGATCCTTTAAATAGGTCTATATCTATTTTAAAAATTGAATCAGAGGCCAAGTGATGACACAGTGATAACACAACTGAACTCACATGAAAAAGGTCTTCGTTTGCATCTGGAAGCCCTCCTGAACACACAGGGTACATGCATACATGCCTATGACCCAAGAAATTCTACTGAACTTTTTATTTTTAGAAGTTTCTGCTATAGGGCACGTGCGCTCACCAGAAAGACAGAGAGACAAAGAGACAGAAAGCAAGAAATCACCCCCCAGGGGGATGGCCATGCCGCAATCCTTTCTCCTCCATTCTCCTCTTGGGATCTTGGGCATGCACACACACACACCTGGCGTGAGTTTAAGCCACTGGGTCCGGGAATCGAACCGCGGTCGACTACATGGGAGTCCAGTGACATAGCCATTATGCTAACTGTTGGTCCCTCTACTGAACTTTTAAAGAAGAAATTATACCAATTCTCTATAATATCTTTCAGAAAATAGAAGCAGAAGGAATAGTTCCTAGCTCATTCTATGAAGCCAGAATTCAGTCAAAGACATTACAAAAGAGAAACTACAGACCTATCTCTCATAAACATAGTTATAAAAATTCTCAACAAATTATTAGTAAATCAAAGTCACCATGTATAAAAATATTATACACAATGACAAGTGGAATTTATTACAGGTATGCGAGGCTTGTTCAACAGTCAAAAATAAAAGAAATCCACCACTTCAAATAAGCTAAAGAAGAAGATTTATACAATCATATCAATAGATACAGAAAAAGCATTTGATAAAATCCAGTACCCATAAAAACTCCTAGCAAACTAGATGGAGAAGGGAACTTCTTCAATTTGATAAAGAATGTCTACCAAAAAAACCTGTAGTTGGCACGATACTTAACGGTGAGCAACTAGATTGGGAAAAGGGCAAGGAAGTCCCATCTCACCACTTGTACCCAATGTTGTACTGGAAGTCCTCGCTAGTGCAATAGGACAAGAAAAGGCAATGAAAGGTATACAGATTGGAAAGGAAGAATTAAAATTGTCTTTCTTCATAAATGACATGATGTCCATGTAGAAAATCCCCAAGAATGAACAAAAAAGAATTGGAATTAATAAATGATTATAGCAACGTTGAGGAATGCAAAGTTAATATACACAATTCAACTGCTTTCCTACATACCAGAAAAAAAAAAGAACAATTGGAAGTTTAAATTAAAAAATATAACACCATTCACATTAACATACATACACACAAGAAATACTCAGACACAAATTTAACAAAATATGTAAAAGACCTATATGAGGAAGAAAGAAGAACTGGGAAGAAAGAAAAAAAACCTAAGTAAATAGCGAGAGAATCTATTTTCATAGATAGGAAGATACAATATTGCTATGACATTGGCTCTTCCCAAACTGATCCACAGATTCACCTTGATACCACGTCAAGTCCAAGCCAGTTAGTTCATGTGTATTCACAAACTGGCCCTAAAGTTTATTTGGAAAGGTGGCAGACCCAGAACAGCCAATATAATATTGACACTGCCTAACTTCAAAACAATATAAAGCTATAATAATCACGACAATTTAGTATTGAGAAGAGACTACAAAAATGGGTAATGGAATAGAACAGAACACCCAGAAACAGAAGCACAAAAATAGAGTCAGCTAATCTTTAGCAAAGGAGCAAACGCAACTCGGTGAGAACGGAATAGAATAGACTTTTCAACAAATGCTGCGGGAACAAATGAACGGTCACACATGCACACGAATTATTCTAGACAGACAAAAATTAATTCAAAATGAACCACAGACCGATATGAAACACAAAGCAATAAAACTCCTAGCTATAACAAAGGAGAAAACCGAGGTGATTCTGGATTAGGAAATGACATTTTAGATAATATTTCAAAGGCACAATTCATAAAAGAAAAAACTGATCAGTAGGACTTTAAAATTAAAATCTTCTGCTGTTCAAGAGATATTATTAAGAGAATAAAAATACAAACCAGAAAGACAATAAAAGGGAGAAAAAATGTTTACAACACATATATCTGGAAAAAGACTAGTATCTAAAATATAAAAATAATTCTTAAAACTCAACAATAAGGAAGCAAATAACCCAATTAAAATGTGGACAAAAGATCTGATGAGATATCTCACCAAGACTTTATGTGTGTATGCACACACACACGTACATACATATACATACAATACACATGCAAACACACACATATGTATATATCTGGTTAACAAGCATATGAAAAGATGTTCAGCATCACATGTCATTAGGAAATGGCAAATTAAAACAATGAGATACCACCACACACCACCACCACCACCACACGCTGGTAAGGATGTGGCGAGAAAAGAACTTTCATTCACTGACGGTGGAAATGTAAAATGGTACAGCCACTTGGGAAGGCAGTTGGGCAGTTTCTCATAATGCTAAATATACGATCCAGAAATCACACTCCTAGGTATTTACCCAAATGTGCTGGAATTTTCTATCCATACAAAAAACCTGTGCATGAATGTTTACACTCATATCCCTTATGAATAACTGTTAAAACTTGGAAGTAACCAAGGTGGCCCTCATGAGGTGAATGGATAAACAAACCAGTGTGTCCCGACAATGGAATATTATTCATTGATAAAAGGAAATGAGCTGGAAAGTCATAAAGAGACATGGAAGAACGTTAAACACATATTGCCAAGGGGAAGAAGTCAATCTGCAAAGATTCCACTATATGATATTCTAAGAAGGATACAACTAAAGAGACAAAGGCAAACTATTATTTCAGTGCTTGTCTGAGGTCTGGAGGTAGATACTGCAGAAGAGGGAGGTAAACAGGTGAAACACAGAATGTTTAGGGCAGTGTAACTACACAGCAAGATACTCTAATGGTGGACACAAGCCATTATACATTTGTCAAAACCCATAGAACCATACTACAGAGGAAAACCTAATGTAAATTTTAGAATTCAGTTCATAGTGGGACCAGCAGGTGGCGTAACAGTTACACTGCTGGACTCCAATGCAGCCAACTACGGTTCGAGTTCCAGACCCGGTGATTTAAAACTCACCCCTGGCACCTGTGCATGCATGCAAAATCCTGAGAGGAGACTGGAAGAGAACCCCCTGGGAGGTGATTTCTCATTTTTTATCTCTCTATGTCTCTCTGGCGAGCACACATGCCCTATAGCAAAAATCTCTTAAAAAAAAATTCAGTTAATAGTATTATCAGTTCAACAACTGGTGTAAAGGTACCCACCAGTGCAAGTTGCTAATACAAGGGCATCAGTGAGGAAGGGATGGAGGGGACAACACTTTGTCCTCTCTGTTCAATTTATCCACAAATCTAGACCTGCTCTTAAAAAATAGTCCAGCTTAAACAAAAGGGGGGGGAGGGCAGGTGGAGAATGGGGTTAGCAGATGCATAACGCAATAGTTTCTAGCAGTACTGCTAGTGGTAAATTCGTATAGTTATGTTAAAATGTTAAATATGTGATTGTGAGTATTCTAGCATTCCCTACATCCATGGGAATCAGGGGTTTGGCAGAGAGGAGGCAGAGATGAGGTTGAAGAAAACCCTCACAATTGGAACTACCAGTGTGACACTTTACCTTTAAATCTACATGTATCTATGTATTTTAATCTTAGCTCTGTCCACTTTTAATGCCTAAAATCTATGAATAAACCAGTAATAATGATAATAAATCATTTTAGTCATCTGGAGCCCAGAGTATATGTTGTCTTGAAATATCCAACTTTACAACACACACACACACTCAAGGTTTCTTAAAAGAATGGCTGACTTCATGCCTGAAGCAAAAATGTACAGAGACATCTGAGACATCTCGCCATCCCATATTGCAAGCAAGCTAGTAAAGAGCAGAGTCCTGGGGAACCAGCAGTTAGTGTAATGGCTATGTCGCTGGATTCCCACATAGTCGACCGCGGTTCACGTCCCGGACCCAGTGGCTTAAAACTCACGCCGGGCACATGTGCGTGCGTGCCCAAGATCCCGAGAGGAGAATGGAGGAGAA
>NW_006160168.1:2258717-2295532 GCF_000334495.1 Tupaia belangeri chinensis | reverse complement strand
GACACACACCCACCGAGAATAAAAACCTCCAAAAAAAAAAAAAAAAAAAAAAAAGAGCAGAGTCCTGTCAAGTGGACAAAAGACCCACCAACAAGAACGGGGCCCTCAAAATGAACAACCAGAGTTTGAATGAGGACAACAATGGTAAGAGTACAATCTGCAAGGAAGCAAAACTGTTTTAAAAAGCAACAATTTTGGGGCCAAATGGTGGCCTGGTGGTTAAAGCACTCCATTCCCACATGGTCGACTCTGGTTCAAGTCCCTGGCCTGGCAGCTTGAAAATCATGCTGGTTGTATATGCATGCACACCCAAAATCCTGAGAGAAGAATGGAGAACAGACTGTGGTATGGTCATCCTCCAGGGGCTGATTTCTCCCTTTCCCTCTTTCTGTTTCTCTCCAATGAGTGTATGTATCCTCTGGAAAAATCTAAACATAAAAAACATAGAAATTCTGATACCTGTTAATCCATTTAGAATTGACTTAATGGGTTTGAGTGGGACCTGAACATTGGAACCTTTTCATTGTGTCTTAGTGATTCTACTGTGTAGCCAAGTTGCAGAGCTTCAGGGACAGATCACATTGAGCCACCACTTCAGAGAGGGGCCGGGGTGAACAGGCTTTCTCAGAGGAAGGCCATGTCCCAAGGGAACACTGTGCTTAGCTGGCTCGCCCAACCTGTGAAACTTGAGTACATATTACAATTGTTAAACCTCTGCCTGTCCTGTAACTTCCAAATACTTTCCCCATTTTGATGATTCTTTTCTTCTGTTTTACTCTCTGGTACAGAACCTACACAAATGCATACAAATGTTCACAAAGATACATATCTTCACGTTCACAGCAGCACTTTCTGTAAGAGCCCTAGCCTGAGGCCAGCAGGCGGCATGGCGGTTAAGGAGGCTGGATTCCCACATTGGCAAAAGCAATTCGAGTCCCAGATCCGGTGGCTTAGAAATCATGCCAGGCATGTGTGTGTGCATGCCCAACATCCTGAGACTGCAGCATGGCCATCCCCCCACCAAAGTGAGTTCTCATTTACCCTCTCTCTGTCTCTTTGTCTCTCTCCAGTGAGTGTATGAGCTCTATGGCAAAAATCTAAAAAGAAAGGGCCCCAGCCTTGAAAGCACCCCAGGTCTATGCACACCATATGGCTGAATACACTGGGCAGAGGCATGGCACACTGTATCTGTCACCTACTTCCCAGGAATGAATCTCAAGAACATAATGCCAGCAAGGGAATCCTGACTCTGAGAATCTATCCTCTCTTTTTAAAAATGATATACAGGGACCAGCAGTTAGCATAATGGCTATGTCACTGAACTCCCATGTAGTCGACTGCGGTTCGAGTCCCGGACCCGGTGGCTTAAACTCATGCCGGGTACATGTGCGTGCATGCATGCCCAAGAACTCGAGAGGAGAATGGAGGAGAAGGGATTGCGGCGTGACCATTCCCCCTGGGGGATGCTTTCTGTCTCTCTGTCTCTGTCTGTCTGGCGAGCACAAGTGCCCTATAGCAAAAACCTCTCAAAAAAAAAAAAAAAAGATATACAAAATCAGCCAAAACGAATCCATGGTTCCAAAGTCAGAGTAGTGGTTATTTTCAAAAGGACAGGGAGGTGCAGGGGCTCCAGGGCGCTGATAATGTTCTCTTTCTTGGTTTGAAAGTTTGTCAGGTTGCACTGTTATCTATGCACTCGCCTAAATAAATACGTCATAATCTTTGTATAAAACAGATCACAGGAAAAGTGTGTTTTGAGAAGAAGGGCTCCTGCTTCTCTGGCTCAATCAGTATGAGCACGAAGAGACCAACAACATTCCCAAATGCATTTCTAAATCTGTACACACCATCAGCTCATCCAGGGTAGGTACCATGGCTTCTAGAATGTGATCAGATTGCCAATAGGCACTTAGGTACACATTTAGGGAATTAAGTAAGGTAAGACAGCATAAACTCAGAGCATGGCTTCTGAAATCTGACTGCTTGGGTTCGAATCCTGGTTCTATTATTGGTGTGCAACTTCTTAAGTTACTTAAGGTCTCCAGTTCCTTAACTGTTAACTAGATTATAATGATAATGATGATGATGACTATCATAATAATAATTAAATCTCCTCCTGAGTTTCTTTTTTTTTTTTAAGAGTTTTTTGCCTTGGGGTTCATGCACCTGCTGGAGAGATAAAGAGAGAGAGAGAGACAGTGAGAGGGAAAATAAGAAATCACCCTCCCTGGGGAGATGGCAATGTTGCAATCCCTTCTCTTCCATTCTTCTCCTGGGATCATGAGCACACACGCACATGAACCCAGAATGAGTTTCAAGTCATTGGGTCTAGGATTTGAATGAACCACAGTCAGCCATGCAGGAGTCCAGCAATGTAACTATTACACCATCTGCTGGCCCCAAATTATGAGGTTTAAAAAAATAATCTATTCAGAAAAGCTTAGCACACTGTTTGGTTCATGCTAAACATGTGTATGTTAATACACTACGAACTTGAGGAATCTTCGAGAAGCTCATGAAAAACAGGTATTATGAAAAAACTACATGTGAATTTCAAAATTATTTTTGTGCCAAAATAAATTTGTACTTTAAATTCTGTTTTTCCAAAATCTTTTTGAAGTCTCCTTGTATAAGGCATAGTATTTCAATTGTATTATTCACTATTTTTATCCCCCTAACAGACAACTCTTAGAATACAAGTCTATAATAAATTAAATAGGTATCTTTGAAATGACTATAAGACTTAAGCCTTTATAGCTATTAAAAAGAAAAAAATAAAGAAGAATCCGGGCCAGCAGGTGGCTTGGTGGTTAGGGCACTAGATTCCCATAGGGCCAACCAGTTTGAGTTCCAGACAGACCTGGCGACTGGAAAATTATGTTGGACACATGCGCATTTGTGCCCAAAATCCCAAGAGGAGACTGCAGACGAAGGAATTGCGCGTGGCCTTCTCTGGGGGAAGGGGTGATTTCTCACTTTCCCTCTCTGTCTGTCTGTCTCTCTCTCTCTCTCTCTCTCTGTCAAGCATACGCACTCTATTGGCAAAAACCCACTCCCCCCCCCAAAAAAAAAAAGAACCAAGTTAGGAAGAAACATTTGCAAAATCACCACTCACATACTGAGGTTGCAAGTCAAGTCACCATTCTGACCGTCCTGAGGAGCTTAGAGGCCAAAGACTCTTCCAATGAACTACCAGGTCTGACTACGTGTGCCTTTTATTTGGCTTGTTTTACCCTTAAAATCAAAAACTATTCTGAGTCCAATAGACCCAAATGCAGGGAAACATAAAAAATGGAAAAAGACCTTTGTGAAGTACAGGTAAACGACAATGAAAGTTACCACTTAACATAAGTTAGATTAATCCTACCTAATAGGCAAAGCAACAATTCCACAACTCAATTTTTTTTTCCAGCACCACACTTCATAGAGGGTTTTACCATACTGTCCTAGTTTTGAGAATAGAAGAAAATGAATTAATATACATTATAAAAAGATCTTGCATCTGATCAGTACATTAAGATTCATAGTTTTTCAGGAAACCATAAAGCATGGAGGGAGGGTTCGGTCAATACTGATCAGATGGAGATTAAGTTGCTTCTTCTGATTTCTTTAACAACGCAAGCTCTGCATCAACCCCGAAAACCCTTACCCAGGCTGGCAGGGCTAGCTCCTGACACATATTTCTTTTTCTAGTACAGTGTTCTAAAGAATTCTGAAACTGAACGCCTCGAGGTACAGCGGCAGGACCAGTGAGCCCTGGTGATCAGCACTCCCAGCTGGCCCCACTGTAGGAAACAGCCCGGTATGACAGTGCCACGGAGCACACATGCTCGGGGCGGACTTCCACTCCACACTGCCTGCGTGAGGCTGGCCACCACAGCTGCCTCTTCACCTGAAAGTTACCGTGGGCACTGATGGGAATGTCGTGAGTGTGAGAGGCATCGTGCGCAGGGTCGGCCCTCAGGCAGGCCTGTATCGCTGAGAACCCTAACACAGATGTCAGGGGCTGAACTGCATCCCCCAAAAACTCACATATTGAAGCCTCAACCCCCAGGACCCCGGTATGTGACTGCACTTGGATACAGGGCCTTTAAAGAGGTGACTAGGGCCAGCCCATGGCTTGATGGTTAAAGTGGATGGGTCCCATGTAGCCAACCACAAGGTTCAAGTCCTAGACCCAGAAGCTTGGGAAAACACACCAGGCACATGTGTGTGCGTGTCCAAAGAGGGATTGTGGTGTGACCATGCCCCATGGGAAGGGGTGGCTTTCTTATTTTCTCTCTCTCTGTCTCTGTCTCTCTCACGAGTCCTCTGTCTCTCTCCTGTGAACGCACATACCCTCCAGCAAATTGAAATGAATGAATGGGGCGATTAAGTTAAAATGAGCCCTTAGGGTAGGCTCTAACCTGTTTCCTTATGAGAAAAGAAGACTGGACACACAGAAAGAGACACAGGGATGAGTATGCCCAAAGGAAAGGCCACGGGAGGGAAGGGGACTCCCTGCTAGCAAAGGAGAGAGGCCTCAGGAGAAACCCAATGCTCTGACCTCGGACTTCTGGCCTCCAGGACAGTAAACAATACGCTTCTGTGTGGCAGACACCGTACATGTTACACCATCATTTGCTTTCCTGGCCTTACCTGCCCCTCGAACCCCAAGTACTGCTCTATAGTACTCAGCACCAAACACTGCTGACGTCTGCCCAAAGGGGACCATACTCCCTGCTGTCACCATCTTTCCTCAGGAGGCACAGCGGCCGACCAGCGCTTCTTCCTTCAGAGCACTGCAAGGTGGCTGCGAAACACACCAGCATTTAAGATGCTCTGGGTCAGATGGACCATGACGCAGAAGAGGGTCCTGTACTGTGAGCTACGTGGACAAATGCCATAGAAGAGTCCACCTGTTTATCGGAGAAAGGGGAGCAGTAAGCAAAGCATAAGCCACAGCCTGCCAGGACAGCAGCGGCCCTAGAGAACAGCAGAGGCTCAACACTGACCCCTGCTGGTCAGGCGCATGCTCAATTACAGACGGCCTGTGCGTCTGAGTTTTATACTGTCTTTTTGCTTTAAAAAAATAAAAAACCAGCCAGCACGAACTTGCTATTCAAACAACAGGCCTTTATGTCGCATAAAAAAGTTGTTTCTAATTTCTGCTTTGTGATCATGAATCTCAAATACCCAGGGCAAGCTTTCTTTCAACCAGGTTCCGGGTTGAAATTTCTGAAGGATTCAGGGTGTGGCTTTCAGTCACTACCCATGTTAGCGCTGACTGTCACCCTTCGGAGTTGGTTAAAATGGAAAAGCAGGGGTGGTTAATTCTGATAGTGAAAAAATCTCACTACTTCAGATCTCGTAAACACATTGAAGTTGTAACAGAGATGTATTAATTTAACACTAGACATAGAGAAAAGTCTCAAAGCCATCTGGCTTAGATAGTGCCCAACGTGAAAAAAAGAATACATTTAATAAGCAGCGGCTGGGGTGGTCCCATAGATAGCCTAGTGGTTAAGGGAGCTGGTTCTCACAAGGCCCACCAGGGTTCAAATCCCAGCCCCAATCATTTGAAAAACACTCTATGTACGTGTATAAGCATGTCTAAAATCCCATGAGGATGGAGAAATAGAGAAGGGATTACAACAGGACCACGCCCCAATGGGGGAGTGTCATTTCTCTCTGTCTCTGGTGAGTGCACACACTCCCTGGCAATTAGAGAAAGAAAGAGGTATTGCAAGACACACAGTACTTTCATTATCAGTTGAAAAACTGCCAACAGGTCTTCATGCATGTCTGTCATTTTCGGCTGAGCCTTAGCAAGCACACCAGAACCAAAACCCTGCAAAACACCCCACTGTCCCCCCAAGCCACCTTCTGTGCTGTTCATAACTCTGAACTTGCCATGCCAGGTCACTGTGAGGCCGCTGTTGTCACTTCTGATCCTGGCAGACTGGGCACAGCCACCTACTTCCCCTAGACATTCTGGATCAGGTGAGGACTGAGGCAGGAGGGCCCTGGGGTGATGAGAGCAGGTGACAACAGGCAAGGAGCACTGGAAAGCGCCATCCTCAACAGACATGGCTTTGCTTGTTTTGCACAACTGCAGATAAAACATTTTCAAAACACAAGTAAGGCTGCTGAGCGCCGGGTGGTCTATCAGGCACTCTTAAGATAACGCACTGCAGTCCTAGGAAGGAGGTAGTCTTATTATTCCTATTGCACAGATGAGGCACCTGAAGTACAGAGAGGTTAAGTGACTTGCCTGAAGTTCCACAGCTAGTCACACAAGCAAAAGAGCTGCATACAAAAAAGATGCCAGGGCCAACTGAAACAAGCCAGATGAATGAAAATTAGTAAAATGTCTTAGTGCAGATACACCAAGGGGGACGCGACTTCAGTTTGTATTTGCCACCACGATGAGTCATTTCTAGTCTTTACCCTAAAAACCAAAAATAGAGTATTTTACAGTTCCGACATATTTCTGATGGCTGTGCATCATTTCTGCTCTGGAGATTTAGGGAGAAGCAGATGTTCCTTCTCCATGCTGCACTCAACCCCGGCTAACCTGACCTTCTTAACCTGACAGCAGTAATCTTTCAATAAACGTCCCAGGCACAAGGCAAGCACAGGGTAACAGAGGTAAGAACAGCTGGGCACCGAAGTCACATGTAAGCCAGGTTGGGTGGCACAGTGGGTTAAAATCCAGTTCATCTGGGGAGCTTCTCAGGGGAGGTAACACAAGAAGAGTCATGTGGGTAGGTAAGTCATTCTTTCAACAAGCATTAATTAATTAACAAGGGGCCAGGGGTTGGCTGGAAAGAGAAAAAGGAAAGGGGCTACCCAAACCAAGATACTGCTTGTTAGAAAATGCACAGGTGTTAGGAACAGCAGTTGGCGTAATGGCTATGTCACTAGACTCCCATGTAGTACACTGTGGTTCGAGTCCCAGACCCAGTGGCTTAAACTCACGCCGGGCATGCGTTCATGCATGCCCACAATCCCAAAAGGAGAATGGAGGAGAAGGGACTGAGGCATGGCCATCGCCTCTGCAGGGGGCGGAGGTGGTGGTAGTGGTGATTTCTCGCTTTCTGTCTCTCTTGTCTTTCTGGCGAGAGCATGCACCCTATAGCAAAAACATCTCCAAAGAAAAAAAAGAAAAAGCACAGGTGTGGGGCCAACAGGTAGTGGAGTGATTAGGGCACTGGATGCTCACATGGCTGACCCTGGTTCAAATCCCAGACTTAGTGGCTTAAAAATCATACTGGGTGCATGCGTGTGTGCGTCTGTGCACATGCCCAAAATCCCGGAAGGAGATTGGAGGAAAAGGAATTGTGGTGTGGCCATCTTCCCTGGGAGATGGCTGCCCACTTTCCCTCTCTCTGTCTCTCTCCAAACAAGTACAGGGACCCATAGGGGGAGGGAGGGACTAAACAACACAGCAAACAACTACACAAAAGAGGGCATATACACACAGAGTGAAAAGAAGACTTCAATAAAGGTTATATCTAAAAATCATAAGGTCTACCTAGTTTTTCGTTTGTTTGTTTGTTTGTTTAAATCTTTCTTCAGAGATAGCTTATACTGACAATACACCTTCCTAACGGGGGACTAGTTCCAGGTTTAACAGGATTTTTGAAATGACACCTTCAGATAACTCATGATTATGTCTGTTGATAATTTTGCATGGTCCTTTAGAAAGATACTCCTTCACAGCAGGCTATTTTTCTTTTTAAATTGGAAAGGTATTTTAGTCTAACCTGACCAAAAACCTGATAAAGCCTTGACCACCCAGAAGGCAATAAACCTGAAGAGATTAAAAAGTCACAAAAGACTTAAATAAAAGAAATGAAAGAAAGTCCCTCTGGCTACTGCTGGGATTCTCTGCCTCCGTGAAAACTGATTTCAGGAACTTGCGAAAGCAACTTTATCATCCAGGTGAAGACAGTTGTTGCTTGGGAGAGTGTAATCTCTTTATTTATAAAGCAAAATTGGAAGCATCACTCTTGGGCTCTTGGAAGCTTTAAGGAGAATGTGTGTGGGAGGTTACATGCCATGCAGAAAAAAAGGAACAGAAAAGAAATAAAATGAGGATGTATTGCAAAGAAATAGTGATCTTAATCTATTAGTGCCCTAGGCAAAGTGTCAAACACGTCATGCTCTAACAAGCCACATACAAAATGCCATCAGGCCCCAACTGGTAGCTCAGTCAGTGGTGAACTGCAGTGCAGTGTAGACGCCACAGGACTGACCACAGGTGTGAATGAATCCCCCAGGCCAGCTTTAAAATATGCAAGGTCGGGACCAGCAGATGCCAGAATGGTTATGTCGCTGGACTCCTACATGGGTCAAGGGCGGTTCAAGTCCCAGACCTGGTGCCTTCAAACTCACACCAGGCATGTATGCATGCATGTCCAAATCTCAGGAGAATGGAGGAGAAGGGACTGTGGCGTGGCCATACCCCCAGGGTGTGATTTCTCACTTTCTTTCTGTCTCCGGTAAGCACACTTACCCTAAAGCAAAAATCTCTCCAAAAAATAATTTCAAAAAAATAACATGCCAGGTCAAAACACATGGGGTGTGTGCACACGTGTCCAGGATACTGACGTGCTACAGGGCTTGGGACAGGGGATTACAGATGAGGGGACAATCTGAGGGTGCCTCTCTCCCTCCCTCCCCTCTCTCTCTGTCTCTCTTGTGTAGATGCACGAGCTCTCTATCATAAATTAAAAAAAAAAAAACAAAAACAAAGCCATCCTATGGCACAAAGCCCAATTAGCCAAGTTAAATGTTTGGTTTAGGCCATCCACTGAGTTGAAACTGGCTCCATCTGAGACTCACAGGTCTCTATCTGGATGCTTAGAAAATGTTCATCGGTTACACAGTAATGCATTTAATGTATATCACCTCACTTAACATTGAACTAGTCCTAGAAAGTAGCTATTCGTGTTTCCATTTGACCTCAGGAACATGAGGCTCAGAAAGGTAAAGTAAGCAATAAAATTTCAACCCAGACTATCCCACTCCAAGTGAGGCAGGAGAAAGCAGGTAAATGGAAGTGTGTACGGGGGCTGGAGCCTCTGTGGCTAGTTAGAAAAACCCACCAGGGCAGAAAATTCCCTGCTCAAGGTAGTAAAGGCAGGAGAATCCTGGGGTGCCTAGCCAAAGAAGCCACACTGGACAGAGCCAATGATCAACTCCCATGACCTAGTTAAAAATTGTGAATCTGATGGACCAGCAGTAAGTGTAATGGCTATGTCACTGGACTCCCGTCTAGTCAAATGTGGTTTGAGTCTCAGACCTGGTGGCTTAAACTCATGCTGGGTGCGTGTGCATGTGTGCCCAAGATCCCGAAAGGAGAATGTAGAAGGGACTGCAGTGTGGCCATCCCCCTGGGGGGTGATTTCTCGCTTTCTGTCTCTCTGTCTCTTTCTGTCTGTCTGGCAAGCACACATGCCCTATGGCAAAAACCTCCCCCCTCCCCCCCCCAAAAAAATTGTGAATCTGGCAGAATGCAACTGCCAGGGCCTGTTAGCCAGTCTCTCTGTGTCCGCTCAGGCCCGCTCCTACCTCTCAGGAGTGTACTTTTACTTTTACTTAATAAACTACGTTTTCTTTTCACTGAACACTTGGCGTGTTTCGTTCAGCTCTTTGTGTGAAACACCAAGAACCTGGATCTCGTCACGGAAGCCATGCTCCACACGAGGTTCATAGGACTGCCCTCTCTGCATCTCAGGGTAGGAGCGGAGCGGTCCAGACTCTAGGTGGGCAGCAGGAAACTGGAACCTGGGTGATGTCTGTCTCCAGCCCAACACACCTGCCCATCTGAAGACTTCCTGGTACTTCAACTCATCAAAACATCTTTAAACAGTCCTTCTCAGTCTCTAAGGAAATTGAGTGCTGCATTTACAGGACACGAGTCTTCTAAGCAGAGAGAGGCAATTCACATGCTTCGCAGAAAGACGAAACCTCCATTCTTACCTTCAGAGCTTAATACTCATCTATCTTTTGAGAAATTATGCAAACTAAAAATAAAAAGAGAAAGCTTGAAATGCAAGGAATAAATTGCTCTGTACATGCAAGTGAATTGTCCCGTGTTTAATCTAACATACTTATACATAAAACTTCATGGTTAAAACTTTGTAAGTAGAGGTCAGCAGATAGTGTAATGGTTAAGGCACTGGACTTCCATGTGGCTAACCATGGTTCAAATACCAGACCTGGTGGCTTGGAAATCATGCGTGTGTATGTGTACCCAAAATCTCAAAAGGAGAATGGAGAAGGGACCACAGTGTGGACATCCCCCAAAGGGGGTGATTTCTCACTTTCCCTCTCTCTGTTTCTGACTCTCACTCTCTGGTGAGCACACATGTCCTGTGGCAAAGAAAGAATTTTTTTTTTAATTTAATTTTTTTAAGTAAAGAAATGTGGGAATTCTTACACTACAGCTAGGGTAACTATGGATAATATTTTAATATATGTATGCGGGGACTTCAGAAAGCTCATGGAAAAATGAAAGTGTGAATTTATTTTGGTGGAAAGAATTCTGAAATTCATGAAGAACATTTTTTCATAATATGGATTTTTCCAAGCCCTTTGACGACCCCTCCTATACTAAGCATTATTTGCACCAAAAGAGCCAGAGATGAGGAGTCAGCAGAAAGCAGCCTCTCCTGGTGAGGCTGCAGAAGCCACAGCAGGTGCACGCTCCAAGTTCACTCCCACTGCACCACCCAGAAAGCACTGCTGCTTTTCTTTAGCTACTTGGGGAAAATTTAAGAATGATCTTGATTTTGGCTGGGTGCTTAGCAGTGGTGAGTCACTGTACATTGGGAGCCAGATCCCGCATGGCCCGTCACAGATCCTGATCCTGTGGCTTGAAAAACCTATCGAGGGACCAACAGATGTATAATGGTGACATCACTGGATTCCCATGTAGTCAACAGTGGTTCAAATCTCAGACCTAGTGGCTTAAACCTCACACCAGGTGTGTGTACATGCGTGCCCAAGATCCTGAGAGAATGGAGGAGAAGGGAATGCGGTGTGGCCACTCCCCCCCCCCCCCCCGAGTGATTTCTCATTGTCTCGCTGTCTCTCCAGCAAGAACACATGCCCTATAGCAAAAATCCCTCTAAAAAGAAAAACTTACCAGAGGGGCCAATTAATGACGTGGTGGTGAAGGCCCTGGACTCCCACATGACCGACTGCAGTTTCAGTATCAGACCTGGCGGCTTAAAAAATCATACTAGGCTCCTGTGCGTGCCCAAAGTTCCAAGAGCAGAAGAGAGACAGGACTGCAGCGTGGCCTTCTGGTAAAAAAAAAAGAGAGAGAGAGAGAGAGAGAGAGAGAGAGAGAGAGAGAGAGAGAAAGAAAGAAAGAAAGAAAGAAAGAAAAAGGAGAAGAGAAGAGAAGAGAAGAGAAGAGAAGAAAAACATACCAGGCATTTGTAGGTGTGTGCCCTAAATCCTGATGGGACAGAGACATGGAGACAGACTATGGTGTGACCATGTCCGATTGTCCCATCAGGGGGTACTTCTTTCCCCCACGTGAGCCCGCACAGCCTCTAGCAATAATAAAAAAAATGCGGAAAAAAAAAAAAAAAAGAAGAAGAAAGAAAGAATGACCTTGCTTTTTACCGCCCAATGTTATGCCGGAAACATTTGCTTTTTCAGGAAGCAAGTGGCTATCTTTTCTTCTTTCAACAAAAGCCAAAGCGTCAGGGAGATAATGGAGCCGAACTGAAATAGCGAAGCCACTCTCTCCATTTATAAATATGCCATCGTCTCCTCTTCAAAAGTGGGGGACTAGAAAGCTGCTCAGCTGAAAGCAACCTCTCTTGTCCCCATGAGAGACAGGGGAGCAGGAAGCCCTGGGGTCAAGAGCATGGCCGCGTGGGGCTCCTGTTTCCCGCTCACCCGTGGTTCCCACAACAGCAGCGGTACCCCCAGGAACAAGCACATTGTGGCAGAGCCAGGCAGGGGCAGCACGGGGCACACGCGGAGCCTCACTGCCAGTGCAGTGCCAGACACACCTGCTGTGACACCACGAACCCAGGCCTTGACACCATGTACAGGCGCTAAGGGGCTAACTAGGACAAAGACCTAAGTTTAAAGACAGGTAGCTTTACTTCTTCCTTAAGTTCCTCTCTTCTATGAGAGAGACAGACAGAGGTGGTAGAGGGAAGAGGGGGGAGAAAGAGAGAGTCACCTCCGACAGGGGTCTCCTGCCATGATCCACCCCTGGCCTCAGCAAGCCAAGACCTTGGGCACATCTGCACATGCCCGGTGTGTACAGAGAAGTCCTGGGATGCAAACTGGGGACCTTTCCATGTGTGTCAGCTAGCTACCGTCTGGTCCGAATGCAATCATCTACAACTTTTCCTCTCCTTCCCTTCAGCCAAGACCTTTGGACAAGACCAACCTCGGCCTCTGCCGCAGGCACAAACCAGGGCTTCACTGCACACCCGACTCTGCTCTCTGCCTGCCTGACCAACTACCTGCCATCTTTCGGGGCCTCCGGGCCACCTCCCCTTCTTCTCCACTGTCACATCTGGATGTGGTCCTCATAAACTCGCAGGCGTAATCCATCATGTTTGCCTTCATTCATAACATTTTTGAGCACCTACTATGTTCCAGGCACTACATAAAGAATGCAAACACGAATACTGCACAGCTGTGGTCCTCCCAGTCTCCGTAGAGGACTTGTAAATTAAATAAATAAATAAACAAACCAGTAGTAACAGGAGTCACACAGCAAGGCATGCCCACCTCCACAGATGAGGGGGTGACCATGTCACCTTGGCATGGCTTATGTCCATATGGCTTTCACAAAAGAAACGACATCTGAGCTGACTCTTGACAGGTAAAGGAGCGCAGGAGAGGAAACAGTCCTCGCAGGAACGCCGAGAGCCAGGAAGGGCAAGGTGTTCACATGGCCTGATGCCCAGTGCACGGGAGGACAAGGTTGTGGTCAGATTCAGAAAGACCTCATCTGCCACGCCAGCTGCCATAAAACATACGGAGAGTCATGATAGCCAAGAGAAGTGTTTAGAAAAGAGGGTCCAGCAGATGGCAAAGTGGTTATGTTACTGGACCCCCATGTAGTTGACTGGGGCTTGAGTCCTAGACCCAGCAGCTTAACTCACATCAGGCACATGTGTGTGCATGGCCAAAAATCCCAAGAGGAGAATGGAGGAGAAGGGATTGCACCATGGCTATCGCCCCTGGGGGTCATTTCTCACTGTCTCTACAGTGAGCACACGTGCTCTATCGCAAAATTCTTTCTCAAAAAAAAAGTCCAAATTGAATTCACCTCTCAAAAAAAAAAAAAAAAAAGTCCAAATTGAAGTCAGTTTCAGCCTAAAGAAATGTTTAATTCATTTATAAAATGTTATTATTCAAATATTAGCATCCGTTGCCAATGTTGAAAAATCACAAAATTTTATATACAAATCTGAATTCTTGGCTTCTTTAAAAAAAGACTGGGTGGCACTGGGTCGATATCCCCACATGGTGACCACCATTTGGTTCTGAGCAGCAGGTGCAGCAGCATCAGGTACATATGTTAATTACAAACAGACACATAGTAGCACCCAACCTGCATCATAGGCCTTTGGTTTGAAAATCCCTGCTCTTAAGGGAGAGAGTAGACAATGAAATGGTGTGGTGGAAAAACAACACTAAAAGCAATACAAGATTAAACTGAGCAGGAAAACTGGAGGCGAGGCGAAAAATTAGAAGGATCCCACAAAAACACAAGGAGGAAGTAACACAGCCTAAGGCAAATGATGAGAATAAAGACCCCATAAAGGGTAATGAGTCAAGAAGTGTTTAAAATACTCCAGGCACAGCTTATTAATCATGTAACTTTGTGTGTCAGTTGCTCATGGATAAATTTTATGAGAAGAGTGGTTCAAAAATTATTTCTGACTACAAAGTACAGCGCTGACAGCTTAAGCACCCCCAATCCAAAAATCTAAAATGTTCCAAAATGCAAAACTTTTTGAGCACGAATGTGACACCACTACAGGAAAATTCCACACCTGACCTCACATGCCAGGCTGCAGTCAAACCACAGCAATACAAATACATTGCATTATTTCCAGGCTACATGTACTAGGTGTATATAGAACCCAAATGAATTTCCAGTTTGGACTAGAGTCCCATCCCCACGACATCCATTATGCATATGCAAATATTCAAAAAAAATCTGAAACTCCGCTGGTCCCAACCATTTTGAATAAAGGATATTCGACCTTACTAAGTAAACTGTGAGGCAAACCCACCCAAGTGCCATAAATCAGCACGGACGAATGACAGGCACAGCACCGCGGTTGTGAGGTTCTGACCCCGCACTCTAGTGTCTGTTTTCCAGTTGGGACAGGATCAATGCTCCTTGCAAACTTTCTGAGCTATTCTCCTGACAAGCGATATTTACAAGCGCAGGGGCTGGGGGGGAGTGGGACCTAAACCATTGTCACGGCTCCTGCCAGAACCAGAAATTACTTGGCAAACTTAGAAACCCCTCCACCTGACTCGCGAGACAGGCCCTGCCCGAGAACTTACACAAGCCGTTGACATCCAGCATGTTGGAGATGCCCCGGTCACTCATGTCCACTTCCGGCTGGTTCTTCTCCCGGCTCTCCTCCACCAACTTTTTCAGGGACTTGGACATGGTCTGTACCAAACAACAATAAAGCACGTGGGCGAGGGCAGGGAGGAGCCGGGACAGAATGGAAAGAGCCCCCCAGCTGCCACTGTCCAGCGTGGAGAGCGGCCACCAGAGTGCAGGATCAGAGCAGGGAGGAGGATGGGGCCGGGCGGGGCAGCGCAGAGGGAAGGGTCCAGCGCGGTTCCGCCGGCGCAGAGGAAAACAAACCCAAATGCAATGCCCCACACACTCACCGCGGACGGAGTACCTCGCGGCACGGGTGTGGAACGACACGCTTGGGCAGGACGCACTCCGGAGGCGCGAGAAGCACACAGTCAGCTGCAAACAGGCACCGGATTGAGGAACACGCCCTGTCCCGGCGCTCGGCGCAGGCGCAGGCGGAGACACTCCCAGCTCCACGCCCCGCCCACGCCCGACCCTTCCCTAATTAGGCGAACAGTTTACTAGACGTGGCTCCAGGGCGAGGCTCCGCCCATGAAAAAATGCGAACCCCCAGGCCAGCCAATCAGGCCCGTTGTTCGGTTCTGAGACTCCTCCCCATGCTGAAGTTAGGCCATCCTTCTAGAAGCCAGCAGGTTGGAGATTCTAATTGGGTCCGAACTAGCGCGTGCGCACTAGTTGGTGCATGCTCAGTTGGCTGGTCGAAGCACAGATTGCTGTGGGCGGAAGCGAAAAAGTTTAGAGAACTATGCAGTTTGGGAGTGCAGTGACTGAACGTGGGTTCTAGGGAAGCTAAAAGTAAATTGTCTCCAGTGTCCTGCTTCGGTAGCTGCGATTCCGCTTGCCAGGAATTCCTATCCTGATTTCTTCTCTACGGTTCTGCCTTTAGTGGTCCTTGTCGGGACGTGCATCCTCCGCTGTATTATGCGCTCCTTAATACAAGAGCGCGGGCAGGTGTGTTGATGGAAATCTTGTAGGTGTCTAAGGCTGGCTTTTGCACCAGACCTTTTGGTGGAAAAGGGTCTTGAGCAGCTGGAACTACTCTCAGGGTTAGAAGCTACAAGTAAACTCGAACCATTTTAGAAGTCATAGTTTGACCTTCAGGACTGCGAAATACGAAAAGAGAGCCTTCAAGAATCTTCCACTTCCTCTTCAAAAGGCAACCAACTCTGGATTCTGGGGAAACTGCTGGTCTGGGCCTCCCTGATTCCTAACCCAGGCCCAGCCACAGAGTAATATCCTGTCCTCTCAGCCAACAACCTGTCCTTAGAGACAATTACAGACTCTAAAGTAAAGATCAATACCACTTTTCTCCCACCTAGATGATAGGTAAATGGTATAGTGACACACATACGCATTAAAATGTGGCAGATTGTAGCAAGGATCAAAGCTTTAAAGAAGTACAGTATAAAATTGAATGTCGTTCTTAATAGTGGGGTCAGAAAAGGACTGCACCCTTAAATTTGCAAATAGAAATTTGTAGTTTAAAAAAATACTCCAAGTGAAAGGAACATGTTACATTAGTCTTCTATAACGTGGCACAGCTCCTGAACCTTTTATTTTTGTAGCTTGACATTATCCAAGGGTCTCTAGGCCAGTTATTTTGTAGGAAGTCCTTCAAAATGGGTTTATCTGATGTTTTGTGCTGCTTAGACTCAGGTTATGCATTTTGGGAGAAATACCACTGAAGTGATATGTTTTTCTCAGTGTATTATATCAAGGCGCAGGTTTTTCCTGATACTGATCAGATTAGCCTTGATGTCTTTGTTAAAGTGGAGTCTGCCAGGATTCTCCACCCCGAATTTACTATTTTTCCCTTCAAAGTTGAAAGTAATGTGTTGAGCACTGGGCACATGTGTGCATGCTCAAAAATCCCGAAAGGAGAATGGAAGAGAATAGATTGTGGCATGGCCATCCCCCTGGAAGGGGAGATGGTTTCTCACTTTCTGGTTTCTGTCTCTTATCTCTCCAAAGAGCACACGCATCCTATAGTTAACATCTCTGAAAAAAAGATAATGTGTTAGAAGGATACTATAGGATTATGTAAATATCCCATTTCTCATATAATTTACCCACTAATTTTAGCATCCACTGAAGACCCAAGCTCATGTTTATCAGGTATTCCATTGATACAACTATTTCTTGAATCATTAACTTTTTTAAAAAAGCAGAAATGCCTTTTGAAAAATTAAAAACTGTCTTGCTCTATCAGTTTCTGGAAGTGGATCCTGACTACATAGACTGAAGACATTTATACCTCTGCTAGTCTCTAGGGATAGCATAACAAAATGCTGTGGACTGGGTGGCTTAAACAACAGAAAGGTGTTTTTCTCACAGTTCTGGAGGGTGGAAGACCCACAAAATGCCAGCGGATTTTACTTCTTCTGAGGCTTGCAGACGGTAGCCTTCTTTTTGTATTTTGCAGATGTCTGCCGTCTCTCCTCTTATTTTAGAAAATAGCTGGTCATACTTACTTAGTTCATGTGTGAATGGAGGCCCTTTCATCAATTGTGGTTGCCAAGGTTAGAATCACTACCCTATCACTCACGTTTTATTTCACTTTTCCATTCCTCGTTTTTCTCATCTATAGAATGGATGCAATGGTTCTTGGCACTCCTCTGTTTCAGTGATTGATATAGAAGGATGCCCGGCATAGAGAAAATGCTATCTAGATATTTGTTTTCATTCTCTTGATAGAATTAATCACATTAATGCTCCCCCTGGTTGGTATATGGTAGATTTTTAGCAAACTCCTCTCATTAAATAGAGTTGAAATTTAATGGGAAATGATGACATGTAGAACCCCCATCCTGGGTATTCCCTATCTGCAAACTGCTGTGTGCCTCGCTTGTCCTGCGGGTGTTCTTCACAAGAATGACGGTTCACGTGCCAGCAGGTTCCATAGGGCCTCCAGAAGGCCTGTAGTGGCTTCCTACTAATTCATCCCAGCTGGGTCCCCAGAGGCCAGATGAGGGGAACTCCAGCCAGCAGTGGCTGCAGTTGAACCTGAAGACTAAACGGCAGGAGCGCCATCTTCTTAGTAAGGTCCAGTTGTTGGAGGACCAGGAAAGGAGAGTAAAGAGACATCAGTTAGGGGTGGGGCCTGGCTTTCTCCAACCCTGGTTCCAAATGAGGAGCGGGCAGGGATGTGTATTTCCTGGGAGGGGTGGGGGCAGAATCAGAAAGGCCACCAGGCAATGCAGGGAGAGAGCCCCAAAACCCCCTTTATGCCAAGCATTAACCTTTCAGCTGCTGGCTCATGAGAAGCCTGGAGGAGGAGGTAGTGTTGGGGGTTGGCTCTTATCCAGTCTTGCTCCTTTTCAAATAGATTAGTCTAAAGTGCCCATGCTCACCTGTGTGTGTGGGTTCAGAATGTGACCTTGCGACTTCTCAGCTCAGTGTGTGGTCATGTGGAGACAGTAGACATTTCCTTTTCTTTACAGTTGTGGTTTTTTGCGCTGTTTCAGATCCATGCAGAATACCACTTTCCAGTAACTTTCAAAGTGACTTCCTCCTACCCCACCCCACCTTCAAACCCATTACCATATGGCTTTTTGGATTTCACGTTGGTCCTGAAAGCAGAATTTTGATACAACTCAACCTTTTTTTCTTTTTTTCTTAGAGGTTTTTTGCCTTAGGATGTGTGCACTCACACAGCGGGGGTGGAGGGGTGGGAGTGATAGACAAGGAAAGTGAGAAATCACCTTCCAGGGGAGATGGTCATGTCATAATCCCTTCTCTTCCCTTCTCCTTCTGTGATCTTGGGCACGCACACACACATATACACACATGCCTGGCATGAGTTTCAAATCACCGGGTCTGGGACTTGAAATGCAGTCAGCCATGTGGGTGTCCAGCGATAGAACCACTATGCCATCTGCTGGCCCACATCTCAATATTTTAACAAACAGTTGCTTCTGCTAATGTGAACTCTTGAGTCATCGGAAAAGGCATGACGCATTTTTGCATAGAAAAGTAAGTCATGGCTTTCCCGATGACCCAGTACTTGGTTGATGGTGGGCCTGCCCCGGATCTGATTGTCAGCGATGGAGCTTCATGGTGACACAATTCAGGAACAGGAAAAGAGTCTCTCGTGCACTAGATCTGAGAAATCAGCTCATTCTAAGTTTCACTAGATACGAAAATAAAAGATTTTGTCTCAAGACTGCCTCAGAAAGCCAAGCCAGATGGAGCTAGGCAGTGTGTTTTGGGCAGTAGGGAGACATTGCCGATGGGGTGGGACTGTCTTTTTCTCCACTCACCTGCATGTGTTTAGTCCAAGTCACACGTAGAACATGGGAATGAATGAATGAACTGTAAATCAGAACCAGCGGGCATGAAGCGAGTCTCACTAATAACATTCATGCCAGGGCTCTCTTTTCCTTCCAGATGAATTACTGCAAAATGTATTTAATCCTCTCATCTCCCATTGTACAAGGGAATGTCACCTTCAACCCTGACCACCTCTCAACCTGTAAAAGTCACTGACTATATCATAGATACCTAGCCTGGAAAATTTGTAGAGCTTTGTTTTGTCTCGTTCTTTTTGTAGTAAAGTGTTACATTTTAAAATTCCCGAACAGTATTGACTCTGATTTCCTTCGACACACTCTGCATGCATATCTCCTGGAAACACTAACTGCGTCTTAGGAAAGCACATCATCTCACTATGAGTGAAAAGGACTCGTGTTGATTACATCATTCTACTGATGGAATCTATGATTTAAAAAACTGTTTTGTGGGGAACAGCAAATGGCATAATGGTTAAATTGCTGGACTCCCATGGAGTCAACCACAGTTCGAGAACCTGACCCAATGGCTTAAAACTCACATGGACACATGTGCATGCATGACCATAATCCAGAGAGAATGGAGGAGAAGGGATTGCAGCATGGCCATCCCCCTGGAGGGTGATTGCTTCCTGTCTGTCTCTCTGTCAGTCTCTGTCTCTTTGGCAAGCGCACCTATAGTGTGCTATAGCGCGTCCTATAGTAAAAAACATCTCTCTAAAACAAACATGTTTTCTGACAGCTACATATTGTTAATCATGCTTTCAAAGTAAATTCCTATGTCACTTCATGTTATTCTTAAACTTGCTTCATATTCTGTACTGTTGCCATTCATCTTCAGGTAAAAGAACAAGCTCTTCCATTCATCCCTACCTAGCTTCATCTTGCTATTATTGGTTCATTGTTTGTTTCTCCAGACCCTCTGGATTTGATGATGTTATAATGGCATTGACCATTCTTTCCAATAAAGTGTCAGCCATAACGTTGATATATCACCCATAATACATAATTAAAGGAAGCAGGATTTCTTTTTTAAGAGAGAGATTTTTACTATAGGGCATGTGCACTCACCAGAGAGACAGAAAGTGAGAAATCACCCCCCGGGAGGGATGGCCATGCCACAGTCCTTTCTCTTCCATTCTCCTCTCAGGATCTTGGGCACTCATGCACATGTGCATTGAGTTTTAAGCTTCCAGGTCCAAGACGTGAACCATGGTTGTCTATAGGGAGTCCAGTGATGTACCCATTAAGCCATCTGCTGGTCTCCCCTGGTATGAATTTTAAGCTACCAGGTCCAGGACCCAAACTAATGTCTACTGCATGGGAGTCCAGCAACATAGCCATTACACCATCTGCTGGTCCTGGAAGCAGGATTTTTAAGGTGAGTCTATTTTATCTGTGTGGCTCTACACTCCATGTAGAAATAATTTCTGAGGCCCCACAGGTGGCATAGTGGTTACGGTGCTGGACTCCCACATGGCCAACTGCAGTTGGTGGCTTGAAAATCATGCTGGGAGCATGTGCGTGTGTGTCCCAGACCCCAGGAGCATGGAGGAGAAGAAATTGTGGCAGTCATCCCTCCGGGGGTGAGTTCTCACTTTTCTGCTCAGTCTCTCTCTGCTTCTCTGGTGAATGCACACACCTTATAGCAAAAACCTAAAAAATAAAAATTAAAAAAGAAAAAAATTCTCTAGTATTTGAATAGTAACAGTAAAGTAAAGTGGGCTGGCCCCGTGGCCTAGTAGTTAAAGGAGCCAAATTCCAGATGGTCCACCATGTGGTTCAAAGCCTGGCCCCAGGGGGTTGGAAAACACACCAGGGCCATGTCCATGCCTGCCCCAAATCTCAACAGAATAGAGAAACCCTGGGATGGCTGTGTGACCACATCCATGGTGCCTTCTTTCTCATCCTCTCTCTGTCTCTCTCTCTAGCAAATACGTATGTCTGCTGGCAAATATAAAAATAAAATAAATAGAAGAGTAAGACAAAGTAAAACATTAGATTCTCTTATTAAAAGGAAGCTAAAAGCTTCCTTCTTGGTGTCTGTCTACGGCTGAGACGACCGTGGAGCCCTGGAATGCACAATGCAGTCCCATCCCTCCAACCGCAGGTCATCTTCTCACTTCTGACCACCGCTGTGCTGTTGGAGAGGCTTCCCGTCCTCCTTACGGCCTGTCTGTGCTGAGCAAAGGTGGGAGTGACAGAGCCTGACCCCTGACAGGTTATCAGCTGAGAAGGACCCTAATTTTAACAGTTGTGGGATCATTCAAGAGCTGTGTCCCCAGAAAACACACTAGTTAATAGGAGGAGATTATTATATGACTAAATATATATAATACTATTACATTATTAAACATATGCCTATATAAATATACACCCACACCCAAACATAAATACTAGGTTGTCGAGAAAGTTATGATGTATTTTTCTACGTTTTACTATGCAAAATATATCATGACTTTCCCAACAACTTAATACAATAAAAAATGTAAAAAGTATTTTTTTTTATTTTAAAAGTTGCTATGAAAACACCAGAACAGGGAGAAATTTCTACTGATAAACTTGGGACAGCACAGGCAGGTTATCCCTTTGAGCTGAACTGTAAACAGTGGATAAGCTAATTAAGGGGAAAAGCAACACATACTCAGTCTACAGAAGTGTAAGTGGAAAGGCCAGCACTAGGAAAAAAGGAATATTCGAGAAACATGAGATACAAGTAGTTGATAGCAGAGGGTGAAGAATGCTCAAAGAGGTAAACCCAGAGCAGCATAAAGTCAGAGCAAATGAAGAAAAGGCTCCACACGGCCAGGGAAAACAGAAGTGCAAGGTCAGGGGAGGAAAGCTGACCACCGAGAGGTCACAGCCAACATGTCCATAGTCAACGAGGTCATTCCAGAAGCTCAGAACGGCTTAGGAGTGTGGCAAAGGGCCAGGGTAGGTGCGGTGTGGGGTGGCCTTGCTGGAGTGCGGATGGGGAAGCAGGCAGGCTTGTGTGGCGGGAGGTGAGTCGCAGGTCGCCCAACGGAGCAGACGCGGACATCGATTTCCTTACTACGTCTCAGAAACTGGTCTGAGAGCTCTACTTGCAGAAGCTCATTTAAATCACAGCAACCCTAAGAAACAGGTGAAAGTATCAGTTTAAAAATGGGCACAGAGCGGTCACGTGCTTCACTAAGAGGGCTCAAGGTCAGTGCGGGCAGCTTAGCTCTCTGCAGGGCTCACAATGTATACTGGCACACTTGGCCCCAATGTAACAACCCAATTTAAAGAAAGAAAAATATATCTGCCATATTGGACAACTGAATTTCACAGAGTTCATAATGAATGCAACAAACAGTGTACCACTCAATAATGTTTATTACACTTGATTTGATAGTCACAGTAAAAATTCATACTTCTTTTTATGACAACCTTTTTAAATTTTACATCACATATGCCATAACCATTTGCAACTCTTTAACAGGTTTTTTTAACTATCAGCTCACGAGGAAGAAGTGAGGACAGTGTGCAGGACCGAGTCTAAGGAAGCCAAACACTGCATTTGGAAGGGGTGTGCAGAGAGAGGCTGGTTTCACGTGCACGGTGGAGAAAACCCCGGAAGTCCGAGTTGTCCTACGTGGCACGGGCAGGGGTCACGTATAAGGACAGCAAACTCCTGTCCAGCATGAGGGCCTGGTCCCTGCAGTGGGCCTAAGTGCTGAGGGAATCCCCAGCCCCGCCTATGGAGCTGTCCCAGGTTAGCCGGAATGCAGAGGGAAGCGCCGCGTAGTCAGCATGAAATCTTACCAGGACCTGATTTGAGGATGCCATGAAGGGAGCGATGCTGGTGTCCTAAAATTGGGGAAAAAAAGATATACTTTCATAAGTTTGAAACTCGTTTAGTGTAAAAATACTACACGAAGAAGCTTTGCAGAATGTACAATGCACCTGCAAATATTTCTAGAAGTAACCTTGCCAAGAATGAAGGTAGATACTTACCACAGAATACTGCTGAAGGGGGACAGTGAGAGAAAAAGGGACGCCTGCTAACAGGTACCAGGTTTCTTAGGGAGCTAGTGAGTGTACCCTAAAATCGAGTGCAATGATCACAGCTACTCCATTCTGTGACTCTACTAAAAGTCATGACACGTTCACTTGAAGTATATATTATAAATTGTATAGTACGTGAATCGCATGAGGGGCCCTCAAAAAGTTCATAGGAAATGTATTAAGAACAAAGTAGGCATGGAATTCAAAATCCTAGCACCAACTTTTGCAATTCCCTTCAGTTGCAATAAAACTGTTACTTAAAGCCTTAAATGTCTTCCTCAAGTGCTTGCTGAAATTAATTTTCCTGAAAGAAACACATTTACAACTAACATGATCAGATGAATAACATACACTGTTTTTATCCACAGCATCCCTAGATCCATATCATTCCGTGGAACAGTGTGTACATGTGTGTGTGTGTGTGTGTGTGTGTGTGTGTAGCGGAGGTGCTAGATGGTCTTAGCTTTCCCTCATTTCCCATTCATTCATGTGATGAATATTCACGGTTTTGCTGTGTTGCAGGTGCTCTTTTAGCAGGAACGATATAAAACAACGAGCAGCACAGACGGGAAGCCCTGCGCTCCTGGAGCTCCATTACTAGGCGTCGCTGCCTGACCCTGCCCACCGATCACCGGAAGTCTTACCCCCAGACAGAGCTATTAAGGCATGAGCAGGAGAGTTTTCCTAAGAGCTATACAAATGCACACGCAGTATTGTTCATTCCTGTGTACACCCACTTTTAACTTCCACTTTACTATGCTGAAAATGCAATGTATTCTACGTTGACCAACTAAAATGGTGAGGTAACAGTAGTTTGAAGTCGCCTTATTTTACCTGCTGTTCTTTCATCTCCCGTAGGTTCCCATTATTTAGCTGAGAGTGATACAGAACTGCCCCGTGAACAGTGACATTTATTTTCTTTTTCTTGTTTTTAATTTTCAGAGGAAACATGCACACCAAAGAGAGAGCAGAAAGGGAAGAGAGAGAGAGAAAGAGAAAAAGCACCCCCCCCAAGTGGGGCACAGTCACACTTCAATCTCTTCTTGGCTTCTCCGTCCTGTCAGGGTTTGGGGACACACATGTGGTTGGTGAGCCTTTTAGGTCGAGACCAGGACTCGAAGTGGGACAGTCTCGTGGGCCCCAGCTCCCTTGACCACTAGGCTCTGGGGCCGGCTTGACATTTATTTTATTAAAACATAAAACATCTTCAAATCGTGGTGTAAGTTGTATCTGTGCTAGTAATATGGAGGGTTCTTCCACTCTCCCTCCGTATGTAAACCGACTGCGCTTCACGTTTGCTGTGTTCTATGTTTACAGGTAACACGTATAAAATATAGCCAAAGGAGAGGGTAGTAAGCACAAGGCCTGCAATGTTGCAGCCATGTCAGGTCCTAGGTTTGTGTTTAGGGAAGATCTAGTACGTCAGAGATTTACAGAAACAAACTATTAGCTACTATTTCATCAAAGAATTTCTACCATTTTCAGCAAGTAGATGTGAAATGCAGCCAAGTGTCCAAACTTTCTTTTTTTTGGAGAGGTTTTTGCTATAGGGCACGTGTGCTTACCAGACAGACAGAGGGAGACAGAGAGACAGAAAGCAAGACCCCCCCAGAGGGGATGGCCACGCCGCAATCCCTTCTCCTCCATTCTCCTTTCGGTGATCTTGGGTACGCACGCACACGCGCCCAGAGTGAGTTTTAAGCCACCGGGTCCAGGACATGAACCGCGGTCGACTACATGGGAGTCCAGCAACATCGCCATTACGCTAACTGCTGGTCCCAAGTGTCCAAACTTTCTATGGTCTCATTTGTGCAGAAATAAACATGGGGGTATTCAACCTGGGTGTGCATTGAAATCACTTAGGGAATATTTTTCAAACATGCTAGGGCTCCTCCCTGGTAAATTCGGAGTCAGTGTGTCGCGCAGTAACTGGAAGTCTGTCTCTCCGTCTGTAACAGGATCTCTGTGAGGTTCCTGATACAATTCAGTTTGGTAACTGTAAACTGTAATGTAATACAATGCCCACCAGAGGGCACTCATGCTCCCAGAATAGAAACGGAAGACGGACAACTAAGGAATTTGTTAAAGGTTTGTTGTGCTCTGTTCTTTGCACGTAGCTGTTGATATTAAGTTACTTGCACTGTTTCAAAATAACAAGAGAGAGTCTAAAATATTTCTTCTACTCACTGTCCCACAATAAGGTCCGGAGGACGGAGAGCTAGCGTGGGGTCCGTCGTAGAGGATGAGATAGTTCTGGACACAGTCGCCTGGGTCGTCGATGCTGATGAAGTAAAAGCTGATGGTGAGCAGCCTTCCCACAGGCGCGATGAGGGCCCATTCGCAGTGCGTGTTGTTTGGGTAGGTGCCTGGATAGCCAGGGCTGGCCAGCGAGCCTCTGTCCCCATAAAGAGTTCCACCACAGCCTGCAAGGAGAAAATAGCAGGAAACTTAATTCGGGTGGTGTAAACCATCCAGCCTGCTCCAGTGCACAAGTAAGACTGTTTCGTTTTCTCAAAGTGCTGAGACTCTGCAAGAATAGTGAGGCAGAAACCCTTCCTGTTCCTCCTTCTTTGGGCTACATCCCCCCTTTCCCCCCTCCCCCATCCACCATCTCCCTCATCCACAAGCTTCTAAGGGGTCTTCAATGGAAAATGCATATTATGGAAAATGCCTACTTAAAAAAGAAAAAACAAACTATGTATAGATTTTAAGATTTTTTTGCACCAAATAAATTTGTACTTTAATTCTATTTTTTCATGTAATATTTGATGTCACCATGTATTCCTTTTCAAGGGATGATGTTCTCTAGGACTGTTCTTTGAAAACTGCAGGTTGAGAACAGAATGGGAAAACAAACAACTTGATAAAACAGTAGGAGAGAATAAAGTTGTTATCTCTGTTCTTTTCTTTTTTCTTCTTCTTTTAGGTTTTTGCCATAAGTGTGTACATGTGCCAGAGAGAGAGAGGGAGAGACAGTGAAAGGGAAAGTGAGAAATCCCCCCCTCCCCTGGGAGGAACAGTCAAACCACAGTCCCTTCCCCATCCTCCTTCTGGGATTGTGGGCACACACACTCATGTGCTGGGCATGATTTTTCAAGCTGCCAAGTCTGGGACTTGAACCTCAGTAGGCTGTGTGGGAGTCCAGTGCTATAACTACCAGGCCACCTTGTGGCCCCTATCTGTATTCTTTTGATGCCGGGGTTCTCTCTTTGCACTGAGCTGATGATAATGGTGCTGAAGTAACATGAACAGTTAAATTCTGGGCTGAACTGAAAGAGAACGTAGGTTTTGACCGTAATTACTGGAAGTGAGCTACCATGCTAATAACTCACGGCTCCAAAAATGACGTACTTAAAAGTCAAAGCTCACTGGGTATTGGTTTTAATTTACTTGATCTGATTATTTGTATACAAAAGCGAGCACTACCTACACTACATACCTGTGGCAACTCAGGATCTTACTGGACAGGAAGAAACCACCTGGCATAACTGAAAAGTACCTGGGCTTGGGGTCTGACCACCAGAGGCCGAGCCCCACCTCTCTATAGTCTGTGCATTTTGAGCAATACATTCATCTTGCTTTATTTCCTCATCTGTAAAATCTGGGCATTGAAGATGAGCTTTAAGCTTTCTTTAGGTGATAAGATTTCATGATTCATGACTGTCCTGATAAAACCCTTTTCTTATTCCTTAATACATTTAAAATGAGTCCTTTGTATCATTCTTAATTTGAAAGATTTTAGATATTTTAGCACATTTCATCAAGGTATTTATTTTCTCTTGAGTTGAATGTATTGACAGGACTTGAATTTGTTATAGCTATTTAATAAGCAGCCACTAAAAATGCAAAATGACAGTTACTACTATGAAAAAGACATTAACCTCTGGGACGACCAAGAAATGACAGGGACTGGGACCAGCAGATGGTATAATGTTTATGTCATTGCACTCCCACATGGTCAACTGTGGTTCAAGTCCCAGACCCAGAGACTTGAAACTCACACCAGGTACATGGGTATGCATGCCCAAGATCCCAAGAGGAGAATGGAGGAGGAGGGATCGAGGCGAAGATCCCAAGAGAGAATGGAGGAGGAGGGATCGAGGCATCTCCATTGCCCACTTTCTGTCTCTCTCTGTCTCTCCGGCAAGCGCATGTGCCCTACAGCAAAAATCTCTGTTAAAAAAGAAAAGAAACAACGGGACTATAAAAGCACTGCTACTCATAGAGACATATTAGCATGTCAGGAGTTAGTCATTTGACCTTCTGGTAAACTTTTTCTTTAAATTCTCAAAAAACTACCCTGATAATTGAATCAAAAGTAAAAAGTTTGGAAAAAAAAAACAAATTTGTAAATGAATTTTAAAGTCTTTATATTTTTATTCTTTATATATAAATATATATTCATTTATATGAGACATAATGAATAAATGTAAAATTAAAAAAGAATCCATACTTGTATGTTGAAATCTCTGTCTTGAACAGAAAATAACCAGTTGCAGAGAAAGCAAAAAAGATAAGGTTCCTTCCTTCCTTTTCCTTTTCTCTTTCTTTCAAAGACAGAGACAGGTACCCCAACACAGTCCTCATGCCATGATCCACCCCCAGCCTGACCTGGCCCAGAGCAATGCCACACGTGCATGCCGGGTGTGCTCAGAGAGGTCCCCGATGGCCCTGGCCCTTTCCGTGCGGGTCCAGACGCCCGCTCCTGCGCCACCACTCCCCCTGCTGGTCTGTCCCGTCAGCGCCCTGTGCTTTTCTCACCCTCACTGCTTTATCTGACGAAGCGCAAAGTCTTACCAGAGGGCGATGAGGTCCAGAGGATTTCGTATCCGTGACTGGAAATGGCATGGTCACTCTTAAATCGCAGGTACAGTTCATGACTTTGAGAGAAGACGGGGTTGGGCAGCAGAGTGCCGCAGTACGTGCCCAGTAATGGCGAGCTGCCGTTCCTTCCGTCTCTTACCTTCGGAAAAGAGTCCGTCATGATTAAACTTCCTTCTCCAGTTTATCGTGGCTTCACATTAAGAGGTGAGACAGTTTGGATGGCAACTTTTTTGGGGGGAAAAAGTTATCTTTTTATGTGCTAAATAATTACAGAGTTTCTGAAAAGACACGCAGAAGTCACCTTCACTGATGAAGGGGAGAAGTGAATGCTCAGGTGTGTTACAGATCCAGTGCCATTTGCATCGGATTCTGAAATATCTGTTGATCTTTTGCAGATTAAAAAGCAGGGCGTGTTTTTATACATAATCAGTGCTATAACCCTATAGCTTTTCCTTTGGGGGGATAGTTGTAAGAATGTGCTATAACCCTATAGCTTTTCCTTTGGGGGGGATAGTTGTAAGAATGTAGTTAAAATGATGCATTTTTTTTAAATTAAGGTTTTTACTCTGGGGCACATGAACTCCCTAGAGAGAAACAAAGAGACACAAAGAGGAGGCTATACCCTCCGAGAGGTATAGCCATGCCACAATCCCTCCTCCTCCATTCTCCTCCTTGGAATTTGGGCATGCACAGCCATGTGCCCAGTGTGATTTTCAAGCTGCCAGGTCCAGGACTCAAATTGCAGTTGGCCAGGTGGGAGTCCAGCGCCATAGCCACTATGAGCCTGCTGGCCCCTAAAGTGACTTTTAAAAAGGTGGTGAAGGCAGACAACATCGCCTGCTCTGTCTCCAGTCAACTATTATACTTTATTAACGGTACTGCGTGTTTTCCTATGGAAGGGGCTATGCAGAAAATACTATGTACAAAATAAAATAAAGTTCAGGACAAAAGGGATTTCTGTTTGGGAAAAGAAGACAACTCAATACATCTACACCATTTCTAATTGTTGTTAAATGTATTTTAAAACACATTCTGAGGCTGCATTGCTTTTTCTTTTCAACTCCCGGCAGTATGGAGCAGACATATAAAAACAGGAAACGCATCGGTGTGGGGAATTCACCACCCTGTGATCTCCACCACACCCTGTCCTCGGCCTGGGGCCTACCGGCATTCACACCCACCTTTCTCCAAGAAGACTCTCGGGGCCTCTTAGGGAAACACAGGCAGTGTAGTTGGGACCAGCAGGACATGTCTAAATGCTGGTTTTACGCACCTAGGTATTAAAACACCGGAAGTCCCTGCATTCCCTTTATAACTTCGCGGTTTAAAATTTGGTTAATGGTCGACTGTCTTAAATCATGGAGCTTGCCCAGAAGTACAGTCTTGCTGGCCTTGGATCTGCAGATTCCTTTTAGGCCTATGAATTATAGTAGAGACGGATGTTTTTCTGGTGCTTTTTGGCTACTCTGCTTAATGTTTAAATGGAGTGGCCACGAGCAGGGCAGCCAGTTACCTAGCACCGGTGGGAGGGCCGTTACAGATGTCGGAGGGCCAGACCCACTCCCCACCCTTTACTCTGTCCCCTGATCCTCTTCACATGCTGCTGCTCTGAAGGAGGAGATGAGTTCCTGCTGCACTTGCCAATAGCCTGCATATTCCCTTTCCTCCTCGTGGGAGGAACAGGACACCTAAGAGGGGTAAGCATGTCTGGATGCTACAAGGAAGGCCAAGGCGCTGTAGGCATGCCAATTTCAAGTGGTTCTAGAGCTCGGTAACATTTGGTAACAACACAGTGGAAGTCCTCGGTAAGAAATGCCCTTTCCCGTGTAGTTAACATGAATGGAATGCAGTGGCTTCTTGGTGTCGCTGCCAAGAACGGTGCCCACAGTCTTCCCACCAAAAACCAGACACAGCTCCATTTCACAGGTCTACGTGGTCATTTCCTTCCTGTGCCCACTGCACAGGACGTGCCAGACCCATCCTCTGGAAGAAAGAAGGACCCCTGGGAGGAGCAGTCTGCGCTCTCCATGGCTGAAAAGCGAGCCTTTACGTCCCAGCCTCCAGCAGCCAAGTGGCAAATGTGAGGTGTAGTCGTCATGGTCACCCTCACCGTGGGGGAATTAGGAGCCAGGTGCAGTGAGACTGCCCTAACAGAACACCCATTCCTTCACACCGCACCTCCTCCCGGATTCTGACTGCATTTCGTATAAACATCAGAACGTCCATGAGGGTAGGGCACGTGGTCTCTGTGCACGTCCCCTCCCACAGATTGCCGTTGTGGCGAGTACCTTCATGGCATCTCCTCTAGGGATTGCTACATTCTGTGCTGAAGACATTAACAAAGGACTTGGACTAATCCCATGGGGAGAGTGTCCCAGGATGGTGACAGCCGGCACCCGGAGCCTTGCTGAAGCTCAACTCGTGTGCAGAGACCAGGTGCTAGGACGCCATGCTGTGCCAGGCCCCAGTCACAGCCTAGGAGGCACGGGCAGCAGCAGCCCCAGGGGCCAAGTCAGATGAGGGGCAATAAGGGAAGGCAGGCTTTGAGGTTCAACAGCAGAAGGAGGGGCCTGCAGGTGGTTAAGTGGCTCAGGCACTGGATGCCCACATGGTTGATCATAGTCTGAGCCCTGGGCCCAGTGACTTGAAAATCACTCCAGGTACATGTGTGTGTGCTCAAAATACAGGGGAATGGAGGAGAAGGGGTTACAGCATGGCCATCCCCCTGGGGGCTATTTCTCATTTTCTCCTCTCTGTCTCTCTGCAATGAGTGCATTCACCCTATGGAAAAAACCTTAAAAAAGGAAAAAAAAGGCAGAAGGCACCTTTGGTGGGAAAAAAAGCCTGCAGTGACCAAGAAACCAGTAGCTGAGAAGCCAGCAGAAAAGAAGCCTGTCGCATAAACACTTAAACGTGTTTATTCTATAAAGGACAGATCGTTTTGGGTGCTTACTTCAAATATACACCTGATTTAAGAGGCAGTGAGAAAAAACTAAAATAAAACTTATCAAGTCTACAGTGGCAGACACACATTTGAAAACCTGACTGGAGACCCGTGGACATAAAACAGCTGACTTGGTGAGCCTTTGGGTAAGGTTTAAATTCAGAGTAAGCCTCCTTTACAGATGAAAGTCTGTGTTCCACCTCAGCTGATTTCCTGGGAATGAGTATCTTTTTCAACACAGTTTGCAAAGCACATATCGTGTGAGTGCTGGGGTTGTCACGGCATGAGGGCGATGCTGAGCGCCACACACCATCAGCTGAGGGCTGGCTCAGAAGCCCCCATCCTAGAGACAATGTGCATTTCTGCTCACACCAGCATAGGTGCTGGCAGTGCGAAGGACAGAGGGGGCACTCCTGGCAGCGCTAGAGCATGTCAGAGGTGTGAGCTCTCGGGGCATAGGGCTCTGCTCGCTCCGGGTACAAGGTGGGGTGCCTCTCTTGGTGTGTTTTGGGAGAGGGAGTTGAGAGTGTGCAGCTGGAGGACAGGAAGACAGCCAGGTTGCTGCTGGAGCTCTCTAAGGGTGACTGGGCAGGAAGAAACAGGGCCCACCTGTAGCAACCTCAGGACGCTTGTTTAAGGGTCACTTGTCCTTAGAGAACATTAAAGATGCCCCCAATATGCTGTCGTTAGCAGGGAAATTGGGTAAACTAACTGTTGGGCTGTCAGAAAAGTCATGATAAAGGCAGAAGGCACCTTTGGTGGGAAAAAAAGCCTGCAGTGACCAAGAAACCAGTAGCTGAGAAGCCAGCAGAAAAGAAGCCTGTCGCATAAACACTTAAACGTGTTTATTCTATAAAGGACAGATCGTTTTGGGTGCTTACTTCAAATATACACCTGATTTAAGAGGCAGTGAGAAAAAACTAAAATAAAACTTATCAAGTCTACAGTGGCAGACACACATTTGAAAACCTGACTGGAGACCCGTGGACATAAAACAGCTGACTTGGTGAGCCTTTGGGTAAGGTTTAAATTCAGAGTAAGCCTCCTTTACAGATGAAAGTCTGTGTTCCACCTCAGCTGATTTCCTGGGAATGAGTATCTTTTTCAACACAGTTTGCAAAGCACATATCGTGTGAGTGCTGGGGTTGTCACGGCATGAGGGCGATGCTGAGCGCCACACACCATCAGCTGAGGGCTGGCTCAGAAGCCCCCATCCTAGAGACAATGTGCATTTCTGCTCACACCAGCATAGGTGCTGGCAGTGCGAAGGACAGAGGGGGCACTCCTGGCAGCGCTAGAGCATGTCAGAGGTGTGAGCTCTCGGGGCATAGGGCTCTGCTCGCTCCGGGTACAAGGTGGGGTGCCTCTCTTGGTGTGTTTTGGGAGAGGGAGTTGAGAGTGTGCAGCTGGAGGACAGGAAGACAGCCAGGTTGCTGCTGGAGCTCTCTAAGGGTGACTGGGCAGGAAGAAACAGGGCCCACCTGTAGCAACCTCAGGACGCTTGTTTAAGGGTCACTTGTCCTTAGAGAACATTAAAGATGCCCCCAATATGCTGTCGTTAGCAGGGAAATTGGGTAAACTAACTGTTGGGCTGTCAGAAAAGTCATGATGTATTTTTTTATGTTTTTCTATGCAAAAACACATGGAAACTTTTCTGACAATCCACTACTGTCATTGTACTTCATTTTTATGACCACGCAAAACACACTCTGAAGTCCATGCCATCATCCAACTCCTAGATCAGCCCCTTGCACTCAGAGGTCCCAGTGTTTCCTCAGGTCTGAGACCATGTACGAGCTCCTCAAAGAAGCAGACCGGGTCAGGTGGGCCTTGCTGCTCATCTCTGCCAGTCCTGCCCACAGGCTACTGGATTTGACTGTCCCCGACCTGTCATTCCCATTGGACCATGAGCCTCAGAGAGTATGGAATGTCTCTTGTTTCCTATAATATTCCCAATACGTGGACTGAAGATACTCGGTAAATATTTATGGAAAAGAAATGAATGAATGAATGAATGAATGAAATGAATAGGAATGCTATGGCCCCTTATTCTGTCCCCAGAGTTCATGTGTCAGAATCTCAATACCTGGGACCAGCAGTTGGCGTAATAGCTATGTCACTGGACTCCCATGGAATTGACTGAGGTTCGAGTCTTGGACCCAGGGGTTTAAACTCACGCCAGGCATGTGTGCGTGCGTGCGTGCCCAAGATCCGAGAGGAGAATGGAGGAGAAGGGATTGTGGCATGGCCATCCCCCACTGGAAAGTGATTTTTCACTTTCTGTCTCTCTGTCTCTCTCTGTTTTTCTTGCGAGTGCATGTGCCCTATAGCAAAAACCTCTCCAAAAAAAAAAAAAAAGAAAAAAGAAAGAAACTCAATCGCCAGTGCAGCAGTGATGAGAGGTGGGACCTTTAAGAGGTGGTTGGTTATTGCTGTGACTGAGGGAGTGGCAGTCTTGTAAAGGATGAGTTTGGTCCCTCCCCTCTCTCCTGCGAGCTCTCTTACCAGGTGAGGCCCTCTGCCTTAAGGTACAACCAGAAGGCACGCACCAGATGTGGCCCCTGGATCTTGGACTTCCCAGCCTCCAGACCTGAGAAATAAACCTCTGCTCTTCATAACTGACTTGGTCTAGGTATATTCTGTGACAGCATCACAAAACAAACTAAGACAAGAGTCAAATATGATCAGTGGAACTAAAGGAAAAGGTGAAAACTCTTAAGGGACCCGTCATCTTTTAAATAACTCATTGCAATGCTACCGAGTGCTTGTTACCTCTAGGAAATCGTGTCTGCAGTCACTGGAGTCCTCGATGCCGAATGAATGAAAAAAGAGGGAGATGGTGTGGTTCTGTGGGGCCGTGAGAACGATGGTGCAGTCCATGTTGTTGCTGTAGTTGTCTGGCCATCCGGGACTCTTCAGAGTGCCAAAGGACTTGTTGTATTCTCTGTTGCAGTCTTAGAGAAAAAGGAATAAATATTCATCATTAATGTATGCATCAAAATATTTAGTGTTCTTTTAGTTTGATAGGAACAACTCCGGAGATTATTACATTTGAACAAACTCTAGAAAACACTTATGCAGTTTCTTGTTTACAGCTGGTAAGTGTGAGTGTGAGTATGAGCGGGAGCGGGAGGGTAAGTGAATGGCAGAGCAGGCAGAGGGCTGCAGGCGTGTCAGCACTCAACACTGCGTGGAACAGGAAACGGAGTTCTCCTTTGAGGGCAAATATCCTTGCATCCTGGGAACCAGAAGTTAGTGTAATGGCTATGTCGCTGGAATCCCACATAGTCGACCGTGGTTCGCATCCCGGACCCGGTGGCTTAAAACTCACATGGGTGCGTGCATGCCCAAGATCCCAAGAGGAGAATGGAGGAGAAGGGAATGCGGCGTGACCATCCCCCCTGGGGGGTGATTTCTCGCTTTCTGTCTCTATGTCTCTCTCTCTCTCTGTCTGGCGAGTGCATGCGCCCTATAGCAAAAAACCTCTCAAAAAAAAAAAATATCCTCTCATCCTCTGTCCTTCTCTGGTCACTCCGATGTGGAGGAGGCTGACACTCAGTCTCCTTTTTAGACATAAGGCTCTATCTCCAAGACAGAATTTGCAAGATAATTTCCCTTTAAATCCCTTGGTGAATTATTTGTTCTGACAGAACTGGCAAATTATTGTTCTTTACCACTTTCTAGTTAAGGAAAAAGATCAAACACATTTTTATTTGTTTGTTTTAATCAAAGACAGCTTTGATGTTAATTGAGTTCATTCTAAATATTAAATAAAGTGTTGTCTGGAATTAAACTTGTATTATGGTAATCGACCGTATCAAGGTTTCTTGGTTTTTAGGAAATTGTTTCCTAAGACACAGTAATTCTCAATTTTGTGACTATATCAAAACACCGTTGAATCATAAATTAAGTGGGTAAATTGTATGGCATAGGAGTTACCTGAAGGATCATCAAAAAGTTCATGGAAAATGTATTATGAAAAAACTATGCATGCAATTTCAAAATTTTTTATACCAAAATAAACTTGAACTTTAAATCCATTTTATTTGCATGGACTTCTGAAGTTAACTCATATTTTGATAAAAATTTTGTTAAAATATGCATATGTGTGTATGTGTGTGTATGTATATATATAGTGATTTTCCTAAATATGTCAGGTAGATAATTAATGAAATAACTGGTATATTTTTAAATTAACTGAATGGACTGTAAAGAATATGGTAATAATATAAGCATTTTATTTAGTATTATATTCACTTTACCTCTTCAGAAACCAACTTTGGACACTTGCTAAATGGACTCGATTCTATCGGGTCATCTGGGAAGTCATGGTGCATTTTTGCACAGAAAAATATGTCCTGACTTTCCTGACAACCTAATATAATAGTTACACTCTTCTATGGGTGTGGTTTATGCTAACGAACCTAGTGGCTTTTCTGAATAGCAGATAATGTTCCAGGGCTTACCTGCAATCTGATAGGTAAAACCCATTGTAGAGTTTCTGTTGACAACGGATTTGAAAATGACAATAGCAGTCCTAGTAGAAGAATAAAACACTGGTATGGCTGAAGCATTTCTGCCACAGAACAGAACTGGATTTCCATTACTCTGAAATGAAATGAAAGCAACATCACATTACCATCAGTTTCAGAACAGGCTGTGTGAGAAATTAAATGGCATAAGAAAGTATGCTTGAATATTCAGCCATGAAATCGAGCTCTAGTGTTTGCAGAGCTCTGCAACAAGACTCACATCAGCCTTGGCTTGACGATGTCCCCAACTCTGCAGAGGCAGGAGGTAGGCTGCTGAAATCCAGACTCTTCCCCTTCTTATGCCCCTTGAGCACAACTGAGCTGCTCAGGCTCACTATAGATTTCCTATCCGGGGCTTTTCCATGACCCTTAACTCTATCAGAGGAACCCAGTGCTGTTCCCTGATATAGCCCTTGCTTTGGTACTTCTGCGAATTCCCCAAGGCCGTCAGTGCCTATGAGGTCCCTATTCCCCTCTGTAATGATTGGATGGCCCTCATCACCTTTGAAAAGCATGGGGCAAATGGAGTTGAAAGCCTTTCAGTTCTTGTTCTTGCATGAAACAACTTGTACCATTTGCAGCCTCTAAGTCACTGGTATGTCTGATACCTGAAGTTCTTGGGCCACTGCTATCCCTGATTCCAAACTCCAGCTTCCCGCGTGTGCTTCTACCCATCCACCCCAGTGCTCCTGCTATTGGTCCTTTCCTAACTGCAGTATCCTGTGAACTTTAACTGTGCTGTTAATCAGCCCCCACCCCCGCAGTCCCCTGCTCCCGCCCTTACATCTCACCTTTCTGTACACTCCCAGCTCACGGCATAGGAGCGGCAGGAGGTGTGGGAAGTGTTCCTCACCTCAGCATCCATCCTTACCTCAGAGCTAGTCCTCCTTTGAGGGTCTCTACATCTGGCCAAAGATACCTTCTGATCTTTCTCGTCAATCCCACTTACCTTCCCACCACCCCAAGGCCAGCGCTTGGCCTTATGTCCTCTGTGATGCCTCCACCACAGCATCCTTCATGACCTTCCATCAAGGACTGCTCTTTCTCCTTTGGGCACTTTGACGGTTCCACTTCCACCCAGCCATCATGCAACTGTATGTCTTTCTACCCTACCTATGCAGGCCAACACCTTCTGCTGTTTGATGTGTTCAGCTGAAGAGCACTGTTTGGTCATGAAAAATATGGAGTCTTAGCAGAGACCAGCCCTGCTGCTGTTATGTCCCAAGGCAGCTGCCTCGTGTCCTGTGAATCACAGGTTTGGGCCCATCCGAGTGGTCTGCCTGAGGCCCTGTCTCAGCTTCATGATGCAATGGGAACTTGAAAGAAATTTACCTAACTGTTTTTTTCCATTTGGCTCTAAGTCCTTTCAGTGGGGTTAACAATGAGGAAGAGAATTTTTTACACAATAAGAAAAAAATGTTATTAATATTTCTGTATAAAACTTAAGATTTGTTTACTTTTTTTTTTGGAGAGGTTTTCGCTATAGGGCGTGTGCGCTCGCCAGACAGACAGAGAGAGAGACATAGAGACAGAAAGCAAGAAATCACCCCCCAGGGGGGATGGTCACACCACAATCCCTTCTCCTCCATTCTCCTCTC
>NW_006160168.1:2239141-2258289 GCF_000334495.1 Tupaia belangeri chinensis | reverse complement strand
AGTTTTAAGCCACCGGGTCTAGGACGCGAACCACGGTCGACTATGTGGGAGTCCAGCGACATAGCCATTACGCTAACTGCTGGTTCCCAAGATTTGTTTACTTTTAAAGAAACACCACCAAAATGGAATCAGCTTGGTCCATCTCCTCCTCAGTCTCCTGCTTCCCGCCACCCTCCAAATGCTATCCCTATCACGTTGGAGGCGGAGGTGGGGCAGCTACTCTGAGAGCACAGTCATTGTCGGTGGGTCATACTGTGCGGCCATGCTCCTTCTGTCAGTGCCGGGCTGGGCAGCTGCCGTCGAGGACTTTGGGACAGCCAGACAGGAGCAGAGTTGCTAAGAGGAGGACCCATCTTTGCAGAGGCATCGACAACTGAGGCTATGGAGCCAAGGGGAAGGTGGACTGGGCAGGGTCCTCAGTCTCCTCATGCACCACCCTTTGCCTTCCACATAGCTGTTTCCCAGCAGCCCTGATCCTGTTTGCTGCTGCTTTTTCCAAGGGGGACTAGAATTTCCTGAAGTGTGAGATGAGACACCTCCATTGAAGGATGGAGATGACCATGGCTGCCCCATTCTCCAGGACAGGGGTGAGAGGGTGTTTTTTTTTTTTTAATCCTCCTTGGAGAGGAAACAGCCCACTCCTGGGAAAAGGGGTGGGATCCAGGAGTCAGCCCTCAATCTCCAGCTCAGAGTTCTGAGACACAGGCTCTCCTCCCCCCAAGGCCAGCTCCTCAGGCTTTCTCTAGCACGTTCAGCGTCTGTGCTGGAGGAAACCAGAGGCTCTTTGGCAGTGAAGATGGTGACACGGAGTCCTTAGTTTTGCTGCTAGGGGAGTAGATTTTGTCTTGAGAACTCTACCAATGGATGATGATAACCAAGCATCTTGACCACCCTGGGAGCTGAGAGCTTATCTCAGTGTTTCCACTTCCCATGAAACTCAGCAAGTCCAGTGTCTTCGCAGCAGCCCACACATCCAAACCTCTCTACATTGGAATCAGACAAACTGGACTTTTCTCCTCCTGGCAAGATCACATGAAAACCAGGGGACCTCAGATTTATAATCAGGAAGACCTCGAACACCCACACGGTAACAGACAGGACCCTCTGTCATTGCCAGCATGTTTGAACATGACCACAATCTTGGAATCCACCGGGGCAGGTGAGTTGTTGCCTGAACTGCAGAGACAATCCAGGTGTTCCCAGGTGCTCTTTCAGGTATCCATCCTCAGCTCATGACCTCTCCCTTTACATGTTTTCCCTGGATATGTCATTGCTCTCATTGTTTCAACTACCTATCCACATAATGCCCAGGTCTTCGGTCTTCCATCAACATCACTTTTTATTCAACTGTTTCTGTAACATCTTACTGCATAGGAAAATCAAATAGCATGCTTTTAAACCAAAACAACCTTTTCTCATTTTTTTTTAAAAGTTCTCTTATGTTACCTTAGATACAGTCCCATTAGACTGGTCCCAAATGGCCTCCTACTTGAGTTTCCCCTGCTCTGCCTTGACTCCTACTGTTCACCCTCTCCACAGACCCTGCTAACTGCACACGTGTTTCTCTAAGCATAGCCCATGGGACAATGGTCTTGGTGCAAGAACACCAGAAATTTTCATCAACAGTTCAGACTGATGGGTGCTGTGAGGAGAATCAGTCTGAGGGTGAGCCCAGGGGACATGCACTTCTAACAAGACACTCATCTGATCCTTAAGCACGTGAAGTTAGAAAGCTCCGTCCTTTTAGGACCAAGTTCAACGTTCTCCACATGCCCGAAAGGAAGACTTTGTATATGGCTGAAAAACACATTAAGCTGGGAGTAACTTTGAGAATTTACTTAATCACACCTCCATTATTTCAAGTGCTTTACAAATTCTGGTGAAAATGTCATTGGGTGTGACTCTCAGTTGTCCTGAAATTGTTACCTCTGGTGAGTCCCGAAACTCCAAGTAATTCTGTGCACAGTCTTGCACGTGCAGCTGCAAAGCCCACACAGTTATCTTGACCTGCTGATGTGGAGGGGCTTCGAGGACCCAAGTACAGATAGAAAATGAGACATCTGGGTCTGATGAATTGGGTGTTGAAATATTTTGTCTGGTCCAAGTTGCATTGTACGTTCCTCCACAAGGCACTGAAGGGGGAAGAAAGAAACTACGTGCAAGGTCTGACTCACATTTCATCAAACACCGCCTTTAAAAGTCTGCTTTCCCAGTCCTCCCAGCCCAAGGGTCTATACTTCCATTGTTCCATTAAGGATATGGGGGTATATTTACTCTTGACTGAGGACTGTGCTCATAGTAAATTTGTACCATGAATTCAACACAGAATATTATCATGGTGTTAAGTAACGGACATTGAGTTTAGATAATACCTACCATCATGTTTTAGTAATTAACATGGAGCTTAAATACCAGAAGTGTGATTTTTTTTAAATTACATACATACAGATATACTTCATAATAGATTAAAAAATCTCGAATGTACTCACTGTCCATGATGGTATATGTAGCATTAAATCCTTCCCTTTCTACAGTTACGTCACTGACAAACTGCACTGTGAGGAAGTTGCCAGAGGAGGTGAAAGGAGCAGGAACAGTGGAGCCACAGAATGTTCCAGCCAAGCGGCCATTCGCATTATCCCCGTCAAATATCTGAAAATTCAAAGTAGTTCATTCGTTCTCTATTACTCACAAAGACGATGCATATTTTAAATTGGATGTGAAGTCACTACAGGTTATGATTAAGAATGTTTACATTGATGTTCTTAGAGTTAGTCTTAATTTAGAAACAGGATTGTGATTGAATTGTTTATATAATAATGATTTCTAGTAAAAATCTGGTATGACATTTTTCTGTTTCTGGAAAACTAACATATGGTTGAAAAAGAACGAGTCCCTGAGTCAGCCAACTCATGGCTTCTTGACCCAGTCCCCATCATGCTGGTCCAAGCCACTCTCATCTCTTGCCTGGATTATTGTGGAAGCCCCCGTGTGCAGCTCCCTGATTCGGCTCTGGTCCCACTCTAGTCTGTTCTCACATGTCAGCCAGCAGACCCTGTGATTGGGGCCAGATGGAGATTCAGTACTAGTACAGCTGGACCCACATGGGAAAGGTCCCGGGTTCACATCCTGGGGCCTCCCCGAGCATGCCAGGCCTCAGACATGCTGGCCAGCTGAGACCGGGATGGATTGCAGTGTGAAGACCTTATTAGAGGTGCCTGCCCAGCCCCCCACCCCTTGCCTTTCTCCCTCAGAAGTAATAAATAAATAAATAAAGTTAAAAAAATAAAAAGTAAGTCAGACCAGGTTGCTACTCTGCTAAGAACCTCCAAACTGCTTCCCATCCACTCAATGTAAAAGCCCGGGCCACAGGGCAGCCTTCAAATCCCATTAGGATTCTGCTCCCCTCTTACTGCTGACCTTCCTGACAGAACTTCTCATCTCCACTTTTCTCCTCTGCTCGCTCAGCAAACCAGTGCTCTCCTGCTTCTCGGCAATTGCATTTGCTGTTCCCTTAGCCCAGAACCCTCTTCCCCTGTATAGCTACGTAGTTGGTTCTCCTACGTTGCTTCAGGGCTACTCAGTTATCGCCAGCTCGGTAAGGCCCTCCTTGTGCACACTCCCCCAGCATTCCGTCTCCTTTCCTGCCAGACTTTTCTTCAGAGCAGGCATCACCTTCCACATACTGTTTCTTTCACTGTCTTGCCCTGTGAAGGAAAAGTCAGTTCCAGGAAAGCAGAGTTCTATCGTTTTGTTCACTGCAGTGTCCCCAGGTTTTTAGAAGAATGTCTGGCACATAGGAGGCACTCAGTATCTAATGAACGAGAAAATTCTCTCTCCCACTCCCCATCCCCCCAAACTGCTCTCCCCAAGTCGTCTTCATCTCTGTAAACGGCTCAGGCCTACAGCCGCAGTCATCCTTGGTGCTCCTCTTCTGTCTCTTCAGTACTCCCACATCTGCTCTATTCTACCCTCCAAATAAATCCCAGAGGGCTCCATCTCCGTTCTGACCCCCCGTACCTTTCACCTTTACCATTTGCTATAAATTGAATATATCACTCCAAAATTCTTATGTTGGATCATCATAATGAGATTATGAGGGCAAAAACTTAATCTGATTATGTGATGAAAGAGGTTAGGATCAAGGTTATTAGGGTGGCCCTCCTGGCTGATTCCTGGTGGGTTTATGAAGACAGAGACTAGGACAGACAGACAGACACGTGGAATGCAGACCAGGCTCTCCTGCCCTACACCATGTTGTGATACAGTCAGAAGACCCCATCAGATCTGGACACCGGACCGCCAAACCATGAACTGAATAAATATTTTTATAAATCACCCAGTTTCGGATATTGACTGCTATTAATATTAGTTACAAAATGGAACACTGCAACATCTTGACGGATCTAATTCCACAGAGCAGGCTCAGTATTCTACACTTGTAGTCAAGATACAAGAAGGAACCAATGTATTATAACTCCTTTTGAAAAAAAAAGAGTTGTTTTTGTTTGTTTTGTTTTGTTTGTTTTGCCTTAGGGCATGTATGCTCACCAGAGAGACAGAGAAAGAGAAAGTGAGAAATCACTCCCTGAGGGGATAGCCATACTATAATCCCTTCTCCTTCATTCTCCTCTTGGGATCTTGGGCATGCATGCACACGCACCCAGCATGATTTTCAAACCATCAGGTCTGGGTCTAGAACCACAGTCAGCCATGTGGGAGTGCAGCAACATAACTGCTATGCCATATGCTGGCCCCTATAACTCCATATTAAACAGGACATAATAGACTGGCTCTTCAAAATGGCTTGCTTCTCTTTTGCTAACTGACCTACCTTACTTCACTGTTTAACTTGTAACAGAAAAGCCTAATCATAGCTTTGTCCAGGTTTCTGGGCTCTGAGGCTCCACCAAAGAGTAGATGTATCTAAGAAAACTGAGGACAGGAACACGCTAGCCTTTAGGGCGAGATGATCATAATTGTGAATAGTAACTTTGGTGCCAACAAGTCTCCATGTGACCAAGAAAAAATGACTGCTGTGCAGAAGAACACGTAACTCCCCCTTTACACTCCTTATCCTCTCTCTCCTTAAAATCCCTTGTCCGGGTCTGTGACTTCACAGATGGCCCATGAACATAGGTTCACCATCTTCCTAGGTGATCGGTTTCCTGGATAAAGCTACCTCCCCTTCCCACTAACGCAGCTCACTCTAGTCATGGCCTTCTAGCACAGGCCGCTGAACTTGGGTTTGGTCACCAGGCAGGACCTGCAGTTGGTCTGGTTATGTACTGAGCTGCCCCAGTGCCCGCTGTGGTTAAGTCAGAGTATTCTCTTCTCCCTGAAATGCACCAGTGGGTTTCCCACGGTACCTGTGGTCAAGCTGCCACGCTTTATCTGTCTGTAAGCCTGGCCTGGTCTACCCCTGCTCTCAGATCCCTCAGCTCCCTGCTTTCATGACTCCTCAGCCTAGAAGGATTCCCTGTGACAGCCTCAGCACATGCAGCCTCTCAGCTCCTGTTGGTGACGACTCCCTGTCATGGGACCTCAACTCAAATGTCAGCTCTTCAGAGAGGCCACCTTCGTTTACCACTGCCCTCGGATGTCAACCTTTTGTTTTCTTATTATAATAAAAAAATGTTTTTTTCTATTACTTTTTTGCTTTTTCTGGTCTCTCTCCCAACAAGAAAGTAAGTCCCACAGGTGGGGAGACTGATTTATTCACTATGGTGCCAGCAGCACTCTGAATAATCTAAGCTATCACAGCCTTCTGCACACACCTGTTGAAACAGTGTGTATGTGTGGGGTTTGGAACCAGCAAGTGGTGTGGTGGTTAAGGCGCTGGCCTCCCACATGGCTGACTGCAGTTGGAGCCCCAGACCTGGCAGCTTGCTTCGTCGCTTTCTCTCTCTTTCTCTCTCACTGATGAGTGCACATGTCCTATGACAAGTTAAAAAATAATAAGTAAAATTAAATAAATCATTCTTTAAAAAAAAAAAAGAAATAGTGGGGTTTTGAATTTCTCTTGAATACACCACTAGAAAATGAAGGGTTTTTTTTTTCCCCTGAGTAATTCACATTGTATCTCTAAAATCAGTCTCTGTGTTTGTGTAACTAACATTGAGTTCAAACAGATCTATGGTGTGCCAGAGTGAGCAAAACAGCCATGACCATTAACATTATTTTAAAATGCTAGGATTACATAAGAGAAATGGCTGAAAACAACAATTTTAAAAGAAAAATAAACTTGCCACTAGATGGCACTGTCTCTCCTACTTAAACACAGGTTGAGTCCATTTTTGAGACGGAGCAGACTCGAGGGTTCTGCGATCTAACCAGCTCATTTTACAGACGAGTACATGTGCCAGATGGGAGGTGATCTCCTTTTAGTGGGAAACAAGTTAGAATTTATTACCACCATCGCTGTCTTTATGATCGCACTCACATTAAGAAGTGTTTTTATTCTGTGTACGATGGGTCAGGCCTCCATGCTAGGTCCTCAACGCCTCTAAACGAAGGGAGGGATAAAGAACGTTCTTTCTTTCTTTTCTTTTTATTTAATTGAGGCTTTTTGCTATAGGGTGTGTATGCTTGCTGAAGAGACAGAGAGAGACAGAAAGTGAGAAATCACACCTCCCTCCCATGGGCAATGGCCATGCTGCAATCCCTTCTCCTCCATTCTCCTTCTGGGATCTCGGGTACACACGTACACACACACCTGGCATGAGTTTGAAACTACTGGGTCTAGGACGTGAACCCTGGTCAGCCATGTGGGAGGCCAGCAATGTAACTGCTACACCACCTGCTGGTCCCCGGGAGAAAGCACTTTCTATACCGCCCATGTACTCATGGACTAGTGAGAGAAAAGCTCAATGGAACATATGTATCCCTATATTTGTGCACATACATGCGCATGTGTGAATTCCATATAAAATAGGAAAAGCCATGCTACAATTAAAGAATGGGAGTATATCAGGGAAACCCAGAAGGGAGATGTAGTCAGGAAACACCTAATACTGATATTTGAATTGGTCTTTATAAGCTGAGACTTTCCAGACCTACAGAAGAGAAAGGACCTCTCACCCAACAAGAAAGTTCTCGGGGCCAGCAGATGGCATAGTGGTTATGTCATTGGACTCCCATATGACCAACTGGAGTTCGAGTCCTGAACCTGGTGGCTTGAAAATCACACCAGGCACATGTGCATGCATGTCTCAAATCCTGGGAGGAGAATGGAGGAGAAGTGACTGCAGCATGGTCCTCCCCCCTGAGAGGTGATTTATCAGACAGAACCCGAGGTAGAAGGCCATGGAAATGAGAAATGCATGCCACACGTCCACAACTCGTCATCCTGTGATGGGCTGGAGTCAGGGTTTGAGGCTAGGAGAAGCTGGGCAGCTCAGCTGACAAGACCGTGCATTCCACATATGTCACGCCAAGGAGTCTGGATCTCACCCTATGGAGCTACGAGCCCTAATTTTGGTTTCATGTAGATAACCGGTGAGTGTGAAGGGAGCCACAAGGGAGAGACCAAGGCTGGAGAGAAGCAGATGGCATGCATGCCCTGGCCCAGGCTGCTGTTGCATTAGTTCATTCACAGCCACAGGAAGATTTCTTCTAATTGTATTGAGACAGACATCTTGTGGCCTCTGAACAATTGACTTAGATCCCCAGACTCCTCTGTAGCTGAAGCCAAGACCCTCTCTCTGCTCTCCTGTGCCCTGGACTTGGGCAAGGCTGCTACCGGGTGTGGCAGGTGGGGCCTGCGCAGTGCTGGGGAGGGGAGTCAAACCTGGACAGAGAGCTCATTGCGCCCGTAGGTGCCGCAGGACCCTGTGCAGCCACGCTCCGCATTCTGGGAGCATCTGTCCTGGCATCTCTGCTTTCGACCTGGGGCTTGGATATGCTCTGTCTTGCGGATGTGGTTAAGTGCCCAAAAGAGCTTGTGTTTTTTTCAGTTTTTAAATATTTTTTAAAAGTTTTAGGATCTTCTTAAACTCCTGAAATAACTGCTCAAATAATTTAGTGGAAGCCAGCCTTCGACTACACCACCACGAGATCCTGCACTTTGCTCAGCGATCAATCTGAGCAGCTGAAAAACTAGGGCAGGGAAATTTTGGATTTTAATGTCTATGAATTTGAAATGCACAAGGGTAACAGACTTCGATACTGGACTTTAAGTCTTTTCTTATTTAACTTGAGAATTGTAGACATTGATATACTTAGGCTTTATCTTTTCATATCTCCCGGAGAGTCTGATAACCGGAGGCTTTCATATCTTACTTGCAGTATCTCTATGCTGCGTCCTAGAGGTTTTTCATGGATTCTTTGATCTCACTGCAGAACCTCTGATAGAGACATGTCAGCATATAATTTGGTTTGAGAAAGAAACTAGAGAATAGTTTTTCAGGTTTGCCGCTGAATTCTGCAAACTTTAGAACCTTGTGGAAAACAAAACAAAACAAAACAAAAAAACTGTTGTTCTGGTCCCAGTGGTCACAGGAAAAGCCACGAAGAAGCAATTACAATGAGCACCATAAGTTCAGAGATTTTCATAGTATTGTTGTTGTTGTTGCTATTGTTTTTTTAAATAAAACTTGGGTGCTTTTCCAGTGCTGAGAGCATTCTCTGGAGTATAGCTAGCACTCAGGTGGACATGCATGAATGAACAACTGAGTGAATGAATGAATAGTAGATACTACCTCACAAAGATGCAGACATAATGCCTCCACAGATGGATGAGCTTCTCCTGGAAGGCGATCGCAGATTAAATGATTAAACCTGGAGTGATAAGACAGGGGTTCTCGGGGCCAGCAGATGGCATAGTGGTTATGTCATTGGACTCCCATATGACCAACTGGAGTTCGAGTCCTGAACCTGGTGGCTTGAAAATCACACCAGGCACGTGTGCATGCATGTCCCAAATCCTGGGAGGAGAATGGAGGAGAAGTGACTGCAGCATGGTCCTCCCCCCTGAGGGGTGATTTATCACTTTCCCTCTCACTGTCTCTGTCTCTCTCTCTGGCGAGTACATGCTTCCTAAGGCAAAAACCTCTTTAAAAAGAGACAGAGGTTCCCAATGAAGTCAGTTCCCTCTAAAGGAGCATTTTGCACGGTGTGCTGTTTTTTGGTTTGTCTTAATAATTAGGGGCTATAACTGGAACTTAGTTTTTAGGTGCTACATCGCAAAATTTCACCCTGCAATTCACAGTCCGGCTTTTGCAGAGCAAAGGTTGTCCCACATAACTTTTGAATGTTCTGACAGACATCTGTGTAACAAAAAGACCACTTTCTAATTACTTATATACAGATTGCAAAAATGCAATCTGTATATAAACACGACGATATTTTTGTAGTTTTGATATACACCAAATGCCTAGGAATGCAACTGCTGTGTAAGTTGAGGGAAGACTGTATTTTGTTCTGTTTAGAAACCATCTGGAGTTTTCTGGTAATTTTGGAAAATCATGTTGTAGATGGTGATGCTGCTGTTAACTTTCAAGTTGCAAGTACAATCCACCCCTATTAGTTTAAATCTACACTTTTACATTCACCATAATTCCATAAACGAGAAGAATCTGACTGGGCAAGCCCATGGCCTGGTAGTTAAGGGAGCTGGATCTCGTATGACTATGGTTTGAGTCCCTGACCTGGCAACTTGAAAAACACATCAGATGCATGTGCATGCATGCCCCATATCCTGAAAGGGTGGAGAAATGGAGAAGGGATTGCAGTGTGGCCACGCCCATGGGGATGCTTTGTCCCTCTCTCTTTCTCTCTCTCTGTCTCTCTGTCTGTCTCTCTCTTTGGGAAGCGCACATGCCCTCTAGCAAATAAAAAAGGAAAAGAAGAATTTGAGTGTATTATGTGATTTCACATAGTTGCTTCAGAGTATTTACATATGGAAATAAATACATGCTCTTTTACATTATATCCTCTTCTTTCTCCATTTCATTACATCTATTATTATATTATACTGATTTTTTTTTTTTTGGAGAGATTTTCACTGTAGGGCGCGTGCGCTCGCCAGACAGACAGAGACATAGAGACAGAAAGTGAGAAATCACCCCCCAGGGGGGATGGTCACGCCACAATCCCTTCTCCTCCATTCTCCTCTTGGGATCTTGGGCACGCACGCACATGCGCCCGGCGTGAGTTTTAAGACACCGGGTCCGGGACGTGAACTGCGGTCAACTACGTGGGAGTCCAGCGACATAGCCATTACGCTAACTGCTGGTTCCCTATACTGATTTTTTAAAAACATTATCTATATGGGTAGGTTATAGTACTGTCAATTTTCATTCTAGGTGGGAAAAAAGGTATTTCAAAATGTTAGTGAGCTTTGCGCCAACCTCATAGCCCAGCAGTTCAGTGCATAAGGAAGCAGATCCCACATGGCCAACCATAGTTTGAGTTTTGGCCCCCATGGCTTGAAACACACACTTTGGTGCATGTGCATTCATGCCCCAAATCCTGAGGGAATGGAGAAATGGAGAAAAAAACGAATGTGCTGTGACTATGCCCCGTTGGGATGTTTTCTCTCTTTCTTTCTTTCTCACTGTGCCCTAAGGCAATTTTTTAAAAAAGAAAGAAAGAAAAGGGGCACTGATTGGACTGAAGTCCTGTGAAACGTTAAAAAAGAGCTATTTCTTGGCAGAGGAATAGCAGTCAGGGTCCCACTCCTAATCCTTCCAGGCCACTTCATCCATGTTCACCAAGGACATGAGGCAAGGAGCTTGCAACCCCTCCGTCTTTCTTTCATTTGGGTGGCTGCTGTTCTCGGTACACCTTTTTCTTTTTTTTTTTTTTCAAGTTTTTGCCATAGGGCTGGTACACTTGCCAGAGAGAGACAGATAGATAGAGAAAGAGAGAGGAAAAATGAGAAATCATTCCTCATTGGGAATAACAATGCCATAATTCCTTCTCCATTCTCCTCTTGGGATTTTGGGCATGTATGCACACACATCTGGTTTGATTTTCAAGCCAGCAGGTCCTGGACTTGAACTGTGGTAGGCCATGTGGGAGTCCAGTGCCTTAACTGCCATGCCATCTGCTGGCCCAGCATGCTCTCTTTTTCAGAGACAGGATTTTGTTGCACTTCCCTATATTTCCCAGCCTGGCCTTGGACTCATGGTCTTCCATCCTCAGCCTCCTGAGTAGCTGGGATTACAAACGTGAGCTACCACCCCTGGCTAGGAAGCACACATTTGTGATGTTCTTCTCGGTTGCATGAAACGTGACAAAGGGGAGTGCACTTGCATTTATTTAGTAACTCCCAGCTCTGCCGTCACATCCAGGAAGCCTTTTTTGACTCCCACAATGACATCCCAAGACCCTCTTCTGCCCTACTTGACATGTCTCGTTTGGTCATGCCATGTAATAATTTCTTTGCTTACATGTCCATCTCCTCCACTTCACCAGCAGCTCCTTGAGGAGCTCTAACTCCTCAGGGTGAGTCTTTCACTCCCCGTCTCCAGCGCTGGGTACAGTGCCTGACACATCATCACGCCAAACTACTCTGTATGGAATGAACGTGAAGGTGATTTTGATGGCAGTTGCGCAGAGAAATACACAATTTATCATGTAATGCAGTTATCTTAATTGTTCTCTGAGTCAATTCTTTCAAAAACAAAAGTAATGGAATTATGAATGAATAATGGAATTAGCATTACTTTACTTGTCTATCTACTACAGAGTTTAATTAAACAAGCTTTTCTAAAAAGTGTTTGATTATACTATCTAAGAAATCATGTAAAAGGAATCAAATGTCCCATTTATCACTGAGAATCTCTTTAATAAGGATGCCTTCATGCTTCTCATTCCAAGGATCACCAATTTACTAAAAGTTAGAAAAGTTGCCAATTGAGGGAAATTATTTTCCCAAGAGAGAAAACAAGAGTAGATCTGAGCATATATATATATATATTTTTTTTTTTTTGAAAAAGACAGGATGTTTTGTTTTGAAACTAGAAAATAATGCTTTGTTTTTGATATTGCTGTTCCTGTCCCAGTTTCTGTCCCAGTGCTGTTTCTATCCTTAAGTGACTAAAATATATTCAAACAATTATAAGCTGCTTTAACGACTCATCAAATCACTCTCATAGAAATGGATCATGATAGTAAATCCAATCAACCTTGCTTTGACCAGGACCACATCCAAAACTTCCTAGGTGAATTAAGTGTACAGTAATATATATGTAAATCAATTAATTTAATAGCAATTCTATGCCTATTTGGAATTACTCCAAGGGGGAAAAAAGGGAAGCAAATTTGTTTACAAAATATATGTGAGGCATGCTGCTAAACACTCTAGTCTGCATTATTTTCATTCTCAAAACAGCTTTGTGTGCAAGTTATGTACTTTTTTTTTAATGGATGAAGTGATGAGGAATCGGAGAGATTAGAAAATTTGTCTGTGACAAAACTGGGCTGGATTCCTCATATTGTCTGTTTCTAAGGCTTATTACCTTTCTGTAAACCAGGGCAGATTGTGAATAGTCTTGAACATTGTCTTTATGACTGATATGGCTACTCTGGGCTCATTTTAGCACAAAACAATTTGACCCAAATTGACCTTCTTGGTTATCTCCGGTCCTTCATTGGACACCCTCTGATGTGGCTTCTGTTCCACCACAGATGGATGTCATCCAATTATTGAGATGGTTGTCATCCAATGAAATGAGTGTGTTCATCTTAACCTTTCTTGGCATCTAGTTTGCCCTTTGGTGGTACTGACCACTTATCCTGTGTAAAATGATCTTCTCTGAATTCAGTGATGTTGCGCTCTCCCCAGTTTTCACGTTTTTTTCTCATGGACCATTTGGTTTCTTTCCCTGCCTCTTTTGCTCTCTCCCACTGCTTGCCTGGGTCACTGTCAAGGAGGTGAGTGAGAGCATGGCTGTCCAACTCCATGCTCTCTTCTAGGAAAGCATCGTATCTCTGGACTTCAGTCATGCTTGCTACTGTCTCCTCTCTATCCACGGACTTGTGTCCTTCCTGGAGCTCTGTCCCAATCCTCGCCCACTGCATACCACTTTCCTGTCTTGCTATCACCAAAACATAGTCTCCTGCTAATAGTACGGACATTTTTCTAGTCTCCTAGAATTTGTGTTTCACCCAGTAAAAATGTAAGACAATATACAATTAACTGCTCGAATGTGTATTTCAGTTATGGTTTTACCTTCTCTTTATTTGAAAATCAATTTCTTTAAAATTTAAAACAATTTTGGAATCTAAAAGTTTCTCTTACACCAACCTTGCATTCTCCACCATGGCATATCACCCTGTTCAGGCCCCCCTCATTGAGTGACATCTCCCTGGAGGCCTCCCAGACTCCTCTCCTCCAATTCACTCTCCAGGTTAGTCTTTCTCAAATACTGCTCTCACTACACACCCATTGGAAAACTCACAATTGCTCCTTATTTTCAGCTAAATAAAATCCAAATTTGTTAGTCTGAATTTCAAGATTTTTTTGTAATTTGGGTATTTCTCTACTTGGGTAACTTATTTCTTGCTATTCTTTAGTAATATTCTGCTTTAATAAAGCTAGCTTCCTTATTCTTTCAGAAATATGCACATTCCAAATTCTATTTTTTTAATGTTCATCTTCCCTAGAATTTTCTCCTGAATTGAATTAGTTTCTCTCATTCTATGAAGCCTTTCTTGATCACATCAGATTATCAGTATTTTTCCTCCTTTTTAAACTCCTCACATTTAGAATTTACACACAGGCCTATCTCTAATGCATTATTTAGCATTTAAATATTTACTATCCTGAACTGTTCACTGAGGATTTGCAGATATCATCATTTAATCTGCCAATCAGACTTCAGCTTCTTGCAGACAGAAATCTTGCCATATTTGTTATTTTCTCTCCAAGAGTGAGAAGTAAATATTGATAGAGGCTACATAACACTTGTAATCCAAATTCATATAGTCTAATAGATACAATCATTTAATATTGAAAACTCATTAAAAATTAAACAGAAAGTGTTCCAGTAGGGTGCGTGGTAGTTAAAGCTCTGGATCCCATATGCAGTACCTTACGGTTCAAGTCCTGGATTTGGCGGCTTGAAAAGCACACTGGGTGCAGGTACATACATGCCTAAAAGCCCGAGAAGGGAACAGAGGAGAATGGACTCTGGTGTGGCCATTCTTCTAGGGAGTGACTGCTCACTTTCCCTCTCTCCATCTCTGTTTCTAGCAAGCACATGTACCATGTAGCAAAAACTTTAAAAATAAGAATTAAACACAACGTTTCTTTCTTCTTTTGTTTCTTCCTCTCCCTTCCTTTCTTTTTCTTTTCTTTCTTTCTTTTTTTTTTTTTTTGGGGGGGTTTTTTCTATAGGGCATGTTTGCTTGCCAGAAAGACAGAGAGAGACAGAGAGACAGGAAGCAAGAAATCACCCTCCAGGGGGATGGCCATGCCACAATCCCTTCTCCCCCATTCGCCTCTTAGGATTTTGGGCATACATGCACATGCGCCCAGAGTGAGTTTAAGCCACCAGGTCCAGGATTTGAACTGCAGTTGACTACATGGGAGTCCAGCAACATAGCCATTATGCCAACTGCTGGTCTGGTCTGTCTTTTTTCTTTCTTTCTTTCTTTCTTTCTTTCTTTCTTTCTTTCTTTCTTTCTTTCTTTCTTTCTTTCTTTCTTTTGTTTCTGTCTTAGAGAGTTTTTGCCTTAAGGCACATGTGTTCATCAGAGAAAGAGAGAGACAGTGAGAGGGAAAATGAGAAATCAACCCCCAGAAGGAATGGCTACACTGCGATCCCTTCTCCATTCTTCCAGGATCTTGGGCATACTCACACATGTACCCAGTGTGTTTCAAGCCACCGGCTCCGGGACTCAAACTGTGGTCAACCATGCGGGAATCCATAAAGTAACTGTTGTGCCATCTGCTGTTCCCCATAATTTACTTTTAATAGAATCTCAGAATGAATAATTTGTTCATAACTAAAGGCAATATGAGAAGTAAATCTATAAACTAAAGAAACTGACAAATCAAGAAGTGGTTATTTACATCATAGATATTGTCATTTATTTTAGGACTTGCCAAATGTCCTTTGAATACCTCTCTAAAACCAGTCTACTCACAGATGATCTTCTGACAGGGCACTAATGATTAAGGAATCAAAAGCTAACATTAGAAGCCATACAACATTTTTGAGTTATCCATATTAAGGATAGATTTGATATGAGGGCAGAATATTACAACATTATACATTCCATCACTAATGATCATTTTATTTATTTATTTATTTCTAATTTTTTAAATAATTATTTATTTTATTTATTCATTAATTTATGTTAATTTGACCAGAGAGAGACAGAGAGAGAGAGAAAAGGAATGTGAGAAGGCAAGTAACCAGGTCTGGGACTCAAACCCTGGTCAGTCATGTGGGAGTGTCCAGCACCTTAACCACCACGCTACATGCTGGCCCTGATGAATGATCATTTTAAAAAGTGGTAGTACGCACAAGTTTCAGGACGTTCTATATGGTATAAACTGGAATACACTATAGTAAAATCTCAGAGTAGGAGAATCTGTTAGGGAACGTAATAGTCTTACCTTCACATAATCATAAATGCATCTTCCCAAAGAAGTTGCTGACTCCAGAGCGAAGGTATTGAAGGTGAGCTTCACTAGCTTGTTTACAGGTGCAGTTATGTACCAGATGCAGTTTAAACTCTTGTCATATCTTCCATTTGAGTCAGAATCAGGGGAGACAAAGGTACGATTGGAGCCTGTCAGATAACCGCCACATCCGTGCTGAGGCCCTGCATTAAAGCAAAGACACCTCACCATGCAGACCAAACAGAATAGATATTAACTTTATCTGGAGGATTTTAGACAGAACATGGCTCCTATTTTCTGCCACAGTTTTGTAAACATGACCGGATCACTCTCTGAGCGTCAGTGGGCTCCCACGAGTGGTGCTCCACATGCCTCGGCATCTCCTCTCATTTTCCTCTCCGCTTCCACCACCGACCCTGCTGCTGCCCTTCTCTCATTCACACATGGCTGCCTAGACAAGGTAATCAACCACATTTGGTTCTATGTACATTTTGGAACTGCTGATGTGAGCTATGAAAACTTTCCCTAGCCTTGAAAAACCCAATTTTATACAAAACCAAGTATTTGCCATAGTAAAACTAATGGAAAATGTGAATATGTTTTACTTTAATGTTCTGCTCTTATGAACACTGTCAGATTGAAAATTAAATTTATGAAGAATTTATCCGACATCTCCAGAAAATTGGCTCCTGACAAATCTTTTACTTAAATAGTCTGATAGAAAGAGACTGAAAGGTTTCGGACATTACAGTCCAGTTTGTATTAATTCACACTGTATTTGAGTTTTTCTTTTCCAAATAAAAGGAAAGTCAAAAAAGGAGATCTCTATGGGAAGAAAAAAAAAACCCACTTTGAAATACAATTTTTGTAATTCAGAATAAAAATACAAGAGAGAGACAAAGAACAATCTCAAAATGATTAAATAGTCCACTGTCAAAAATATACAGAACAAAATCCTCAGAATGTAAGATTTAACTTTGTCCACACCACAGTCTAAGTAGATACCTCAGAAATGTTGTAAGCAGAGTATAAGAGGAAGAAAAGCCTATGGACAACTTCAAAAGAAATAGAATGAATTAAACTCAAAATAGCCTTAGTAGGAATAGGAATTCAATGAGTATCTAAAGTAATGCTCATCAAGTTTATATTCTACATAAATATGGGTTATTGCTGGTCCAGAGTTGAATTTTTCTGGCATTGGCCTTTTTTATATTTGTCTCATTCCATTTATTTATCTGCTAACAGTAAAGGAACTGTTTTCTAAGATTTTGTACTTGAAGGGACCAGCAGATGGCATAATGGTTATGTTACTGGACTCCCATGTAGTCAACGGTGGTTCGAGTCCCAGATCTATAAGCTTAAAACTCATGTCAGGCATGTGTGTGTGTGTGTGTGTGCCTGTGTGCCCAAAATCCTGAGAAGAGAATGGAGGAGAACGAACTGTAGTGTGGCCATCCTTCCTGGGAAGTGATTTCTTGCTTTCTGTCTCTCTGGCAAGTTCATGGGCCCTATAGTAAAAATCTCTCTCTCTCTCTTTAAAAAACAAAACAAAACAAAAACAAAACCAAGATTTTGTACTTGGATCTTGGTGAGAAATGTAAATGATGGCAGCCTTTCTCAGCCCTCACTACAAACGTAGCAGACAGTCAAGGTGCAGAGTGGGCTTTAACACAGGTGCATCATTTAGCAGAGCAGACTGTCCTGTTCATAGCTTCTACGTCAGGCAAAATCATAAAGTATTTGTTCAGTTGGGTATTTCTGGAATTAAAATGCTTCCAAAGACCCAGTTCCTGATTTATCCACAGATTATATCTATGAAAAAATTATTCTGAAACCTAGATGCTATGATTTGTGTCTCCCAAAACTTCATATGTTGGGATTTGTTTGCAAAGGTACCATAAAGATTCTTAATCCTTGGGACCAGCAGTTGGCATTATGGCTGTCACTGGACTACCATGTAGTTGACTGCAGTTTGAGTCCCAGACCTGGTGGCTTAAACTCACGCCAGGTGTGTGTGCGTGTGTGCCCAAGATTCTGAGAGGAAAATGGAAGAGAAGGGATTGTGGTGTGGCCATTCCCCCTGGGGAATCATTTCTTGCTTTCTGTCTCTCTGTTTCTCTCTGTCTTTCTGGCAAGCGCACATGCCCTATAGCAAAAACCTCTCCAAACAAAACTTAATCCTTCATGGTATGGATAAATGGGGCTTTGGGGAGTGATTAAATGGTTAGGGTATGCCCCATGATTGACTACTGGTGGGTTTATAAAGAGAGGGAATGAGACGAGGAGAGACACGTGGACCATAGACCATGACCTCCTGCCCTAAGCCATGGAGTGATGCAGGAAGAAGACCCCAATCTGAGGGGGTCCCTGGACCTTAGACCTCCAGTGAGCTGACTAAATATTACCCTAAATTATCTGGACACAGGTATTTTCCATTATTAGCAATGAAATGGAGCAGAACACAAAGCAACACACAATGCTGCCCTAAAAGGTGTAATGATTTTGCTCATATTAAATAGATCTACAAGCTAAAGGAAGAGTTGGAGTTTCCAGTGTAGACTGACTGTTACTTAAGGAAACCACTTAAACTTTTTGGCATGCGTAGCAGAGAAGAGCAATTACTTAGAGTATTAGAAAACGACAGGTGCTATAAAAGACAGAGAAAAGTTTTGTATTTTTGCAAGAAGGGGGAGATTGCTTCAGGCTATGAGAAGTGAGCAAGTTTCAAGAAGAGGGTAACATTTGATCTGGGTCTTGAAGGGGAAACAGGACAAGATCATGTAGAAATGAGACAGGTATTGGCAATTCCAGACTGAAAGAACCTCATGACCAAAGGTTACATAGGCAAGAATTTATTCTGTATGCACAGGAAAGCATGATTATGTTTGAGAAAATAGTAGGACACAGGAAGGAGAATAACAAGAATTAAGATTGGGAAAATAGGATAGTCTATTCTACAGAAGGTTTCTAACATCTGATTACAGAATTTGGCCTTTTGACTATTCTGTGGATAATGGGGATCCACTTGAAAAGTTTTTTTTTTTTTTTTTTTTTGAGAGGTTTTTTGCCATAGGGTGCGTACACTCACCAGAAAGACAGAGAGACAGAGAGACAGAAAGCAAGAAATCACCCCTAGGCGGGGATGGCCACGTCACAATCCTTTCTCCTCCATTCTCATCTCGGGATCTTGGGCACGCACACACATGTGCCCAGCGTGAGTTTTAAACCACCAGGTCCAGGACTCGAACTGTGGTCAACTACATGGGAGTCCAGCAACATAGCCATTATGCTAACTGCTGGTCCCCACTTGAAAAGCTTTTGATCAGAGGAGTGGTAGGATTAGAATTTACTTTCTTGCCTTTTTTTTTTGTTTTAAGGTTTTTGCCACAGAGTTTGTGCATTCACCAGAGACAGACTGAGAGAGACAATGAGAGGAAAAGTGAGAAAAGTGAGAAATCATCTCCAAAGTGGGCCACATTGCAATCCTTTCTCTTCTGTTCTCTTGGGATCTTGGGCATACATGCACAGGCACCAGGTGTTTTTTTTTTTTTTTTTTTTTTTTTTTTTGTTA